>NC_082707.1:128013307-128324690 GCF_030144855.1 Hypanus sabinus
AATGGACTATTCTGAGACTGTGCCCTCTGGTCCTAAAATCACCCTGTATAGGAAACATCCTCTCCACATCCACACTATCTAGGCCTTTCAATATTCAATAGGTTTTAATGAGCTCCCCCCTCCCCCTCTTTCTTATAACTCCAGTGAGCAGAGGCTTAGAGCTGGCAAACACCGTTTTATCCCCAGAATCATTCCCGTGAACCTCCTCTGGACCCTCTCCAATGCCAACACATTTTTCCTTGGATAAGGGACGGTCTGATCAATGCCTTATAAAGCCTTAGCATTACGTCCCTGTTCTTTTATTTCAGTCCTCTTGATATGAATGCTTACATTGTATTTGCCTTCGTTACCACTGACTCAGCCTGCAAATTAGTCTTTAGGGAATCTTGCACAAGGACTCCTAAGTTCCTTTGCAATTTTCTCCCCATTTAGAAAATAGTCTGTGCCTTTGATCTTTCTACCAAAGTGCATGGCCATACGCTTCCTGACTCTGTATTCCATCTGCCATTTCTTTTCCCATTCTCCCATCTGTCTAAATCCCTCTGCTTCCTCAACACTACCTGTTCCTCCACCTACCCCTGTATTAACCACAAACTTGATCACAAAGCCATCAATTTTGTCATCCAAATCATTGACATATGATGTGAAAAGAAGCCATCCCAATTCCAACCCCTTTGCAGCACCACTTGTTACTAGTGACCAAACAGAAAAGGCCCTCTTTATTCCACTCACTCTTTCCTAACCTCACCCCTTCCAAATACTCTGCTCCCCACTCTCTCTACACAAATCCTAACCTCACTATCAAACCCACAGATAAGAGTAGTCTGGCGGACTGACCTCTACCTTGCTGACACCCAGCGACAACAGTCAGACACCTCCTCTTATTTATTCCTCTTAACAGGATCCCACTAAAGAGCACCAGGCCATTGTCTCCTACACTTTCACTGATCTTATTAACTCTGCAGATCTCCCATTTACTGCCACCAATCTCATAGTTCCTTCATCCTGCACCTCCCGTTTCTACCTCCTACCCAAGATCCACAAACCTGCCTGTCCAGGTAGAACCATTACTTCTGCTTGTTCCTGGCACACTGAACTCATATCTGCATACCTTGATTCAGTTTTATCCCCCCAGTTCAATCCCTTCCTGCCTACATCCATGACACTTCACATGCTCTTGATTTTTTAATAATTTCACATTCCCTGGCCCTGAGCATATTATTTTCATTATGGATGTCCTGTCCATATGCACCTCCATCCCCCACCAGAAAGGCCTCAAAGCTCTCCATTTATTTCTGGACACCAGACACAACCAGTTCCCCTCCACCACCACTCTCCTCCATGTGGCAGAACTTGTCCTCCCTCTCAATAATTTCTCCTTTTGCTCCACCCCCTTCCTTCAAACAAAAGGTATGGCCATGGGTAGTCACATAGGTCCCAGCTAAATCTGCTTTTTTGTCAGCTATGTGGAACAGTCTATGTTCCAAGCCTATGATGGTGTCACTCCCCAACTTTTTCTACATTACATCGACAACTGCATTGGTGCTGCTTCCTACTTCCATACGGAGCTCATCGATTTCATCAACTTTGCCTCCAACTTCCATCCTGCCCTCACATTTACCTGGTCCATTTCCGATACTTCCCTCCCCTTTCTTGATCTCTCTGTCTCTAACTCTGGAGACAGCTTATCTACTGATGTCTATTATAAACCCACTGACTCTCACAACTACCTGGACCATATCTCTTCCCACCCTCTAACTTGTAAAAATGCCACCCCCTTCTCTCAATTCCCCCATTTCCACCACATCTGCTCTCAGGATGAGGTTTCTCATTCCAGAATAAGGGAGATCTCCTCCTTCTTCAAAGTAAGGGGTTTCCCTTCCTCCACCATCAAGACTGCCCCTTCCTCCCCTCCCCCACCTTCTAACTCTTGACTTCTCATCATTTTTTCTCCAGTCCTGCAGAAGGGTCTTGGCCTGAAATGTCAACTGTACTCATTTCCATAGATACTGCCTGGTCTGCTGAGTTCTTTCAGCATTTCCAGCATCTGCAGAATTTCTTTTGCTCTTTATTGCCACACTTTGCTTTCTGCCAGTCAGCCAATTTTCTACCCATACTAGCACCTTTCCTGTAATACCATGGGCTTTATCTCGTATAGCAGACTCATGTGGCAGTTTGTCAAAGGCCTTCTGAAAATCCAAGTCAACAACAAAACACTGACTCTCCTTTGTCTATCCTATCTGTTATTTCCTCAAAGAATTCCAACAGATTTGTTAGACAAGATTTCCCCTTTAAGGAAACCATGCTGATTTTGGCTTATTTTACCATGTGGCCCGAAACCTCATCTTTAATAGTGGACTCACAGTCAGGCATAATAATGAACAAACATAAAGCAACATTTGTTCCATTATTTCATATCCCTTTTCTTGCTGGCAAACTTAGTGTGACTGCACTGACAATTTTCCATCCCAGATCCCTTTCCAACTACTAACCTTACTTCCTGCCCAGTACCTAAACAACTGAAGGCCTGTGTTACTCTAATCCTACCCACAAACCCCAATTCCAAACATTGAGCTGCGATGACCACCCTCCCCCACAGCACCCTGACCATAGACTGTGGATCGAGGCTTATTACGCAGGTAGGGAATGGACAAGCTGTTGCATTATAAGTTTGAGGCATGGGAGCTTGTCTCCTTCAATCACAGCAGTTTTGCATGTAACAGAAGGTCCTCAACTATACAGTGGTTGGGGTGGGGGTGGGTTTACCAGAATTGTGGTGGGGAAGACAAACTGGGAGTTGGTTACTGACTGTGGAATCTGGGGAAACTGGAACGAGAGGGTTACATTTTGGTTTGGGGGAAACATGTCAGGGATGGGAGTTCAGTAATTTTTCTGTGAGAATTTGGGAAAGGATGGCAGTTACAGTTTTGGGGAATATGAGAACGAGTGGATCTGTAGAGATTAATTCCATTAGTAGGAGAGTCCAGGATCTGAGGCCACAGCTTCAGAATAAGGAGATATCCCTTTAAAACTGAGATGACAAGGAACTTCTTCACCCAGAGGTTGGTGAATATGTGGAATTCCTTGTCACAAAGGGTTTTTGAGGTCATCATTGAATACATTTAAGGCAGAGGTTCTTTACTGGTAAAGGGATTAAGGATTATAGAAGAAGACAGGAGAATAGTGTTGGAAAGAAATTCAGCCATGAATGATCAGTGGACCATACTCAATGAGCTTAATAGGGAGGCAGGCTGGAGGTGTAAGACGCTCCTTCCCTCCGCTAGCCTGCAGGTCACACTTGGGCAAAGTGTAGCACCTGCTTAGCCCCAGTCAAGGTCACATGAAGCCATGGGAACGGGTGGTGGATGGTCATATGAGCAACTGGTGCATTCCACAAGTCCTGGTTATGCAGCCGCTGACACCAGGCAGACAATCTCTGAAGAGTATTGACAAAGGCTGGGGTCACCGGTCTTGTAAAGACACTGCCCAGAAGAAGACAATGGCAAACCACTTTTGTAGAAAAACTTGCCAAGAGCAATCATGGTCGTGGAAAGACTGTAATTGCCTACACACATTGTGATGACAATGATGATATATTATGATCTTATAGGTTGTTGAGTGGATGCAGAGAGGAGCAGGAGAGGAGAGAAAATGGAAATGGAAGAAGTTAGTTTTGTTTCCCCAGAGAGTGGGTGGTGTTGGGAGAAGGGTGATATGGGAGAGAATTAGGAGTATTTTCTGGAGGTGTTTGAGGAAGATAGAGTCCTTTGAGATGGAGCACATTGAAGAAAAATTTTGCAGGCTGGTCTGAGGAAGAGCTCAGTTAAAAGTGCTGTGTGGGAAATTAGGGAGGGATGTGATGGTTATGGTTATAGTGTAATGATGAGGGAAAGCAGCAAAGATGTAGCTAAGTTAACAGGTATTTGCAGGTAAGTTCATGGGTCTTTTACGCGCCAAGCTATGGACAGCCTAAGGAAAACATGGACCAACGAACCCCACAATGATGCAGTGGTACAACAACATCATACTAGTGGCTTATATTAATAATTGTCTGATGAAACTTTCCAGAAAGGGTGATAATCATATTTCACTCTGGGAAAAAATGTTTTCAGTTGCAAAATGCCAAAAAAATAAATTTCGTGCAATTGAAGTTCTAGTCCAGTTTGCTGATTTTGGCATGTTGATTTACATTTGTGGTGTAAACAGATCACCTCATTTAAAACAACTATATCTTATTATTGCCAGTCTTTTTGAAAAAGCAATTATCTTTGCTTGTATTACTTAGGCAGCTGATGTCAAATTTATTAAGAGGTTAATTAATCTTAATTGGTCAATAACTCCCTAAAATTTAACTTAGTTCCATTCTGGATTACCAATGTGCACAATTACAGGCTCTATTGTGTGGTTCCATGGATGATGTTTCAGATGTTACTCTGCCTATATCTCTAATCATAATGATAACAGTGTTGGACAGCAAATGATAAACTTTTAGAAACCTTATCTAGATATTTCTGTCTATTTTGCTCAAATGAATTCATGCTGCACTGAATTCCAAAATAAATTGTTGTCAGTCTGAAGAAGCAAAGGATATTAATCATACTGTAATCTAGTTTACTATCTTATTATAACAGAGATTAACATCAGTACTCCTGTGCCAAGATGAAGCCACTCTCAGAGTGCAAGAGGAGCATTGCTTCAGAGCTGTGTATCAGACATGGCTATAATCAGACTGCAGCTGCACAATGGACTGTATTAGCTCCCTTCATGTTTACCCTGTATACCTTGGACTTTAGATACATCTGCAGAAGTTCTCTGATAACTCAGAAATGGTTGGGTGTATAAGGGGAGGATGGGCCCTGGTGGAGGACTTTGTCAAATGGTGCAAGCTGCATCATCTGCAGCTCAACATCAGTAAGACAAAGGAGACAGTGATGGACTTTAGGAAGACTAAGCCTGCACTGCTCCTTGTTACTATTGACGGTGAGGACGTGGATGTGGTGAGGACCTACAAGTACCCGGGGCACACCTGGATGACAGACTTGAGTGGAGCACCAACACAGAGGCTGTGTACAAGAAGGGCCAGAGTGACCTCTATTGCCTGAGGAGACTGAGGTTCTTTGGAGTATGCGGGCCTCTCCTTCACATGTTCTAGCAGTCTGTTGTCGCCAGTACAATCTTCTATACAGTGGTGTGCTGGGGCAATAGCATGAACCCAGGTGCTGCCAATGTTACAACCACGGATTTGGCAGCACAGTAGATACGGCAATTGTGCTTGTGAATATGCACGTGTCAGCTAATTATTATTTTATTGTGATAGTATTTAACTCCATTCATTCTGTCGTAGTAGTTGTCAAGACTGAGACACAGCACAGCAACACTTCGCTGCCTGCTTGCCTGAGAAATTGGACTGTCGAGTCAACTGACTCTGAAGACTAGTGGTATTCGTTTAATATTTAGTTGTTCTTTTCAGCCGCAGTGTAGGCTTCGTTTTCCATTTGAGAGTTTTATTTAACGGCCCTGTTGAGCCTAGCGTTCATTGTTTTCTTTTCCTTTTAACACTGTTCGCATTAAAGTTTGTGAACTATTGACCTGCTTCAGTGTCTCTCACTCTGCACTTGGGCCATGTCCACACTGGGTGACAGCCAACAAACTGATAAGAAAGCCTGACTCTCTTATAGGAGTCAAACTGGACACATCGGAGGCTGTGGTAGAACAAAAGACCCAGTGGAAATTCTTGGCAGTTCTGGACAATGTTTCTCACCCTCTGCATGCCACCTTGGCTGAACAGAGGAGCACTTTCAGTAATAGACTAAGACAACTGGGCTGCTCCAAAGAGTGCTATATGAGGTCATTCTTACCCTCGGCCATTAGGCTCTATAATGAGTCAACCTACGAGGGAAGTGATGACCCCCTCCTGTTAGACTGTTTGAGGGAACTTGTTTTTTATTCTTTCTACTTCTCTTCTAATATTTATATTTGTGCACTTGTAATGCTACTGTGACACTGTAATTTCTTCTTGGAATCAATAAAGTATCTATCTATCTCACTATCTGTACTCTGTTTGGGTATCCTTCTATCTATCGATATTCCGTCTGGCATGAATATTGATTTCTCCTTCCAATAAACAAATTCCACCACCCTTCTTTTATTCCTCACTCTGATCTTTTATTTCTTCTCACCTGCCTATTACTTTCCCCTGGATCCCTTCCTGATTCTCCTTCTCCTACGGTCCACTCACCTCTCGCATCAGATTCCTTCTTCTCCAGTACCTGACCTTTCCCACCCATCTGGTTTTACCTTACACCTTCCAGCTAGCCTCTTTATGGTCCTCCCACCTTTTTATTCTGGCATCTTCCCCCATCCTTCTCAGTCCTGAAGAAGGGTCTTTGCCCAAAATGACATCTATCTACTTATTTCCATGGATGCTGTCTAACCTGCTGAGTTTCTCCAACATCTTTTGTTTGTTGCTTTCAATTTCCAGAATCTGCAGACTTCCTTGTGCTTAAGATCAGCATATTACAGTTTGCAGAGCACAGTGTTCCTCTTCGCAAATGTGTTGAGATCTATCGGCACAAAAAGAAAATTTCAATTGCTATAGGCACGATGGTCTAGTTATCTCCCATGCAGTTGAGTTCTTTCATTATCTCACTAGTTAAGACAACATGAAACGTTCCACTTTAATGCTTCCATTACAATGTTCCTCTTGGCTGTAATGGAGACCCAGTGACATTGAGCAATATCCATATAGAAAGCACTTGGACCTACTGCAGTATTTCACATCACCTTGGACATCCTGTGGTGTCTCCCTCTTTGCGTTAAGTTTTGAGGTGCTTCTGTTGCCACATCATGCATGGCAAGGTCACATAAAAAGCAAGGATGCATATGACCAGTTGATAGATGTTTGATGCTGAGTTTTGAAGGCAAGTCTGTGACAAGAAACTTTCGAGTGGATTTTATTTCTTACATCCTTCACGTACATGAAGAGTAAAAATCTTTACATTACTTCTCTGTCTAAATGTGTAATATGCAATGATAGTAATTTATAATAAATAGAACAGTTAATATAACATAGAAATGCATTCAAATCAGTGTGAGTTAATCAGTCAGATGGCCTGGTGGAAGAAGCTGTCCCGGAGCCTGTTGGTCCTGGCTTTTATGCTGCGGTACAATTTCCTGATTGGTAGCAGCTCCCATTGGTGTAGAGATGAAGTATCTTTTATGTCTACCTCATAGGTGTTCAGTCTGTGATGTGTACAGGGAGTGCAGTTGCGAGCCCTCAATCCAGAAGACCCACTCAAGTAGGGGTGTTTGTGATAATTCTGCTCCTGTATAACCTGGTGCAGAGTTGCTATCAATGCCAGGTTCTCATTCAGCTTTCAGCTTGAGGAGCCCAATGTCAAATTCCATCCCAGCTGTCATTTGAATCAAGCTGTTTAAATTGGATCAAGAGAAGAAACATCGTTTTTCTTCTCATTCCAGCTTCCCATACTTCCAGTGACCTCCATAGCCTTGTTACTTATTATAAACAGTCCCTGTGTAAACCTCTAGGCCCAAGTCAAGAAACTGATTTAAGATGAGCTAGATCGCTCAGGAATGTGATGAAAGTTGCAATTAAAAAGCCATAATTTAACACACAACAGGTCACGTTTCCTGAATTTTGTTTCAATCCCTTGATAAAACTGAAGATTTCAGGAGGGTTTTTTCAGTGAGACTTAGTTGCAGTGATTTATAATTTCACAATACTCATTAGTAATCGAGGCATAGAACACTATAGCACAAAAAAATGCCCTTTGGCCCATCTAGTCCACGCCAAACTATTAATGTGCCTCGTCCAATCAACCTGCATGTAGACTATAACCCTCCATATCCCTCCCATTCATGTGCCTATCCAAATTTCTTTTAAATGTTGAAATCAAACCCACATCCACAAATTCACTCTTCCCACCCCCTGAATGAAGAAATTCCCCTTCATGTTCTGCTTAAACATTTCACCTTTTACCCTTAACCCATGATCTCTAGTTGTAGTCTCAGTCAACCTCAATAGAAAACGCCTGTTTGCATTAACCCAATCTATACCCCCAAAATCTTGTATACCTCTATCAAATTTTCACAGAATATTCTGTTATATTATATATTATATATATATGCTATATATTCTAGGGAATAATGTCTAATGTATTAAACCTTAAGTCACGGTTAAGGTTAATACATTAATACCTTAATGTATTAAGTCACGGTAACATTCTCGTAAATTTTCTCTGGACTTTTTCATTTTTATTGACATCTTTCCTGTAGGTGGGTGACCAAAACTGTAAATGGCACTCCAAATTAGGCCTCATTCACGTCTTATACAACTTCAACTTAACATCCCAACTCCTGTACTCAAAACTTTGATTTAAGAAGGCTAAAGTGACAAAAGCTTTCTTTATGACCCTAATTACCTGTGACACCACTTTCAAAGAATTATGGATCAGTATTCCAAGATCTTTCTGTCCTCCTGCACACCTCAGTGCCCTATTGCTCACCCTGTAATTCCAACCCACGTTTGTCATTCCAAAATGCAACACCTTACGCTCATCTACGTTAAATTCCATCTGCTATTTTTCAGCCTATTTTTCCAGCTGGTCCAGATCCCACTGCAAGCTTTGATAGTCTTCCTCGCTGTCCACTACACCCCCAGTCTTGGTGTCATCTGCAAATCTGCTGATCCAGCTTACCACATTATCACCCAGATTACTGATATAGATGACAAACAACAATGGACCCAGGACTGATTCCTGCAACACACCACTAGTCACAGGCCTCCATCCTTGAAAAACACTATAGGGTTAGTTAGACACACCTACCACACACAAAACCATGCTGCCTATCCCTAATCATGCCCTGTCTATCCAAGTACTTACATATCTGCTCCCTTAGAACACCTTCCAATAACTTCCCCACTACTGATGACAGGCTGACTGCCCGATAATTTCCTGGTTTACTCTTGTTTCTTAAACAGTGGATCAAATTCAGCTATCCGCCAATCCTCTGGGACCTCACTAAGAACTTAAGTATTTCTGCTAAGGCCCTTCAATTTCTGTATTAGCCTTCCACAGGGTCTGAGAGAACACATTGTCAGACCCTGGGGATGTATACACCCTGATTTGCTTCAGGACAGCAAACAGGGCAGTAGCCAAAAAGGCTATTGCAGTTACTTGGAAATCAGATTCATACTTAACTATGGACCGTTGGAATAATGAAATTTTTAGCTGCATTCCACTTGAAAAAATTACTTACAATTTAAGAAATGAAGATGATATATTTCTGAAAATTTGGCATCCTTATTTACAAAAGATAGGATTAAATATATAGGCCCTTTGAAGATAAAGTTATTAACCATTTGGGGAAAGAAAAAAATATATATATTACAGTTATTTTCAACTCCATGGAGCATTTGGGGATCTTCCGATATCCAGACAGTCTTTCTTTCTTTCTTTCTTCGTTCTTTTTCTTTTTTTTTCAGATGGAGATGTTAGGGGGGTGAGGGTTAAGAGGAGGGGGAGGACTGATATTATACTCTACTATTCTATTATACTATTTATTCTATGTAATTATCTTAAAAATTAAATTAAAAATAAATTTAAAAAAAGGACAGCAAACACATTTAAGATCTCCTCCATCTCTTTTGGCTCCATGCATAGATGGCCACCCCGATCTTCCAAAGGACCGATTTTGTCCCTTGTTATCCTTTTGTTCTTTGTGTATCTGTAGAAACCCTTAGGATTTCCCTTCACCTTGTTTGCTAGAGCAACCTTCTGCCTTCTTTTAGCCTTTCTGATTTCCATCTTAAGTGTTCTCTTACATTTCCTATACTCCTTAAATACCTCATTTGCTCCTTCTTGCCTATACCTGCTGTGTGCCTCATTCTTTTTCTTAACCAGTGCCTCAATATCTCTACCAAGGTTCCCTAAACCTGCTATCCTTGCTTTTTATTCTGGCAGGAACATACAAACTCTGTATCCTCGATTTCTCTTTTAAGGGCTCTCTCTTACCAAGTACACCTTTGCCAGAAAACAGTCTGTCCCAATCCACACTTGCCAAATCCTTTCTGATATCATCAAAATCGGCCTTTCTCTAGTTTAGAATCTCAACGCAAGTGCCAGAGCTATTCTTCTCCATAAATATTTGAAATGGCATTATGATCACTTAATGCAAAGTGTTCAAACTTCTGTCACCTGCCCTGTCTCTTTCCCTAATAGGAGATCTGGTATTGCACCTCTCTAGTTGGAACCTTTATGTATTGATTAAGTAAACTTTCCCGAACACACTTAACGAACTCTATCCCATCTAGCCCTTTTGCAACATGAGAGATCCAGTCAATATGTGGAAAGTTAAAATCAGCTACTATCACAACTTTATGTTTCTCGATCTGTCTGCAAATTTGATCCTCTAAATCCCGCAGACTGTTGGGTGGTCTATAATATAATTCCATTAACATAGTCATCCCTTTCTTATTCCTCAGTTCTATCCATATACAGTAGACTCAATAGATGATCTCTCCAGTCTATACTGTCTGAGCACTGCTGTGAAATCTTCCCTGACTCATAATCCCTCCAGCTCGATCTTGTCCAAAACAATGGAACCTCAGAACATTGAGCTGTCAGCCCTCCCCTCCTGCAATCAAGTCTCACTAAAGGCTACAATATCACGTTTCCACATACTGATCCATGCTCTAAGCTCATCCACTTTTCCTCCAATACTCCTTGCATTGAAACCTGCACAACTCAGAACATTAGTCTTACCATGCTCAGCCTTTTGATTTCTGTCTTCGTATGTGGGCTTAACAACATCTTTCCCCAAAACCACTCCACTCTCTCCTCTTGTTCTCATCCCCCTGCAATTCTAGATTTTCCCCTCCCCTGCCCTCCCCATGCTGCACTAGCAAACTTTCCTCCAATGATATTAGTTCTCTTGTAGTTTCAGGTGCAAACTGGCTCTTCTGTACGTGTCCCACCTTCCCTGGAAGAGAGCCCATTGATCCAAAAATCTGGAGCCCTCCCTACTGCACCATCTCCTTAGCCATGTATTAAACAGTACGATCTTCCTATTTCTAGCCCCACTAGCATGTGGTAGAGGTAGTAATCCTGAGATCACAACCCGGGAGATCCTGTCCTTCAACTTAGCGCCTAACTCCCTGAACTTGCTTTAGAAAACTTCATCACCCTTCCTACCCATGTCGTCACTGCTGACATTGACCGCAACCCTCTGGCTGCTCTGGCTGGCACTTAACAATGCTATGGACTCAATCTGAGATATACTTGACCCTAGCTCCTGGGAGGCAACAAACCATCCTGAAATCTTGTTCTCGTCCACTGACCCTCCTGTCTGTTTCACTGACTGATGAATCCCCTATCACTACAGCTCACCGTTTCTCCCTGTGCAGGTAGACTCAGTGCCGGAGAACTGACTGCTGTGGCTTTCCTCTGCTGCGTCATTTGATCTCCACCCCCACAATTGTATCCAAAGCGGTATACCTTTTTTTGAAGGGAACAGCCACAGGGGATCAGCACTGGTTGCCTGTCCCCTTTCCTCCTCCTGATGGTCAACCCTGTCTCCTGCATCTTGGGTGTAACTACCTCCCGGTATGTCCTGACGCTCAATCTCTGAGCCTGTCTAATAATCTGGAGTTCATCCAGTTCCTTGACACAGTCTGAAGGAAGCTGCAGCTGGATGCACATGCAGGTGTCAGGGACACTGGAGATCTTTCCAACATCCCGCAAGAGGAGCATTCAGCTATTCTGCCCTGCACATCTACTGCTCTAACTGTGCAGTAAGAAAGGGAGAAAGAAAAATTAAACGAAAATTATTGAGATAGATGAAAGGACATGAACCTTCTAGCCCAAGAAAGAACCTTCCACTCTTACACACCCTAATATCTAATTCAAAAGTAAGTACAAGGGGTGATTGATAAGTTTGTGGCCTAAGTTAGAAGGAGTCAATTTTAGAAAACCTAGCACATTTATTTTTCAGCATAGTCCCCTCTATAAGGTAGAAGGAGATGAGTTATACAGCTCTTGTTACATGCACATGCAGTTCAACTCTGTGAGTGATTATGCAGAAAGTTTGAATAACTCATCAGTTAATTGTATAACTCATCTCCTTCTACCCTAGGGCACAAACTTATCAATCACCCATCTGTGGACACTTTCTGGAGGCCCAAGATCCGTATGCTCCACGACCGCTGGACTAAGTGTGTAAATGTAGGAGGGGACTATGTTGAAAAATAAATGTGCTAGGTTTTCTAAAATTGACTCCTTAGGCCATGAACTTATCACTCACCCCTTGTAATTGCCAACTCCAGCGAAAGAAATAAAAAAATAAAGTCACAAAATGTGTCAATGCTGCAACAATCCAAAGTGGGGATGACTGAATAATATTCTTTTCAAGCAGACTCATTGATTATACTGCTTTCTTTCAGTGACTGTGATCGTTCCATGCACAATATTTATATGTCTATTTGATCTGCTGAAGGCATCACCCTGCTTTTAATGGAAGACGTTACTATAATTTCTGTTCACTCTGCTCTTGGAACAATTTCTGTTTTCTTTTGAGTGTAATGTCGTCATTCACTCTGTGGCCTCCAATTATCCTGCCTGGCCTCTAACTCAAAACCTGATGCACTTTCATCAGTCAGTGCTCTGAAACAAAAGACCTAAAAGCTGTATTTCAAATGAATGAAGCAAGGATGTATCTTGTGGAATGCTCTGCCCCAGAAGGCAGTGGAGGCCAAGTCTCTGGATGCGTTCAAGAGAGAGTTAGATAGAGCTCGTTTTGATAGCGAGGTCAAGGGATGAGGGGAGAGGGCAGGAACGGGGTACTGATTGTGTATGATCAGCCATGATCACAGTGAATGGCGGTGCTGGCTAGAAGGGCCGAATGGCCTACTCCTGCACCTATTGTCTATTGTCTATTGTCTGTCTGCTGCCCTTTCACTACCTCTGTGGCTCATGAAAAAAATCTTGCAGTAAAATCTCACAACCCTCATTCCATCTCAAAAACTTTTCTCAGGCCCTTGAACCTATCTAGCTCTGCACCTACTTTAATGTGGATTTGCAGTCTTTTTATTTTCAAACTTGATATTTAATCTCAGTTTCCTAATTTAATTCGTTATCATCTCATTTTGGTCCTTCACTTGAACTTTACAATGTCTGAAGAAAGCAGAAAGTTGTAATCCATCTCTTCAGTATACCCATCCAGGCAAAGGAAATCAAAGCTCTTTATCATTTTAAGCCAACCTTTTGAATTTGACTGCAAGCTATTAATTTCAGCAACATCCAGTTCAAGGAAATAATTCTTGAAAGACAACAGGACAAAGCAGAAAGTGCAAGTTATGGGGACAAAACTTCTATTGAAAATGCGAAGAGTCAAATGAAGATCAACATACGTATTCATTAATGACCTCCTCCTCCAAAAGGTTATTTATTTTTGGTATAAAGGAACACTTTGTGAATAAAATCATATCTTTTTCTGTTTGTGATGCTATTTATTGCCTGATTGATGAAAGCTTTGCTCACACCACAGCAGAGAGTAATAAGGTAAATGTAATTTTCTTAGATTGAACTAAATTCATCATGCCTGATTCCAGGTCAGTCACATTACAGCTTCCAATGGTTAGAATTTGTAAAGCAAACATCTATTATTCTAATATCCTCCGTTATTAAAGGGACCATCCTGCCCATCACCTCCTTCTTTGTGCCCCTCCCCTACCTTTTCTTCCATGGCCTTCTGTCAACACCTATCTGATTCCCCCTTCTCCATCCCTTATCTCTTTCACCAATCATCAACCCAGCTCTTTACTTCATTCCTCCCCCTCTCCTGGTATCAACTATCACCTACTGTCTTGTATTTCTTCCTCCCCTCCCTCCACCTTCTTGTTCTGTTTTCTCTTCCTTTCCAGTCCTGATGAAGGGTCTTGGCCTGAAATGTCGACTGTTTATTCTTTTTCATAGATGCTGCCGGCCTTCTGAGTTCCTCTTGCATTTTGTGTGTGTTGCTCAGATTTCCAGCATCTGCAGATTTTCATGTGTTTGTTAATTTGCCTGATTTTTGTATTCTGTGCTGTGATAAATGTCTTGATGTGTTTTTTCTACTCCTTTTAAATTGGGAGCTTAGCAAAAGCCACCTTAAATTAAACCAAAGCCAGTTCTGCCCAGTTCAGTGCTTCATCATATTCTCTCAGCCAATCGCGTTCACTCAATCAATGCGAATAAAAACAGATTAACCATTGACTCTTGTAGAATGGAAAACATTTACTATGCTTTGCCTATTTAGGAATAATTGTTTGACATTTTAATGAATTCTATGCATGTTGTAATGTATAATACAGCAAAACATGGTGTGATGCTATACAAGGCCTTTCTTTTTTATTTGATGAAGGCTGACTTGATCCTATTGAATGTCAAGAAGTGCAGTGTAGCACACACTCCGTACTGCATTGCACATTTAGCACAAAGGAACACAAATGAATTTCAATGCACTGATGGTCTTGTATTCTCCTGGCCATTAACTATAGGCGCCATGACTTAATTGTTAAATGCACTGAACTTGTAATTCCCCACACTTACCTTAGTGCACTTCCCGAATTCAGAATTACTTACTTACTTAATACTTTGTCACCAAACAATTGATACTAGAGCATACAATCATCACAGTGATATTTGTTTCTGCGCTTTGCGCTCCCTGAAGTACAAATCGAAGTAAAATTACAGTTCTATTCACAGAAATTTCTATGATCCTGAATCCAGAGTAAATGCAGGGTATAAGTAAATGGACAGACACAGTCCATTGACATATTAGATCATGATCAATGTATTAGCATGCCAGGGTATAATGAACTTACTCATGATTCCAGGAAATGGATTATCCTTCCTCCAATTCCATTCCTTTACTCTCATGATTCCAGAATATTGATTATCCTTCCTGCAATTCCATTCCTTTGCTCGACGTCAACTAGCATTTTGTAAAGGGAGTAAGATAGTTGGAAAATATAAGCAATTACTCAATGCTCCTTTTAGCTTTCCAAAGTGTTTTTCACATACATGCTGTGATGTTGGACTCCTCTTGAAATCTAAATAGGTGCTCAAAGTTTTTCTGTAAATTTGCTGAAAAAAACTTGTCTGTATTAAGGATCTCTATCAGAAGTACAGCTCTATTTTATATTTATTAGTGACTTGGTCATAACATAAAAAATGAAATCAGAAATGACAAGGAGGATGGTTAACAGAAGTTATCAAATCAGTGTTAAATTTGGCTGGCATATGGCAGACAAAATTTAACCTGGGGAAGTATAAAGTGATGCATTTTGATATTAAAGAGGAGAAGATGGTATAATTTCAAAGGAATCCAGGAACAAGGAGACCTGGATGGTGTGGGGATGGGGGGTTGTGTATATAATAAGAACTCCATTAAGGTGGCTAGAGATGTTGAGAAAGCTGTTGAAGGAAAACGAGGTTCTTAGCATTATTAATAAACAAATGGAATAGAAAATAAAAGAAAATATATTAAACACTTACAGTCAGTATTAGATATCACACACATATTGTGCTCAAAACTTGACATCTCTATGAAAGATGTCAAGGCTTTAAATGAGTGCAGAAGAGATTCATTAGGAAATTACCAGGGATGAAGTTCTTCTAAGAAGGAGATCTATGTCAGATACTGATGATGGGGTTAACACTCTTAAATTTTTGATAATTCTTTGTGAGGAATCTAAAGAGTATTAGCTTGATATAAATTCTGATTAAAATATTTTGAAAATATTTGTCTGCAATATCTTACCACTTAGAGGTGTACGAAGTTTGACTTGGATATTACCAATTCTTCCTTGTTAATTGTCTAAAATCCTAAAGCTTCCTTCCAAACAGCACCTTCACCAAATAGACATTAACATTTCAAAATATCTAGAACAGATCACCACTAACACTCACAAAATGCTGGAGGAACTCAGCAGGCCAGGCAGCATCTACGGAAAAGAGTAAACAGTTGACGTTTCGGGCCGAGACCTTTCATCTCGCAGATCACCATCGCCTTCTCAGGGAAAAATAAGTGCTGTCCTTACAATGTTCAGGTTCTCAAAAATAAATATTACACATTGAAATTAATTATGAGGATGAATTTACAACAATGCCCAATCAAAACATCATGACTCTAACAGTGATGTTTAATTTTAATTTTTCCCATGACAGATCAATTCAATTGAATTGTTGCTGCTTTGTACAGTTAATGGAGAGAAAAAAAATCATAGCTCACAAATAATGTTCACATAACCAACATCGAATCGAAACCATTTTTTTTTGGTGTGTGCTGGGCTTAACTCTTATTCGCTGAAGGATTATAATAAAGAAGATTCAATCTCCCAGCAACAGATGTAGCAATTTCTCAGTAGTTCAGTTAATGAATGTTATAAGAATTCTCACCCATTGAAAGTCATGATGGATGATTAATTTTCATGAAATTGTATCTCATCAAAAAGTAATTAATAACGCTGAACTTTTATAGCCTAACGCTAATGCTGTGTGGGATAAGGAGAACCACACTGTCAAAATGATGACTGCAAATGAGCTGGCTTCAATTAGTATTCTGGGCAGAATGGTGAACTGCTGGACTTGTGCCATTTCTCTCTTTGATTATATATAGTTTGTAATACATTGGATTTTATCCACTGTTTGTCCAGAGAAATTGGTGGCATAATATTTCTTGTTTACGTGCTTTCTCATGTCCAGTTGTATATGCTTGGCATTAGTGGTGCGGTTTAGCAGGGTAAGGCATTGTAAGGTGTGCAAACGGTCAAAGCTTGCGGAGAGTGGACTGATATATGGACGGATGAGGAGGATAATGTTCAACAAATTATACAGAATAAGAAGAGTAATGGGGGAAAGGATAATTGAATGTAACTGGTATTGTTAATCTGACTTCATATATGTTTTGTGTTTACCATGATAGTATGAGAATAGATGAGAAACCAGTATGCTCACTGGTATCTTTTGCTACCCATTTTACCCTGAAGCAAATATCATAACTACTTCAAGTTTTAATTTTGTTTAGACATCAGGCGATGCATGAGTTCAGACATATCTATGTCCCTTATACTTTTTTAATGAAACAACTCATTCTTGTTGCTTACGTAGGGAGTAGTAGAGTTTGTGTAATGTGTACATTATTAAAGCTGGCCATTCAAAAGGCACAGTGTAGATAGAGTAACGAGATACTTATATGTCTTTCTGGAGCCTGGTGTAAAACATGAATAGGAGAAGAGGCTGCCAGGTCAGGCCTGTTCAGATGAATCAAGAAGGTTTTATTTTCTGTGACAGCTGAATCCTAAAGAAGCCACCATTCATCACCTTATCAAATCAGCCACGAGCATTGATAACAGTAAAATATATGCGCTTTTCTTCACCAGTGGCCTTTGTGATTCAGCTTACCTGGCTGTGTTGTAGGCACCTCTCATGAAAGGGATCTTCAGCTTTTGGTTAGCCTGAAATGAATTTGGATTGGTAGTTACAGTGGGCTACAATAAGGCTGTACTTTAATTTCAGCAGAATCAAATCCTTGCATGGAATTCAAGCAATCATTAACAGATCCAAGGTCAGTAGAACATTGAAATCTACTGCTGTGTTATTCAATTCGCATGCCTTCATTGATATCCATTTGCTTAAAGGTCTGATTTGCATGTGTGTCATACATCGATGGAAACTCAATGAGAAGAAAATTCATTCTCGATTGCCAACACTGAATAGAATGTCTTACAGAAAGTGATCAGTAAATCAGACTAAAGGATATTTTCCTGAAACATTAGCTTAGTTTCTCCATCCCCAGATGCTTCCAGGCCTGCTAAGTGTTTCTAATATCTTCATTTAACCATTTTTATTTACACAGTATTTCATAGATTGTATTTTGTATTGTCCTTACAAAATTCAGAATTTCAGAAACTGAGTGCAATCTGTAGCTACTACAAAACTATGCAGACTGCTGCAAATGAGTATACTGCATATATCTTCACACAGTCCTTTTGCAAACACTTATTTCCTCACACAGACTAATTGTGTCATACACTCAAAACTACTTCCAATCAACTGCCAAGGTAGGCAGTCAAAAATTGCTAATAGTCAACAGGTTAAGATTATCTAGAAGTAATACAAAGGCTTATTTATAGACATTAAAATTTGGCTCAGTAACTTGGTTCTATAGATATACTGTGGAGAGCATTCTGACAAGCTGCATCACTGTCTGGTATGTGGGGTGGGGGGGGGGGGGGTGCTACCACACAAGACCGAAAGAAGCTGCAGAGGGTTGTAAATTTCGTCGGCTCCATCTTGGTTATTAGCTTTCAAAAGACCCAGGACATCTTTAGGGAGCAGTGACTCAGAAAGGCAGCATCCATTATGAATGACCTCCAGGACCCAGGGCATGCCCTTTTCTCACTGTTACCATCAGGTAGGAGGTACAGAAGGCTGAAGGCACACACTCAGCAATTCAGGAACGGCTTCTTCCCCTCTGCCATCCAATTTCTAAATGGACTTTGAACCCTTGAACACTACCTCACTTTTTTAATATATTTTATTTCCTGGTCTTCTTGCCTAATTTTTAATCTATTCAATATCCATATACTGCAATTTATTTATTTATTTATTATTTTTTCCCTCTTCTTCTAAATTTCACGACAAATGCTAGTGATAATCAACCTGATTCTGATTCTGACTGTGAAGACCAAACTTGCTGCAAAATTAATTCCCAGGCTTATGTATGTTTTGGGGCTGGGGGCACTGACGGCCTGAATACAGGTGATGTCCATCAAAGTAATCAGAGTGGACAGATCATAACCTCAAACAACCTACCACTGTGACTTCATATCATTACTCCTATTTTGCAGTTCATCACTGCCATCCCAGGAACCAGTATGATGTATTTTGACTCCATTCCTTTTGTGATAAGTATATTTTTATTTGAGGTAAAGTGCCAAGAACAAACAGCACAATAATACAGATATAGTCTCAGCAAATAGGTTTGGTCTGGTGAGAGCATCCTTCATGAGGGTGATCCTGTGAAAAGCCTCTGGCCCAAGTGGGGTACATGGCCGTGTACTAAAGACCGATGCTGATCAATTGGTTGGAGTGTTCACTGAGATCTTTAATCTCGCTTTGGCGGTCTGAGGTACCCACCTGCTTTAAGCAGGCTTCAGTTATACTGGATCCTCAAAGGAAAGTAGTAAGTTACCTCAGTGACTATCATCCAGTTGCACTTATACCCATCTTGATGAAGTGCATTGAGAGGTCAGTGATGAAATATAACAACTCCTGCCTGAGAAAAGACTTGGATCTGCTCCATTTTGCCTACCAGTCAACAACAGGTGTCATTTCATTGGCTCTTCACTCAACCCTGGAATGTCTGGACAGTGAAGATGCCTACATCAGGATGCTCTTCATTGACTGCAGCTTGACATTCAATACCATCATCCCCTCAAACCTAAGCAATAAGCTTCAAGTCCTAGGCTTCAGAACTTCCTAGTGCAACTGGATCCTCGGCTTCCTCACTTGCAGACCCCAGTCAGTCGGATTGACAACAGCATCTCCTCCACAATCACCATCAGCACAGGTGCACCACAAGGCTCTATGCTTATTCCCCTGCTCGACTCACTTCATACTTATGACTGTGATGCTAAGCACAGTACATATCTGAGTTTGCTGCTGACAGCACTGTTGTTGGCTGAATAAAAAGTGGTGACAAATCAGCATATAGGAGGGAGATTGAAAATCTGGCTGAGTGGTGCCACAACAAAACTTCTCACTCATTGTCAGTAAGATCAAAGAGCTGATTGTAGATTACAGGAGGAAGAATCCAGAGGTCCATGAACCAGTCCTCATCAATGATGGAGAGGGTCTATAAGACCATAAGACATTGGAGCAGAATTAGGCCATTCAGCCCATTGAGTCTGCTCTGCCATTCCATCATGGCTGATCCTAGATCCCACTCAATGCCATATCTTTTGATGCCCTGACTGATCAGGAAATAATCAACTTCCACCCTAAGTGTACCCATGGACTTGGCCTCCACCGCAGTATGTGGTAGAGGGTTCCACAGATTCACCACTCTCTGGCTAAAAGAATACCTCCTTAACTCTGTTCTAAAAGGTCTCCCCTCAATTTTGAGGCTGTGCCCTCTAGTTCCAGACACCCCCCAGCATAGGAAACATCCTCTCCAGACCCACCTTATCTAGTCCTTTCAACATTCGGTAAGTTTCAGTGAGATCCCCATGCATTCTTCTAAGTTCCAGTGGGTACTGGCCCAAAGCTGCCAAATGATCCTCAGATGTTAACTCCTTCATCCTGGAATAATCCTCATGAGCCTCCTCTGGACTCTGTCCAATGACAGCACATCCTTTCTGAGATATAGGGCCCAAAACTGGTTCAGAGTCCTCACAGTTATTATTTTAGAGGTTCTGTTCTGGGTCCAGCACATAAGTACCATTACAAAAAAAGCACAGCAGTGCCTCTACTTTCTTAGAAGTTTGTGAAGATTCAGCATGTCGTCCAAAACTTCGACTAACTTCTATAGATGGGCTGTAGTGTATATTAGACCAAAAGACCATAAGATATAGGAGCAGAAATAGGCCATTTGGCCCATCAAGACTGCTCCACCATTTCATCATAGCTGATCCATTTTTCCTCTCAGCCTCAATCACTTGCTTTCTCCCGATATCCCTTCATGCCTGACCAATCAAGAATCTATCAACCTTTGCCCTAAATAAGCTTAAATACTTGGCCTCCACAGGTGCCTGTGGTGAAGAATTCCACAGATTCCCCACTGTCTGGCTAAAGAAATTCCTCCTCATCTCCGTTCTAAAAGAACGACCCTCTACCTCCATTCTGACACTGTGTCCTCTGGTCTTAGATTCTCCAACCCTAGGAAACATGCTCTCCATATCCACTCTACCAAGGCTTTTCAGCATTCAATAGGTTTCAATGAGATCACCCCTTATTCTTCTGAATTCGTGAATACAGGCCAAGAGCTCTTCATATGACAAGCTGTCCAATCCTGGAATAATTTTTGTAAGCCTCCTTGGAACCCTGTCCAGTTTCAGCACATCGTTTTTAAGATAAGGGGTCCAAAACTGCCAACCATACTCCAAGTGAGGCCTCACCAGTGCTTTATAAAGTCTCAACATTACATCCTTGCTTTTAAATTCTAGTTTATCCCGCTCACAGAGATTCATCTCTGTTTCTCTGACTAAGGAATCTCCTATCAACACTGCAGTCCTCCTCACCTCTCTGCTCTTCTGAGCCAAAGCATCAGACTCAGTGCCAGAGACCCGGTCACTGTGTAGGTCGTCCCCCTCAATAGTACCTAGAGTTATATACTTATTATTGAGCGGAACAGCTCAGGTGTGCTCTGTACTGGCTGTGCAATTCCCCTCCTTCCCCTGACTGTCACCCCGTTATCTGTCTCCTGCAATCTAGGGGTGACTACCTCCCTGTAGCTTCTGTCTATCATGTCCTCATTCTCCCCTGTGAGTCAAAGGTCATCGAGTGGCAGCTGCAGCTCCTTAATACGCCTCTCAGGAGCTGCAGCATGTGTTTATCTGGGACACTGGAGGTCAGGTACAGGCCGAATAGAGGCAGCGGGGCCGAGTTGGAAAGATCGGGAAGAAGCCAAATTGAGGCAGCGGGGTCCAGGCCCCGGAATGTACTGAAGCAACTGAACCTAATATTTGGATGACGACTTACAGTAAGTGCTGGACCACTTTGAAAAGGTCAGGGTGTCGGGGCCTGAGGTGAGAGGGGGGGGCTGGTTCAGCTCACTACTTTGTGATGTTTATTCGGCTTTGTGCTGAGCTAAGGGCTTGCGTTTATTGTGTGCGTGATTTATCTTTCTCTCTGCATGTTCAGTCTTTTTTACGGGTTCTTTTGGGTTTCTTTGTTTTGTGCAGAGAGTTGCGGACGTGGCTCAGCACGTTATGAAAATCCGTTTCCCCTCTCTGGAGTTTCTCTATACTTCTCACCACCTCGGTAAAGCAGCCAGCATAATCAAAGATCCCTCCAATCCCAGGCATTCTCCCTTCTCCCCTCTCCCATTGGGTAGAAGATACAAAAGCCTGAAAGTGCATATCACCATGCTCAAGGACAGATCCTTCCCCGCTGTAATAAGCCTATTGAATGGTTCCCTAGTCCTGTCAAGAACTATTGGACTTTGCCATCTACTCATTATGTTCTAACACTTTCTTGTTGACCTGTTCTGCACATTTTCTGTAGCTGTTACACTGTATTTTGCATTGTTATTGCTTTACCTGATTTTACCTCAATGAATGTGAAATAATTTAACAATATTTTCACTGTATCTCAGTACTTGTGAACAATAACCAATGCCGGTATTAATACCAAAGCCAAGTACACCACACCAATTAGTCACTTCTCATTGATTTGACAAGTTAAAATAAGATAGATAGATAAATAAATAGATAGATAGTGCAAAAAGACAGTAAAATCATGAGGTAGGGTTCATAGGTTCATGGACTATTCAGAAATCTGTTGGTGGAGGGGAAGAAGCCGTATTAAAACATTGAGTGTAGGCCTTCAGTGTGTATCTCTTCGCTGATAGTAGCAATGAGAAGAGGGCATGTCCTGGGTGGTGGGGGTCCTTATTAATGTACGCCTGCTTTTGAAGATGGAGGGGAAGCTATTGCCCATGATGGAGCTAGCTGAGTTGTTAATCCTCTGCAAGGTTTTTCCAACCCTGTGCATTGGCATCTGCATACCAGAAGGTAATGCAACTCCACGATCCATCTGCAGAAATTTGATAGAGTCTTTCATGACATACCAAATCCCGTCAGACTCCCAATGAAATACAGCTACTGGTGTGCCTTCTTTGTAATTGCATTCATAAATTGAGCCTAGGATAAATCTTCAGAGATGCTGACACCCAGCAACTAGAAACTGCTCACTCCTTCTACGCTGACAACTCAATGAGGATTGGTTGTGTTCCCTCAACTTCCATTTCCTGAAGTCTACGATCAATTACTTCATCTTACTGACATTGAGTGCTGCGACAGTGCTCAACCAGCTGATCTATCTCGCTCCTGTACTATTGTCACTATCTGAGATTCTGCCGACAACAGTTGAGCCATCGGTGAATTTATAGATGGCATGAGAGCTGTGTCTACCCACGCAGTCATGGATGTAGAGAGAGTAGAGCAGCGGTGTAAGAATGCATACTTGGGGTGCACCCTTGTTGATTGTCTGTGAGGAGGAGATTTTATTTTCGATTTGCACTGACTGTTGTCTCCCAATGAGGATGTTAATGATCCAGATGCAGGGAGAGGTACAGAGTCTCAGGTTTTAGAAGCTTGTTGATTAGTACTGATGGGATAACATCGTTGAAATTAGCTCTGAGGAGATGGTCTGTCATAGCGAACTGTTGTTTACACTTACCGCGTGTCTTTTAGGGCATCAGAGTTCAGTTTCACTAGTAACCTTTTGAGATAATTATACTTAGAACAAAAAGTATCCAAACTGCTAAATTAGTTCTTTTTATTTATAAATCTTATCAAGAGGTCATTTCTATAATGATCAGTGTCCTTTGTGATGGTATTTGTTATGGGACCAAAATCTTAAATTATTTCAAAGGCCACAAAACTTCCTTCTACTCACAGGTAAAACCATAAGGCCATAAGACATCGGAGCCAAATTAATGCCCCTCTGAAATAGCCTAGCAAGCTGCTCTTTTTAAGGCAATCAGGGATGAGTAAGTTCAAGTTCAAGTTTATTGTCTCTTGATCGGACATATATGCAAGCAAATGAAGCACTATTCCTCTGGACTATGGTGCACCCACACAACAAATATCACACACAGCACATTAAACCAAAATATTATGCTATAATTAAGTTAATAAAATGTAATTCAAAAATGCATGTAATTAAGCTCAGCACAGTAAACAGTACTGTAAATAGCTCTCTTTTCTAGTGACGAGACCTCAGTGGTAGCAGGGTATTCATTAGCCTCACAGCTTGAGGGAATAAGCTGTTACACAGCCTGGCAGTCCTTGTCCTCTGTACCACTTTCAGACTCAGATTGTTGTTCTTGCACATTTGACAACCTCCTCTCTGTATGCTGACTCATCATTGGTGCTGATGAGGCCAGCCGCTGTTGTTTAATTGGTGAATTTGGTGCTGCAGTCTAAGCTGGGTCAGGAAGGGCAGTCGTAATTCAGCAGCGTGAGCAGTAGAGGGCCAAGCACACGGCCCTGCGGGGCACCAGTCCTCAGTGTGCTGGAGCTTGAGGTGTTGCTGCCATTCTGGACTGACTGGGCTCTTTCTGTCAACAAATCCAAGATTCAGTTGCAGAGAGGGCTGTTGAGTCCCAACGACAGTTTACCCACCAGCCTCTCATGGATGATCATGTTAAATGCAGAGCCGAGGTTGATGAACAACAGCCTGGCACATGAGGCATAATTTTCTAGCTGAGACAAGACAGAGTGGAGGGCTGTGGCATCATCAATAGACTGGTTTGAGCAATAAGCAAACCGGAAAGGGTCCAGTGTAGCTGGAAAGTGGGATTACCAACTGCTCAAAGCACTTAATGATTATCGAAGTCAGTGCCACAGGGCGGTAATCATTGGTGGTAATCAGTGGTACTGTTGGTCTCTTGGTGCGGTTACTGCCTTGAAGCCTGCAGGGACAGTGGACTAACTCAGAGAGATGTTAAAGACGTTCATTAAGACCTCTATGAGCTGGGCTGCACAGTCCCTCAGCACCTGGCCTTGTATGTTGTCTAGCCCTACAGCTGTTCATAAATTCACCCTGGCTGGGGTCCTCCTCACCTCACCTCACCTCGGCTGCCTGCTCCTCAGGAAGAGAGGGGGCTTTGCTCAATGTCACATCATTCAGTTGGCAAATTGTGCATAGAAAGCATTCAGCCGATCAGGGAGGGAGACACAGCGTGGACTTGTAATCGGTTATGGTTTGTGCACCTTGCTATGTGCGCTGGATGTGCCTGGTGTCACAAAGGTGCCTGTGTGTTTTCTGTGCTTCCTCACGCTTTGCCCTCCTGACCTTCCTGGCGACTCTTGCTGACCTCAGAGTCATCCCGATCTGAAGGCAGAGTCCCGATCCCTAAGCAGTTTACGAGGATGTGCGGTCAGCCATGGTGTCAGCTCTGCCCTGGCAGTGTCGTGTTTAATCACAGTAACGTCCTCAATGCACTTCCCTTTGTAGCCAGTCAGTATGTAAACAGTCTTCATACCCCAAGAATGGAAAAGTTCCACTAAAAAAAGCAAGGGTTTTCTCCTCCATTTCCAGGCCAAATTTCCTCAGTCAATATCAGTAAAGCACCTTACCTGGTGATGATCGTATTGGTCTGCATTGGAACTTACTCTACACAAATTGGCTTCCAATTATTACATCAAAGGCTACACTTCAAAAGTGCTTCACTGGCCATAAACCCTTCTGGGTGCTACATAAATTCTGGTCTATCTTCTGCAGCGTCAGGTCGATAGATTCACGGGTGTGCCTTATGCTGAGTTTAAATCCGTTTGCACTGTCAGTACAAGCTGTTTCTTAAAAACCACAAGTTTATCTTTTAAGTAAGCAGGGATTTCCCGTCTATTTGATTTATGGATTAGGCGGAGCAGAATGAAAATCTGCACTTTTCTGATAGTGGGCCTGTTGGAGTAATTATTAATACTGACACTTATTGTATCTCACGGTCACACAGGAAGCAGCAGCATACTAATGAGCTGGACATAGAAAGTCTTTCTCAAGGTTAGCCCACGCATAGTCTAAAATGATGTTGATTGACTACACTGAATAGCATGTCAGTTTCTGAGTATGCTGGGCAGTCGAGAGGAAAGACAGTCCATTGCATTGACTCCTTGTTTCTCTGCTCAGACTAATCTTCACGTTAGGCCTGGTGGCAGTTATTGGATCAATTATTTTGATTTAAATTGCTCAAGTTTCCTTCAAGGTAATGCATTTCCTCCACTGCCATTCCATGCCAGAAACTTGAGTACATAATCCCAGTTGCTCCTGCATTACCAAGGGAGGGCTACATTGTAGGAAATGCTGATATTAAGCTAAGACCACTTCTGACTACACAGCTTTTTACCAGCCACCAACAGTATATTTATTAAATATTTATCTCTTTTCAACCATTCTTGAGGTATATATCCAAAATATACAGTCTTACCTTCTAAGGGTATTTCACATTTAAAGATGTCTTCTAGGGCATTGTGTATCCCACTCCAATAGTCTTTGATAACGAGGCATTCCCAGAAAATATGATAATGGTTTGCATTTTGATTTCCACAATTTCTCCAGCAAACAGGGAGGTTACTATCATAATGGGATTTCTGAGGGGGTGTAATAAAATATTTTGTCAAGTTTTTTCCAAGTGAACTCCCTCCATTTCTGTGAACTGGTACACTTCCATTGATATCTCCATATTATTGTCCATTCTTCCTCAGATACAATTATCCCTCCTTCCTTCTCCCATTTTGTTTTAATGTAATGCATGTGTTTTAAGATTTGACAAACCCTTATACACGCTTGAAATGATTCTACTACCGTTCTCTGAATGATATGCTTTTCTAAATAGCTCTATCAAACATGTTCTTACCTTGGCTACATTTTTAACTGTCCTATTAACATATTGTCATATCTGTAAATACTGATAGAAGTCTTGTTTTTCTAATAAGTGTTTCTCTTTAAGCATTTCAAAACTGAACAGTGTTCCTTCTTTCATTATGTTACACAGAACTGTTATTCCTTTAGCTGTCCAGTCCTTAAATCTAGCATCCAGTTTATTTGGCAAAAAATCCGAGTTATATGCACACCATTTAAGAATTGCAATATCTCCCTCTAGTTTATATTCCTTTATAATAGTTTTCCATATTTTAAGAGTCCATTTCACCATGGGTTATCAATAGTATTTATGTACCTTTGTAGGTTGTTGTCAGCTAAAATTGCTTGTATGGGAATGGGAAGAACCCACTCCTCAATATTTTTCCATTGAGCGTCATATGACAACATATCACAGCTCTCAACTGTGCTGCAAAATAATAATCTCTAAGAGAAAGTAGGTCCCATCCCCCCTTTCCCTTGGCTAATTGCAAAGTTTTGAGACAAACTCTGGACCTTTTACCTTGCCAAATATATCTTGGTAACATTTTGTTCCATTCATTGAATTGATTTTGATTAATCTCTATTGGTAGGGTCTGAAAGAGATATAACAGTCTGGGCAGTATATTCATTTTAATAGACTCAATCCTTGAACTGAACTAACAAAAGGAATTAGGTTCCATCTTGTTATATCTTCCTTAATTTTTTTAATATATAGCCTGATAATTGCATTCTGATAATTTTGCCAAATCTTTTGGCATTATGATGCCCAAATATTTGAAAGATTCTGTCCATCATGCCCAGGGATATCTACTTTCAATTTCTCTTGGTGGGCTATAGTTATATGAAAGTAATAGGGTTTTATCTATGTTGATCTTGTATCCTGATAATTGGCCATATTGTTCAAAGGAATGCATCAATTTAGGTAAAGGGTATGTTGGTTGCCCTAGACAGATCAAAATGTCATCCACATAACAAGCCAATTTATGCCCTGTCCCTTTAATAGTAATTCCCCTGATATCTTCATTTTGTCTGATGTATTGAGCTAATGGTTCCAGATATAATGCAAAGAGTAGTGGTGACCATGCACAACCCTGTCTCGTGCCCCTTTCTAGGGTAAAATTATTTGATAAATATCCATTGATTTTAATCCTAGCAGTAGGGTTGTCATATAGTGTCTGTATAGTTTTAATAATTGTGTCATGGAAATCAAGTCTGTGTAAAACTCTGTAAAGAAAATTCCAATTAACTGAATCAAATGCCTTTATAGCATCCACACTTATCACTATTGCTTCGATTTTATTTTTTTGTATATGATCCATAATGTGAAGAGTCTTTCGTATATTGTCTTGTGTTCGGCGTTGTCGTATAAAACCAGTATGGATAGAAACTTTTCAAATCGTTTGACCATGATGGAGGTAAATAATCTATCATCTACATTAAGAACGGATATTGGTCTAAATTACCCACATTCCATTTTATCCTTGCCTTCTTTCGGTATAGCTGAGATTATCGCTTCATTCCAACTGGGTGGCATTTGTGCCTTTTTAGAGCCCAGTTCAGTCTGGGGAGTAAAACAGGAATTAACTCATTTTTAAATTCTTTGTACCACTCTGCCGTATACCCATCTGATCCTGGTGACTTGCTTAATTTAAGCCTACTAATTGCAGCTGTTAGTTCAACTTCAGTTATGTCAGCAGTCATCGTTCTATGTTGTTCTTCACCTAAAGTGGGTAACTCTAGAGAATTCAGGAAGGTGTCAATTTGGGTTTTGCTTCCCCCGAAACTTTGGATTATAGAGTTTTGTAAAACACTTCAAAAGCTTCTTGAATTTCACTTAGCTTATTTTTTTATCATCTTTGTTCTTGGATCCCTAATTCTATGAATTGTATTTTCTGCTATCATTTTTTTTCCAGTTTCCATGCTAGTATTTTCATAGACTTAGATCCACTTTCATAATGTCTCTGTTTCAGAAACGTTAATTTTTTTCTGATTTCTTGCATAGCCAATTAATTTCATTCCTAATTTTTAAAAATTTCCTCTAATGTACCCTGTGCCAGATTCAATTTGTGTTCTTTTCTAATTCCTTCAGCTTATTTTGTAATTCCTCTAATGTCTTATTCCTTATTTATTTATTATATGAAGATACCACTGTAATTTTCCCTCTTAAAACAGCCTTCAGTTATCCCATAGAATGGGAGGTGAAACCCCTCCATTATCATTGAATTCTAAGTAAAGACCAATCTCTTTTTTAATTTGTTCCTTAAAGTAGTGATCATTGAGTAGACTTGAATTCAGTTTCCAAATAGTATTCTTTGGTTGTCGGTCAAAATCAACAGATTTAGGTGCATGGTCACTTACTTCAATTGTCCCAATTCCACAGGTGTTTATTTTGTCTTTGTCTTTTCCAAATGTTATGAAATAGTCTATTCTTGTATATAAAGAATGAGGGGCAGAATAATGAGTGTAATTCTTTCTGTTGGGGAAAAGGTCCCTCCATATATCAAATAGACCAACATCCTCAAAAAGTGTATTAACTTTCTTATGTAAGGATTTTGTTTCATAGGTTTTTCTACTCGAAGAGTTTAACTTTGGTTGTACCTGTAATTGTAAATTTAAGTCTCCCCCACATATCAGGAGACCTTCTGTTTCTGTTACCATAATATTAGTAATTTTCTGAAAGAAATTAATATCATCTCCTCGGGGTGCATATATATTCAATAAAGTAACTGAATTTCCATCTATATTCCCCTTTACCAGAATATATCTACCCTGCTTATCGCCCATTTCAAATACTTTTTCAAAATTTAGCTTGCTTGAGTTAAGAATAGCAACTCCTTTCCTATGTCCTCATTTATCCTCCTATATCCTGATTTATATGAGGAGAAAAACAAATTAGTGAAGCCCATTTTCTTTTGTTTTCCACGCTCATTATCACTTAAGTGAGTTTCCTGTAAATATACAATATGGGCTTGTTCTTTTTTCATTTTGGATAGAATTTTACTACGTTTGATTGGATTTAACAGCCCATTCACATTAAAGAAATGAATTTTACTTTGTCCTTAGCCATCTGTATTTATCTGTCAATATATCAATGAAATTAGCAGAATAAAATATAATCGATCTACTCCCTGAACAAATAAGAACCAAGAAACGTGAATAATAAAAAAAAGCAACGAAGGTGAGATTCCAAGGCTGTTGTCTCTAGTAGATGACCCTGGGTTGAGCTAGAGGAAACGTCTAGCTGTGGAGGATAGTGCCTCCTAATCTCCTACTTGTTTTAATTGCAAGCTTCCATGAACTTATTTATAACAGTGTAATTTCTACAGGTCAATTAGCACAACCCCATTGTCTTTTCATCTGACTGATGCATATGCAAATGTATCATGGCCACCATTTTGCAAAGAACATCTCTAATCCTGTGGTCCAATTTAATTTCAAATTACTGCTGGCAATATACAATAAAATTGAACACTGGTTCAGTACTGATTCCTGGCACGTTATTCCAAACTTCAACGTCTGCACTCCCTTTTGTTTTCATGTTGTTCCTCTGAACCTATTATAAGTGAATAGCAAACGTCCTAAACCTCAAAGTTCAAACAAAATTTATTCTGTAAATGCAAACACGAGGAAATCTGCAGATGCTGGAAATTCAAACTACACACACAAAATGTTAGTGGAACACAGCAGACCAGGCAGCATCTATAAGGAGAAGCACTGTCGACGTTTCAGGCCGAGACCCTTCGTCAGGAATAACTGAAAGGAAAGGTAGTAAGAGATTTGAAAGTAGTGGGGGGAGGGGGAAATGCGATATGATAGGAGAAAACAGGAGGGGGTGAGATGAAGTTAAGAGCTGGAAAGGTGATTGGCGAAAGTGATACAGAGCTGGAGAAGGGAGGGGAGGCCTTGGGAGAAAGAAAGGGGGAGCGGGGAGCACCAGAGGGAGATGGAGAACAGGCAGAGTGATGGGCAGAGAGAGAGAAAAAAACAACAAACAACTAAGTATGTCAGGGATGGGGTAAGAAGGGGAGGAGGGGCATTAACGGAAGTTAGAGAAGTCAATGTTCATGCCATCAGGTTGGAGGCTACCCAGACAGAATATAAGGTGTTGTTGTTCCAACCTGAGTTTGGATTCATTTTGACAGTAGAGGAGGCCATGGATAGACATATCAGAATGGGAATGGGATGTGGAATTAAAATGTGAGGCCACTGGGAGATCCCGCTTTCTCCGGCGGACCGAGTGTAGGTGTTTGGCGAAATGGTCTCCCAGTCTGCGTCGGGTCTCACCAATATATAAAAGGCCACACCGGGAGCACCGGACGCAGTATACCACACCAGCCGACTCACAGGTGAAGTGTCGCCTCACCTGGAAGGACTGTCTGGGCCCTGAATGGTGGTGAGGGAGGAAGTGTAAGGGCAGGTGTAGCAGGATTCTTTCTATGTCCGGTGATCCTTTCCCTTCTCCAGCTCTGTTTCACTTTCGCCAATCACCTTTCCAGCTCTTAGATTCATCCCACCCCCTCCGGTCTTCTCCTATCATTTTGCATTTCCCCCTCCCCCCACTACTTTCAAACCTCTTACTAGCTTTCCTTTCAGTTAGTCCTGATGAAGGGTCTCGGCCCGAAACGTTGACAGTGCTTCTCCTTATAGATGCTGCCTGGCCTGCTGTGTTCCACCAGCATTTTGTGTGTGTTGTTATTCTGTAAGTGAATATGTCACCAAATATTTCCCTGAGATTCATTTTCTTGCAGGCATTCACAGTAAGTACAAAGAAGTACAATAGACTCCGTGAGAAACACTACACACAAGTAATGACAAATTGTGCAAATACGAGAAGAAACAAATAATAAATTATTAAATAATACTGAAGACATGAGTTGTAGAAACCTTGAAGGTGAGTCTATAGGTTGTGCTCAGCGATCAGTTCAGTGTTAAGGTGAGTGAAATTGTCCACACTGGTCCAGGAGCCTGATGGTTGTAGGATAATAACTGTTCCTGAACTAAGGCTCCTGTACCTCCTTCCTGATGGTACCAGCAATAAGAGAGCATGGCCTGGATGGTGGCAGTCCTCGATGATGGATGCTGCCTTCTTCTGTCAGTGCTCTTTGTAGATGCGCTCAATGGTGAGGGGGGCTTTTCCAGTGCTGCATCCACCACTCTTCGTAGGCTTTTCTGTTCCAGGGCACTGGAGTTTCTATATCAAGCCATTTCCCGTGGAGAATTGATTGTTGTCAGAAGTCACGCAGAGTACAATCAATGGTACAATGATTGATGTGATGTATGCTTCAGCAGCATGAAGAGAATTGTCATTATTTTACTTCAGAAGTATATTTCTTATGTAATATGTATAGTAATACACACCTTTCTCTACATTCTTGTGTCATCTATTTATCGTATAATGCATCAACACCATTCATATTTCCTCCTTAAACCTATTAAGTGTTTGAGAGCTTGTTACACAGGGTCTTGTCCCTCAGTGTCCAATGGCCGCATGACCCTAGACTGGGCTTCTTCACAATAAAACATTTCTGGTAGCTGCATTTCTCTCAGCACATACTCCTGCAGCCTGGAATGTCCTGGTCAGCAGCATTCACAAGTGGATATCTCCTTAAACTGGAAGGCAAATAAGTTTCATGCAGACCATGTTGTTTCGCCATGTTGTTGACCTTGTGTGGGAGTTCCTGAACCAATTTCCAGATGGTGTCTAATCTTCTGCAATTAGTAATGTAACTCCACAATTTATTGTTGCACATTACACAATGCTTAACTTTAGTTTTGGAGTAATGATGTCGTCTAAGAACAGAACATTTCTGCATCATTTTCTTATATACCTAAACTGTGGGAAATCAAAACTGCTTTCTTCAGTACAATGTGCTTCCGCCTGTTGTGAGATTAGCATGTTCCTTGAGAGAACATATTGATCTTTTTCCTCCAGAATGCTGCAGTAGAAGATCAAAATGTGTATCTGGATTTCGTCAATTTAGCCAAGTTTAAGCCGTAAATAGTAGCCGTTGCTGTATACTGTTGACATTTTGGTGTGAACACTTGCAAAGGCAGTTTTTAAAGGTGAGGATCATCAATAGAACATTCATTACTGAGCGCTTAACCAACGGAGATACCTCGTTCAACAATGTACCAAAGGTCACACCAAATGATACCGTCAGTTTTGAATGGCTCACTCACAGATAAACAAAATCAATTGTATAATTTGCAAATAAATCCCTTGCACTTAAGCAAAACTTTCTTCTGTGTCCTCATCTGGCTAGACACAGTGACACAATCAGAAAGTGCTCCCTTTATGTTTATTTAATCAAACAAACACAAATTTATTTACTTCAGGAAAGTCCTGATTCCATTTTTATCATTAATAACTCAAAGGTAAGTCAATATCTGTGACTAATACCTCACTTTAGGAATCCTCCATTGTAGAACTTGAAGAGAATTAATCTGCCCATTTATAAGCTGCAAATAAGACTTATGAATAAATCTAGCTTTAGCGCCAACTCCTGTGGTGAACTACATATACCTGTCTGGACGCGCCCCCTGCTGACTGCTCCTGTGGCTCCTCCCACAGACCCCTGTAACAAAGGCATCTCGTACTCCAAAAGTAAAAAAAGCTGCACTATACACCAGTCTCTTATACAAATGACAGTCAGGTAACCAAGACTGCAATCCATCTAACTCCACTTGCCTTGTAATGCTACGCTCAACTTGTATCCCAGCACAGTCAGTTTATAATCAACCCTGTTCCTACTCAGTTAGGCACAGTTGTGCTGCTTCTCAAGGATGTATGACAATGGTATCCAAAGAAACAGTTAAGATCCCAGCAAAATACTGTCCTACGGAGTTTTATTTGCCACTGAAGTGATTTCAGAGAGTCAATCAGTTTGCAATATCTCTCCTTCTAGGGGTGTAAAATCCAATACCCTACACAAACTTCACAATTTATAAGGAAGCTGAACTAGTTAGGCAGCCTGCTGAAGTGGAGCATAGCCAGCCAATCTATGAACATTGCAATTTCACCTGGACGTGAAGCTGATAGCACACTTTCAAACAGTCTCATTCTCAACAGGAGCCGGTCCTTGGGAATCAGGCCGTCAACTCATGCAGGGTGAGGGTTGCTTTAATCGGCATTGTTATTGTGACCAGCTTTAGGAGAGAAATGTTCTGGAGAGAGCAATTACAACTCCAGCCTGTGCCATTATTCAATGAAATTGTGCTAATCTAATTCCAGTTGAGTTTACACCATCTCGCTTTGTATCCAAGGTTAATAAAGATCCATTAGCTTCAAAATTAACAACTTTCTAGCAGCAACTTGCATTTGCAAAAGAAAACTCCACAAGAATTACCATTTCTCACGTAGAGAAAAGTTTGCCACTTGCACACCTGAAAGGTACGACTTTTTATTCTGTATACAATCATCCACACTTCCCCACACTAAACTTTCATACATTCAGATAGTATTTATTTGCCTCACAATATAATTTTTTGAATTTTTAAGTGAATTATCTCAACCTCTTAAAACAGTCAGTGAGAAACCAAGTTTATGTAACACTCCCTTATAAGTTAACATGTAGAGTCCAAGTTTTCTGGTAAACTTCCCTAAGGCTTGGTACCATAACTCGTCACATTAGTCTCGGTGGTGGCCCAGTCAGAGCTTAGTTTTGGCATAGTTTATAGCCTTTTATAATACAATCTTAAGTCTTCAATATAAAGACTAGCAGTCTTTTACCTTTTTGATCATTTCTTCCAAGCCTCCATATTTTCACCATTTAGAAAGGGACTGAATTATCCTTTTAAGATCAAATCTGGATGACCTTACAATTGCCTGTACTAATATCCATTGGCCCATCTTTTAAACATTTACTTGTTGTTAATATGCTCGTGGTTTTACGCTATCAGATTCAATGTTCAGAATGCTATCTATCTCTGTGCTATTAGCAATAATGCATACAAAGCTCTCCATTGCTTCATTTCAGTTGTTAATAAATACTGCCAATCATCGAGATCTCAGGACAATACTTTGGGACATCACTAATCACATCCTACATGTTTGAACATCTGCCTGTCATAATGACTCTTTTTGCTGCTCAGACTGCTAGTCAGTTCCTGAATATTTCAATAATTTGTCCTCAGTTCCAAGAATTTCAGCTCTAATTTTGGTGGAAAAGCCGAATGGTCAGCATTCGTAATTATTCCCTTATCCAGTACTTTAACCACATCCTCATTGCTACCATCCATCAGGAAGGCACACACTCAACATTTCAGGAACAGCTTCTTCCCCTCTGCTGTCACATTTCTGAATGGACATTGAACCCATGAACACCACCTCACTATTTTTTTAAATTTCTATTTTTGCACTTCTTACTTAACTATTGAATATTTATACTTACTGTAATTCACAGTTTTTTTCTATTATTATGTACTGCATTGTACTGCTGCCACAAAGACAACGAATTTATGCTCTGTCTGCCAGGACGAGCAGGGTCTCCCAGTGGCCACCTGTTTTAACCACTTCCCATTCTCATTCTGATATGTCCATCCATGGCCTCCACCACTGTCATGATGAGGCCACACTTAGGTTGTAGGAGAAACACCTTATACTCCATTTGGGTAGCCTCCAACCTGATGGCATGAACATTGATTTCTCAAACTTCCAGTAATGCCTCCCCTCCCTTTACCATTTCCTATCCCCTTATCCATCTCTCATGTTATCTCCTTGCCCACCTACCTGGTGCTCGTCCCCCCCCCCTTTCTTTCTTTCTTCCATTGCCTTCGGTCTCTTTTACCAATCAACTTCCTAGCTCTTTGCTTCATCCCTCCCGCTCCAGAGAGAGTGTTTCTCTCTCCTCTCCCTCCACCTTTCAAATCTACTCCTCAATTTTTTTTCTGAAGGGTTTCGGCCCAAAATGTCGACTGTGCTTTTTTCCATAGATGCTGCCTGGCCTGCTGAGTTCCTCCAGCATTTTGTGTGTGTGTATGTGTTGCTCAGATTTCCACCATCTTCAGATTTTCTCTTGTTTGAAATTTTGTGACATATGCCGGTGATACTAAACCTGATTCTGATACTGAGAAATCCAATTAGGTTTATCAGATTATTTACCTATATTTCTGAGACCCTTCTTCCAGCTGGGAGATTTCAAGGTAGTTTCTTGTTCTGTACTTTCCCAACAACAAGTATTTAAGTAACATAAACAAAATGCTGGAGCAACTCCGCAGCATCTATGGAAGTGAATAAACAGTCAATGTTTTGGGCTAAGATCCTTCACGATTTGAAGGGAAAGGGGAACATGCCAGAATAAAAAGGTGGGAGGAGGGGAAGGAGAATTAGCTAGAAGGTGATAGGTAAAGCCAGGTGGGTGGAAAAGGTAGGGGGCTGAAGAAGAAGGGATTTGATAGGAGAACAGAGTGGACCATAGGAGAAAGGGAAGGAGATGGGGACTCAGTGGGAAGTGATAGGCAGGTGAGAAGAGATGAAAGGCCAGAGTGGGGAATAGGGGAAGAGGGGAGGGGCAGGGAAATAGAGTTTTACTGAAAGGAAAAACCTGATGCCATCAGGTTGGAAACTACCCAGACGGAATATACGGTGTTGTTCCTCCACCCTGACATGGCTTCATCTTGGCCACAAGACAAGGCCATGGAGCAGAGGTGCTTGACAAAGCATCTGCAGCCTCCTCTACATTGTTGAGACCTTTTGCAAATTGAGGGACCACTTCATTGACCACCTCCACTCCATCCACCAAATGCAGAAATTCCCAGTGGTCAAATATTTTAATTCCGATTCCCATTCCTATTCTGACATGACAGTCCATGGCCTCTACTTGTGGTTCCTGAATTGACAGAGATTTTGAAAATTATTAATAGGTTCTTTGCAATCTACTCATGTATTTTCTTTAAAATCCTGAGTTGAAAATCTCCAGATTCAAATGGTTCATCACTCTTTAAGGTCATTATTTCCTTTTTCAATATTTTTTATCATTTTAATTATGAAGGGATATGTGCTTCTTGCTTCATCCATAATTAATAATGATATGCATCACTTCCTTACTTTCTTGGCCATTTACTTACTTTCTTTTACATTATGGTCATTGTTTTTAATGAACCCCTTTCTCCAGAAGCAGTAGTGGACAGAAGTGTAAAGTACAGGCTCTGTAGATCTGTGTCTGGAGGTATCAAGGATGTAGAGGAGGGTTTGGATTTGAATTTGAATTTGAATTTATTTAAATCTTACATCCATCCCACAACGTGAGGGAATACAAATCTTTGCATTATGACTCCGCTGCAATGTACAGACATGTGAATTTATAAGTTTAAAGGCTTGTAGAAACAAGTTGTCCGGTAGCCTGTTGGTCCTGGCTTTAATGCTGTGGTATCGTTTGCCAGATGTAAGCAGCTTGAACAGTTTATTGTGGGGTGACTGGTGTCCCTGATGATCTTCCAGGGCTTCTTTCTGCACCTGCTGCTATGAATGTCTTCAACAGAGGGAAGTTCACATCCACAGAAGCGCTGGGCTGTCCGTATCACTCCCTGCAGTGCCCAGCAATCGAGGTCGGTGCAGTTCCTGTACCAGGTGGTGATACAGCCAGTCAGGATGCTCTCAATGGTGCCCCTGTGGAAGGTCTTGAGGATTTGGGGGCCCATGCCAAGCTTCTTCAGTTGCCTGAGGTGGAAGAGACACTGAGGAGAGTGATGGACAGTCAACACCTTGTAATGAATTTGTGAGGCTCGATTTGTCTTTGAAGATCAAAAATGCTTGAAATCAGAATTTAAAAAAAAGACTGGAAACAATTGCATCTCACAGCTTCTGTAGCATGGGAAACAGCTATTCTTTCAGGATGGAGACATTTCCAGTATTTTCTGTTTTTAAGATCTGACCTTTGCCTGTGAGCAATTGAAATAATGGTGACTGTATTATGATCAAAAGCTGTGGGAGCCAAGTGTTTCTGGTGAAGGCTACAATATCAGTTGCTGTAATTGCCTTAAAAGCAAAAATAAACTATCACTGAATAACTATAAATTAGAATGCAGAACAGGGAAACTGATTACACATTTTTTCTTTGCAGTGTGATAAAATGTAAGACCAAGGATACAATGCAAAAACAGTAATTTGCATCGCAAATAAGCTGAGTATGTAACATATTTCAGATGCACTAAATCACTTGCTTTGGTTTTGCACTGGACAGAAAGTTTTATATTTTCATTGATAGGTAATTAAAAGAAACATGATGGGTTGGAAATGTAACAGTGAGTGAGTTTGAGATTAATTCACCAATGAAATCGTTGATGCAGAAAACTCATATAGAAATTGAAGTCAATAAATACTCTGGACTTTACTCCAGCCTCCAGGCAATGAAGCAAGCAAGCTCTGGCAAACCATGATGCATCACTAAATGTACTGAAACTGGACCATGTCCAGCCCCTACACATTTCAGTTTCCTTGCAATTGCAGTTTAAACAGGGCAGGGAGAGATCAGTTCCATAAAATTGGGCCTGTCTCAAAACCATATTACTTTGGTTCTGCAAAAATATTTGTTACCTCAAAGTCCAGTGTTGGGACATATCACTAAATGCACTGTGTTTTAATGGCAGATGCCTCTAAAATAAAAAAGAACTGGATTTTGGAAGTGGAATAAAATATACAGCCTCAATAACCTAGTGCATGCAGCACCACGGCTCTGAATGAAATTTCAGGCAATATCAGAATCAGAATCAGACTTTAACCGCCAAGTACCTGTGCACATACAAGGAATTTACTTCCGGCAGATGTTGTCTCTCTGCTCATAACAATGATAATGATAAATATAAATGAAAATATAGATTACACATACAGGTAGTGCAATCCAAGTAATAGTTAGCCGACAGTTAACCGGCAGTTAACTGTTCAGCAAAGTGACCGCAGTAGGGAAAAAACTTCTCCAGTGCCTATCAGTCTTAGTCTGGAGGGATCTGAAGCGCCTACCAGATGGAAGCAGTTCAAACAGTCCGTGCGCAGGATGGAAGGAGTCCTTTATGATGCTCCCTGCCCTCTTCTTCAACCTGGAAGAGTACAGGTCCACAATAGAGGGCAGGGAGGCTCCAATGCTAATCTATAATCCAATGCTGAATGCTAATCACTTCCAAACTCTTTTATAAACTCTTTGGTAATATTGATGGAATCTAAAGTTCAGTTTGCTAATTCCTTTGAAGATCTTAAATACTTCAATCTGACTTAATTTCTCTTGTTTGTCCGGTATCAACATCACTGGTTCTCCTGATCATCATCTTAGCTCAGATGCCCTATGTCATTTATGATGGTAGTAATTAGCGCACGCTATTACAGCTCAGGGCATTCCAGACGTCAGAGTTCAGTTCCAGTACCTTCAGTAAGGAGTTTTTGTTCATCCGCCCCACGGAGTGTGTGGTTTCTCCCCCACAGTCCAAATGCATACATAGGTCATTGTAAATTATCCCGTGATTAGGTGAGGGCTAATCGGATTTGTCCGGGGGGTTGCTGGGGCGGCCAGAAGGCTGTATCGCTAAATAAATAAATAAACCTGTTTCTACTCCGTCATATTCCTTCCAAGTCCAGGAATGCTTCCCTTCCTCCCTAAAACAGTAACACAAAAGTCCTGATGCATTATGCAAACTGATTACAGCTGTCTCAGCGCAGTGCTATCTTCCTCAAGCCACACATCCAAAGAACATACAGTATTTGCTTTTTTCATCGCCACTAAACCTTATCTTTCCCCCGAGCATTTAGATACTTTACAATTCTCTTTTCTGGTCCAATTTATTTACTTTTCTAACGGCATTTCCTTCCCTAATTTAAGACCTTGTATTTCTGTGAATTAAGCAACCTGCCTTCATACTAGGCAGCCTTGCATTTGGTTCAATCACCCAGTCTGCCCAGAGCATTTAACAAATAGTCCACATTTTCTGCATTGACAAACTTGACGAGCTGTGCTAATCCCCATTCCCCTAACTCATTACAGATATCCAAATGAACCCTGGTAAACTGAGAAAGCTTCCAGCCCCTGTTAGGCAGCAATTGGAAGCCAATATACATTAGGACAGGAGATGGTCCGATTTAAATATATTTTGTGATACATTACGGTTTACTGGAGCTTGCTTCTTTGCCTTAGGGAGTAAAATCCAGAGTATTTACTGACAGCACTTTCCACATGCAGTGTCTTACTCAACCTGCCTTGCAGATAATGTATCTTTATTAGCCTGCCTTTGTGTCTCATATCTAATCTATATCAGAAACTTTTTTTTAATCCCAATGGGTATATCCCCTGCCTTTGCATCTTGGAATCACAGAGAGATACATCATAGAAACAGGCCCTTCAGCCCATCAAGACTGTGCTGATCATCGACCAACCATTTACATGAATTCTGCATTAATCCCACTGATTTTACTCCCCCAAATTCTCACAAATTCCACCCCCATTATCCCCAATATTACCACTCACCTACAATACCTACTAGGGGGCAATTTACAGTGGTCAATTAACCAAGCAAATCACAATCTTTGGGATGATGGTGAGTGTGCAAACTCTACACAGACAGAATACAAGGTCAAAGTTGAACCTGGGTTCTTGGCAGGGTGGAACAGTGACTCTAATCAGTTTACCAGCACTTACCTTCATTTCTGTAAAATCGTGTACTTGTTTACCAAACTGGCATCACCAATTTACTGGGACACAAAAGGAGGCCCATTTGGCCCGTTGTATCCCAGCAGAGAAGTTACATCAATTGTAGTTGTCTACTCGTTTCCTTGTACCCCTGCAGCACATTCTCCTTCACATGTCCAAAAACTCCCTTTTGACTCTTCTAGCACTGTCCTACGCTAAGGGACAGTGTACAACAACCAATTAACCTCCTGGCATGTCTTTTGTATATTAGAGCAAACTGCAGCCACCCGGGTAACCCACACATTCGTCGGAAGAGGGTGCAAACTTCACACAGACAACTCCCCGTAACACTGGAATTGTGAGTCACTGAAGCCCAACTCATCAAAGTCAATGACAAAAGTCAGCGATGTCACCCACCGCTGCCGAGGCAGACTTTGAGGGAGGGGTTCCAACCATTGTTATGCCATGGATCCCTACCATTAACTGAGGGGTCTGTAGACCCCATTTTTGGAACCCCTGCTTTAAAGCTTCACTGCTTCTGCTTAAATAATATTAACTTTAGAAGAGTGAGTAAGAGAGGAAATAAATATATAAATACTTCTTTTCATTCCATCTTGCACCCCTCTGTCAATCTATTAGACATGATATTCCAGCCAATGGTTTTAAGGTTTGAATTAAGTGACAGCTGGTCAGCAATTCTGAAGGGAAAAGGGGGCTTTGTAAAGTGTGTTTGCTCTGGGTTAGGCCGAAGGGCTGAAGGCTGCAGCAGATGTTTAACCTGGTGTCAGATCAGCAATTGCAACAAAGAAGGGATAACAATGCCAGATTCGGTTGCAGCATGTCTTGAACTTAGAGTATAGATCTTGTTGAAGGCCAGATGTGCTCATCTGATCTCCTGCTCTGTCCCTGACTTCACTATTGAGCCAAGTGGTTCTCCATTAGGGCCTGAGCCAAGCTGCTGGATGAACTTCATATCTGGCCCCTCAGATTCTTACACAGACCCTCTTTAAAGAGATAAGTGAAATAATTTATTTACTTTTCACTTCATTTGCTTTGGTATTATTATTTAATTAACTCTGACTAGTTTAGGGTCTCCCAATCTGGGATCTACGGACCCCTCAGTTAATAGTAAGGGCCCATGGCATTAAAAAAGGTTGGGAACTCATGGATTAGTTATTTACATTTTATGTGGATTTATTATTTTTTAAAACAACTCTTAGTAATTTTATTCCCTACACAGAAGCTGTGTTAGTAACTTATAGCCTATAGCCAGGGAAGTGATCTTGTAAACTTTGACTTGTAAACTTGTACATCATATTTTTAAGGTAACTTATTTTTATTCTTTCTTACCTCTCTTCTAATATTTGTATATTTGTCTGTGCGCTTGTAAAGCTACTGTGACACTGTACTTTCCTTTGGAATCAATAAAATATCTATCTATTTATTTGATTTAAAGATACAGCACAGTAACAGGCACTTCTGGCCCAATGAGCCTTGCTGCTCAATTCCACCCTTGTGTCCAATTAACCCACTAACCTTGTCTTTGGAACGGGAAAGGAAACTGGAACACCTAGAGGGAGCCAGTGTGACCATAGGGAGAATGTACAAACTCCTTAAAGACAGTACAGTGGCAGAATTGAACCCGGGTTGCTGGAACTGTAATAGCCTTATCTTAAATTACACTATTATGCCCCCATATTTACAAACGTTTGTAGTATTTTTGATTATTATATGTTCTTTGAATATGACTAATTTTCTCACAGGCATTTGAAAAGTGCATAATTGCTTTTGGCAGAGCAAGCTGTCAGAAAGCCATCAGAATGGCTTAGGGTGGGACCCCAGTGTAGCTCGCAACCTGCTCGCTAATGCAAATATCTGATCAGCCAATCATCTGGCAGCAACTCAATGCATAAAAGAATGCAGACAAGATCAAGAGTTGTTCAGACCAAACATCAGAATGGGGAAAAAGGTGATCTAAGTGATTTTGACCGTGGAATGATTGTTGGTGCCAGATGGGGTGGTTTGAGTATCTCAGAAATTGTGGATCTCCTGGGACTTCCATGCATAACAGTCAGAGAATGGTGAGAGAAATAAAAAATCAATCCATTGAGTGGCAGTTCTTAGGTTGAAAATGCCTTGTTAATGGGAGAAGTGCAAAGAGAATGACCAGACTGGTTCAAAGCCACAGGAAGATGACGGTAACTCAAATAACCATGTGCTACAACAGTGTGCAGAAGAGCATCTCTGAGTGCACAACATGTCAAACCTTGACGTGGACGGGCAATAGAAAATCATTAACATACACTTAGTGGCCACTCTGGGTACAGGAGATACTTAATTAAGTGGCCATGAAATATAAGTTTATTGTGAGTCAGGGATTTAGGCTTTGAGGTGATGATGCTTTGTTTGGACCAGTTGCTGATCAGCCTAGTCCCAAGATCTGCATCAACTATAACAAGAAGTCTATCAGTCACCAGCTCTCATAATCAGGCTCCAGCTAGTCACAGCTCTCAAACAGCTTTTCTGGACAAGAAAAACATTGCAGAACAATTTCGGTGAGAGTCCAGTATACTTATATCTCAAGATCCAACATCAGAGAGAATGTTACTAAAAGGGAATTAGTTTGGGTTTGAGGTGGGACACTGAAGCCTAATGATTCCTTGCATCCTTTCTGCCGATTTAACAGTCATTGTGGGAAAGCCCTGTGCTTCTGCATCACTGCTACCTTAAGACACTGTGTCCCATAACTTCTATCTTCTAACACGGTTTGTAACATGTTCACAATTCAGTTAAAGACCTGCTAGCCAGAAATATATATTTGGCTTGCTTAATGTTGCATGTCCAGGTGTGTGAACGAGTGACAGTAACATTCCACTGCAGACACCACTTCCCAATGAGCCCACCGCACAATAAACGCATGGAGGGTATTACAGCTTTTGTTGGCCCAATCTTCAGTCCATTCATGCACTCATCAGTGGGATTCTCGAGATGATGTCTGGGAATGGGAACTAGGGCAAATTTAGTTCCCTTAGTAGGAAAAACATGCATTGAATTAATGGCTCAGTTTGAATCAAGGCTCATGGTCTGTCCAGTTCAAACTCACTGTTGTGGACTGTCAAGCCCCCCCCCCCCTTTTTCTTGGAGTGTAAATGACACCCTTGGTTATGATTGGCAGTAGAAACTGGTCATGCAGGGTGTGGGTGTGGAGTAGGGACGGACAGAGACAAGTAGGTGGAAGTGAGGGTGAAGGTGTGGTAGTGAGTTTCAGAAGTTATGAATCTCTTCGTTCTCATTTGCAATTCAATTAGAGGTGGCAGAAGCCACTCGGAGAGAGCTGGAGTGAAGCGGGGCTACATTTGGGTAGGAACAAAGGACAAGGTGGGTTTTGAGGAATGCCAGTGTGAGCCCTGTACCTACCTTACAGCAGCTATTGTCCTTCTGGGTCTATGAGGACAGGGTAGAAAATGTCTGCCTATCTATTTGGGATCCTGTTCTCCCTCACCTTGTGGTAAATACAATGCTGCTGGTGCTCAGAGCACCAGTCAATGCTCCAGGTAATATCACTGACTTTACCACCGGGATTCAAAGTGGTAGAACTGAGGCGAGATGGAGACGAAGCAGCAGGGGCCGGGTCCGAGTGCAAGGAATGATCAGCTGTCTGGCCGAATTAAGTGCCAGGTCAGATTGAAAAGGTCAAGGTGTCAGGGCCAGAGGTGAGGGACAGGCTGGTTTTCAGCTGGCTGCTCTGCGAGGCTTACTCATCTCTGAACTGAACTGAGGCTGTGGCCTGCAACTAATGGGCTCCTGGATTGGCTGTGGACTCAGTTTCATAAACTTCCCTTCTGAATGTTATTTGCTTATTTTTATTGCTTGCACGATTTGTTTTTTATTGCACCTTGGTTGCGTGACGACCTTTTTTTAATGGGCACTATTGCATCTCTTTGTTTTGCGTCTGCCTGTAAGGAGACGAATCTCAAGGTTGTATAAAGTATACATAGTTCGATAACGAATGTACTTTGAACTTTGAATCTTACCTCAGTTCGGCTATTTGGTCAGAAAGGCAAATTAAAATTTGAGGCAGCATAATTAAAATGAGTTAGGGTCTGATATTCATTTATTTTAATTGCCTGCCTGAGTTATCTGCAAATTCTGTCTCTGGGTGCAATTGAATTGATGGCAGTGATTGAAATCAGTACCACATGGAATTCCTGTCTGTAAATGACCACGTGCTAGGATGAAGTTTTGGCTGAAACTAACAGCCCTGCAAAATTTGTTTAGGGAATGCTTTGGGGATTTGAGTGGCAGCTGGGATTGCTTTCAAAATTTAAATTAAATTCTTTGGGCATGCTGCTGTGTCTGGGATTAGCACTCATTCGCAAGTCAATCTAAATGCATTTGTTAAACAAAATCATCAAGGCATAAAGGCCAAATTAATGCAACTTTAAAACTGATTTGATTGAGAATGCGATAAACATAGGACTGTCAGACCATTAAATCCATACCAACTTAAAGCTTTAACTTCAAAGCATTTTTAAGAAGCTTTTCAACCTCTGATGGCTGGCAGAACTCTTCAGAGAATTCAAGAATAGGACAAAGCTGAATTGTACTTAAGTAAACACTCATCTACAGGCCAACTCTATTAGCTACTTTTGGATTTAAGGGCAACTCTCAAAATTCTAAATAATAACAAATTCCTTGAGATTTTTTAAATCTCAGATTCATTGGCAGCCCGTTGTAGTTGGTCACCTTTGCAGTGTGCTAGTGAGTACTTCGGTCATGAATCTGCTGTGCTGAAGAAATTCAGGAGGTTCGGAGGCTTCAGGTACTGCTGAGAGACGATCATTTACACAGTGCAACAGATTTGAGTGGGGTAAACCCAGGGCTGGAGCCAGGAGTTGGAAAATCACGCAAAGATGAGCTGAAGGAGACGGGGGAAGGGAGATCATGGATTGCAGACGGGGTTGGGAAGTTGTCAGATCCTGGTCACAGCATGATGGGCGGGAAGGGTGACGTTTGGTGACTGGTACCTTTGATGACCAAGGTTCTCAGATTAAACACCAGCTTTATAGGACTGGATGAGAGAGTGGTGAATATATAGAATTCTCTGCCCAAGTAAGTTGTAAAATTATTTAATAGGCCTATAAAAGACAATGGTCGATATATTTTTCAACTTGTAGGTCAGTGGAAGAAAGTGATCTCATTAATCTCATTGAATGAATGAGCAAGATCGAGGAGCTCATGCTGTCATAACCTGCCTGAGTCAGTAGCTGGTCCCAGACTGGGAACCAGACTACCGCACAACAGCAGAGCCGGCTGTGCTGTGTAAACCAGGGTGAGTTGCCACTGCAGTATGCTGCAGACCAACAACACTCCTAAAGACTGGGAATGGCATCACCTGACAGCACATCCACATAAGAAACGGGAAGTTCCTGTTTGAATTTCTTGACCATGACTATTTGCAGGGGATCCACTTGAATAATATATAGAACATGTTCAGTGACCAAGAGAGACTGAGCCCTCTGTGTCCACAAATACTGCTAATTAGTTATTCAATTTAACATTGTCTTTTAACCATTTATACTACCAAAAAGGACATTTTTAGTCTCATCACTTAGAGGTGTCAAACTTGAGTAACAGTATTTCAATGCAGATAAGAAATATTCAAATAACACCTGTCATTGAATAAAGGGAGATTAACAAACTGCAGATGCAGAATATCTGAAAGAAAAGTAAAGCTGCTCTGGGAACTCTCGGAGATTCAGGTAGCATCCATGGATAGTTAAAAGGAGTTAACATTTCTGTTTGGGGAACCTTAATTTGACTGTTGACATGAAGTGCTGGCCTTGAATAAATGAGCTCACCTCCTACTGCAGGCTTTGTGGAACTGCTCAATTCCCTACTCTTTACAAAAACACACTGAAAAAACACCATTAGGTAAAAATGATGCAAGACAGAAAATCATCAATAAGCTGTTGTGATGAAATCTGATTAAAATACACAGCAATAAAATTTTTAAATGTAACTCGACAGACCAAGTATGTAATGCTGATTATAAAACTTACATATGCACTAAATCATACAGAGGTCTCCCTGCTTAATAGAAGTTAAACAACCTTGCTCACTGTTACTCGAAGATCAAAGGCTCTTTGCAGTTTAATCATCTGACCAAGATACACTTTGCAACAGTGCAACAGAAAAAGAACAGGGTTCCAGCGTACAAGCTGCCGTTAATTTAGTACACATCTGCTCAAATATTGCTTGAAATAGTTTTGATTATTTTTCAATAAATGAGATGCAAATAGTGATTAATTAAGAATTAATTCTACAATAACAAAGGAAATAATTTGAGTCATAATGTCATAAGACATGAAAATAAGTCCTTTAGCCCACTGTATATATGCTGACCATCAAGTGTGTAATTATATTAATCCTACAGTCATCTCATATTATTCACCCTTCAGACCTTTCGGCTGCCTCCATCACCTGCCCACAGTGAGCGACTGTCCTCACATTTACGCCTTCTTTGGGACGTGGGAGGAAACTGGAGCATGCTCATATCTACAGCAAAAACTCGCAAACTCCACCCAGTTTAGTGTTAGAATCGAACTCCCGTTGTTCCTGCATCTCATTCTCTGCCTGCTCCATTTATGTTCTATCACCCCTGTTAAAGACGTTAGTTGTCACGAGTTGTACTTTCAGTTTCAATAAATTATCTGAATGATGTCTGAGAAGGAGTTGAGTAATATAACAATATCTATTGCATCAAAAATGATATTGGAGTTTAGACGATATATGAAGGGTTAAGATTCAAGAGGAGATGGACGTTGATTAAAATCAGTGAATTGGAGTATGCCCAGAGAAAGAGAAAATATCACTTATCTAGGCTAGATCAGAGGTGCTCATTATTATGTCATGCACCCCTCCCATTAGCTGAGGGGTTTGTGGACCCCAGGTTGGGAACCTCTAGGCAAGATAATCTAACCCTTCGGTTCTTATCTACAACTAATAATCCTTTAATAACTGCAGGCTGATATTTTCCTCCTTTCTGTTCAGCTTCCAACATGAATCTCTTCATTTGGACCATTAAACATGGCATGGCACACAACTGGAGTTGGTAGTTTCAACTTTCAAAGAAGTATATATTCTGGGGTGTAATATACATCAAGATAAGGATTATTTTTCAGCACGATCTTTTAAAACTTACTCAAGTATAAAATAAGCAAAATCTTCACGTTCTCAATCATTAAGTTCAATATCCCTAGCTGCAGATATTTTGACTGTAGCAAAGCAGTTTCAAATCTACACCGAGTTCCATTTGCTTCCGTTATTGGTCATTGAAATTGGCAGATTCCCTGAGCCTGAAGATTTTCGAAGCGGAAACCTAGAGAGATGCAGTTTGATTTGTCTGGTAAGTTTGCTGAAATGCAGATGAAGCTGGCAGTATATTTGGTGACTGTTGTCAGAGATCTGACGGCTCTAAGGCTTGGCACTCCTTTGTCACTGACTCATTAGAACATCTTTGCAGTTTTTAAAATTTGGATTGCTGAATTCCCAGTGCTCAGATGCATTGCGATGAGATCCGCAGATGGTGTATTGGTTCCCGGGATAGAAAGGCACATATTTTACTGTTGTGCATACTGTCTTTTGCTGGATGCATTCGGGGGAAGCTGGTCAAGATTCCTATAAGCATCTTTCATTAACTTCATGCCAGCACTGTTAACGTGCAGCTAAGCACTGCAAGTGATGCTTCAAGCACCAGTTCAACTTTGAAGAAGGCTTCCATGTCGCATCCAATGCTATCTGAACGGCTCATCCACCACCAGCATACTTGCTGCCAATTGAATTCATCTGGTTGCGCCTTTATTTAAATTTTGTTTAAAACCTGCTTTTATCTGCTGGGAGGTGTGGGCCATGAACTCGACACAAATGAGATCCTCCTAAACTTGGGAGCATAATAAAACATCCCTTAACCAGAGAAATGCACGGTGAACATGCAGGAATAGAAAACTGCCAAGAGAGTGAGGATGAGGAGTGAAGGGGGGGAGGGGGCGGGATTGGTTTTCAACAAGAAATCATATCTAGGCAGAGTTTTCAGGGAGCAATCTCAGAGTGGCAGTTCTTTAGTGTCAAATCTAAAATCTGTCTTGGTGTGATTTCAGTAAAGGAGTGCCCACTGACGTCATGCAACATTAGAAGCGTTATGGCACAAAGGACCCATTCAGCCCTTGATGTTGATGTTCACTCTGACGAGCAATCCCATCAGTCCCATACCCTGGCTGCTGTTCTCTTGACTCTGTAATTTATTCTCGGAGATAGGAAGACTCAGTGAAAGCTCCATTCTTCCTCACTGCCCATAGTGAACAACCCAGGCTGCACTGATTCCTCCATGCTGGAATAGGGTTGCATGGGCATTGGCTGATATCAAAATGTGTAGTTAGTGAGCACAGGTAGTTTACTCTTGACTGCAGAGTGAAACCCACCGTGCTCCTGTTACAGACATGGACTCTCACTTTCTATCTTGTCCCTTCTTTGTAATCTCACTCTCTATGTCAACCCTTCCTTCCCTCTCCATCCTTTATTCTTTCTCCTTCTCCCTCTCCTTCCCTCTCCCCTTTTTCTCTCTCTCTCCCTCTTTGTTTTTCTCCCTCTATTCTTTCTTTCAATCTTTCTTCATTCTTCTTTCCTATTTCTCTCTCCCCCTCCCACTCCCCCTCTCTCTCGTCTTTGTCAATTAGACATTCCAACTATCACATCTAAGGCTCATGAGTCAGAGCATTTCCCCTGAGTAATATCGGCAGTCATTTCCAATCAGGGCAGTTTTCTGCTCTGAGTCTGCAGCTAGGGTTGCACATCACGTAGGATTCTTAACACTGGCAAACACTTTCATCCTAGCTTTTACTTGAACCCTGCAATAAAATGCAATTCTAAAAACCTTCTTTGCTATGCTTCTCCTATCTTAAATTGTTCCTTTACTTTGAGAGGTGACTCCAATTCATTTTGGACAGATTTTAAAAGAACTCATCTGTTTCTGTCAAACTATCAGTATCACGTTTCCTGCACTTCAGGCAAAATGATGTAAAGAGCACAACCATTCTGGACAAATGAGTGAGAAAGAAATATATCTTAGAATTACTGATGCTGAACTCTATGGGAGCAGGTGGTGGATGGCCGTATGAGTAGCCGGCCGGTGCAGATCACAAGTCCTTGTTATGCCAGACAGACAGTTTCTGAAGAATATTGATAATGGCCTGGGTCACTCATCTTGTAAAGTCACTGCCCAGAAGAAGGCATTGGCAAACCACTTCTGTAGAAAAATATGTCAGGAACAAACATGGAAAGACCATGATCGCCCACGTCATATGGCACAGCGTGTAACGAATGAACAAACGCTTAAAGCTTAATATGTCACCATTTCAGGCATGTTATCTTCCTAACATTGTCTGCTTTCATTTTCACATTTCTAAATCCAGTTAGACTTCTTATTTATGATAACAGTAAGGAAAGGGTCCCAAACCTTTGAAACAATTATGCAAAGCCATGGGTCTAATCAAATCCTTTTGGTGCTATTTCAAGAAAGCTGCCTTTCCTTGGAGCCAGACCAGCTCTGCTCATGCTGATCACTCAGTTCCACCCACTTATTCCGATTTGTCAGCACTGCCACTTCAAATTCCTTTTCTGTGATATTGCCAGGGACGAAACAATGAATAGCTTTTCCAGCTGGCTGTTTATTGCTGCCATTTTCTCGCCCACTTTATCAGGGAATGGCCAGTGAATAACCAACAAAGCCATGGACATTGTAAAGGAAGATCCCATATCAAGCATCAACAATTAGTTGTTAGGGCTGAGAAATAACACTTGAAAGATTCAAATATTCATTTGATCAGGACCCTGTTCTGACTGTTCCTGTTGAGCGATGTCTTAAGTTAATCCAGGGCACATACAGTATATGTTCTCCCATTCAACCAACGCTGCATGGCTGTGTCAGAACAGGTCAGGGACAGAACAAGTACCATGTATACATGGCTATTAACAGTTTGCAGTAGGTATGTGATGATCCCCTGTGTTTCTACACAGCTTTCATTTCCGTATTAATTAAGCTTAGAAACTTTCTTCAGCAGAAATCAATCTTTAATGCCTTTGATTTCATTAGTTCAGGACAATGGTTGAATTGAATGCTGTCCTGAATAAATACTGATATATTTCTGGATGGTGATGCAGATTACAAAATGGACAAAAATGGTGGACACAGGTGGGTAAGAGGGTGGAACCAGAAATAACTGTTAGCCTGCTTGCTTCTAAAGAGGTCTTTAATTGTTCTGTCTCTAAAGGCACTGTTCGTTTTGTATCAAAATCATTTCCTGTTCATAAGTTATTTTTTACATCATTTCCTGCGTGAGTTAATTTGTCTTGGAGTAAACACGGTAGAAAGAGCTGCATCTCCATTTACCGTTTTTTTGCTCTTGAAACAGCAACATCTGTGAGCCTTCAACTTTCTTAATGTTGGTAAACCTTTAGTAGATGTGCTTCAAAGGAAGTATTATCTTTATTGTTAATCGCTGTTAAGCTATCATTGGGCCACAAGTTCACTCTGGTCTACATGACATAGTTATGGGATATTGCAGGTGTGTATTACCCTGGTTAACGTGGATCATGACAATAATTAATAGCATTAATATATTCAGCCACACAACGATTCGTGTATTTAATACTCATTTTTGAATTGACTTTATTATTACTTACATCCTTCAAATACATGAAGAATAAAAATCTTTACATTGTGTCTCCATCTAAATGTGCAAAGTGCAATTTATAGTAATTTATAATAAATATTATATACAACAGGGTAGTCAATATAACATACAAATATAATAGCATCAGCGTGAATTTAGTAGTCTGACGGTCTGGTGGAAGAAGCTGTCCTGGAGCCTGTTGGTCCAGGCTTTAAGGCTGCGGTACCGTTTCCTGGATGGTAGCAGCTGGGACAGTTTGTGGTTGGAGTGACTTGGGTCCCCAATGATCCTTTGGGCTCTTTTTACCAACCTATCTTTGTAAATGTCCTGAATAGTGGGAAGTTCACATCTACAGATGCGCTGGGCTGTCCATACCACTCTCTGCTGAGTCCTGCAATTAATACAGTTCCCATACCAGGCCCCTTTTCAATAGAGGCTCTCAATCATGCCCCTATAGAAAGTTCTTAGAATTTGGGAGGCCATACAAAACTCTTCAACTGTCTGAGGTGAAAGAGGTGCTGTTGTGCCTTTTTCACCACACAGCCTGTATGTACCTAACCTCCTGTAGTTTCACTTCTCCTTGGAAGTCCCGAAGAAAGCTTCCAACTCGTGTGATTTTTGAGAAGGTTTTAGACTCCCTGCCTAAATTTGTACACAAAGCACTATGAGGGCACTAAAATGAAAGACACAGTAACCTGTCTTCACGTCTGAATGCCATACACAATGTCAACAGCTGAACCCAAGAATGTCCTTCTCTGAGCAATTGCGTCTACGTGACGCTCAAGTAGATCCATAATTAGCAGAGCTGCAGCACGAGCCCGAGCCAGAGCTGAAGCAGCAAGAATGAGAGCAGCGTTTACTAAGCATGAAGTTGAAATGCTAATGGAAAAAGTTCATATAGACCGTGTGGACATGGAGAAAGCTAGTATAAGCACGGAGAAAGGGTGCATAAACACGCAGAAAGCATGAGTAGAAGCTTATCTGAGTGTACTCAGAAGCGTGGAGCTGAGGCTGTCTTAGCAGAGGTAAAGGAATATGAAGCAGCAGCTGACTTAGAGCAAACCACTGATGCAAGCCAGTGACATGGCTGCTCAACAGAGGATGAAATCAGTCAAACCAGCTTTCTTTCATGCTTCACACTGAATTTTTTTCCCAGTCCTCCTCCTGAACTTGCATCCCAGCTTCAGATTCAAACCCAAGGAAAAATAAGTCCTCACTTAAGTTAGAAAGTGAGAAGTACACAAGGTTATCCAGCTTGGAAACACTTGGGTGTTCACCACTTAATAAGAGCAGACGTGAGGTGAAGAGTTCATCAAGTGCATCAGTTGCTCAGCTTTCAACAGAAGCTATCGCAGAGTCAACTGCACAGCCCTCACTCACTGACTGGGCCGTGGTGATAAATTACCATTGGACAATAGTTTGACTGAGATGCTGAGTGTGGATGCTGACACTGCCCTGAGGCAGAGTCAGTCCGGATGTGGACAAGACTGTCACCTGGAGAGTGCTGGAGAATATGAGGAGAGTAACAAGGAGAAGTGGAGAAGCAGTAACAATATATTGCAGAACACAAATGGACACATGATGTATCAAATACCAGTGGTCTCCTGGAATCTGAGCCGAACCTATTGACATTTTAGAAGAATTAGACCCAGGTACAGCTGTAAGTTCAGGGCCAGCATTTTGAGCCACTGGTTAGTACACCCACAGCAGAGCGCGGTGGTGAACTGCTGAGAATCTATCAGACTTAGTTACTTCCCTATACATTCTGAAGACATTTCCTGGAACATCAGAAGTTAGTGGAAACAGAGCTGGTGGATTTGTCACAGTCAATAGGAGGGGAGGGCTGCTTACCCCTGCCAACTCTCATTGAGTGTGACCATATTCCCAACAACAGGGATGAAATTCCAACTCCTTAAGACCATAGCTAACTAGGTCCTCACACTCAACTCTTCTACTGAGGTTGGCTCTGAAAACGTGTGCCAATCAACTAGCGGGAACATTCAAGTACATTTTCAACCTCTCACTGCTACGGGTGGAGGTTCCCACTTGCTTCCAAAAGGCAACAAATATACCAGTGTCTAAGAAGAATAATGTGAGCAGCCTAAATGACTATTGCCTGGTAGCACTCACATCGACAGTGATTAAATGCTTTGAGACAGTGGTCATGACTAGACTGAACTCCTGCCTCAGCAACAGACAAAAGACAACAGACAATAGGTGCAGGAGTAGGCCATTCGGCCCTTCAAGCCAGCACAGCCATTCAATGTGATCATGGCTGATCATCCACAATCAGTACCCTGTTCCTGCCTTCTTCCCATATCCCTTGACTCCGCTATCTTTAAGAGCTCTATCTAACTCTTTTTTGAAAGCATCCAGAGAATTGTCCTCCACTGCCTTCTAAGGCAGAGCATTCCATTGATCCACAACTCCCTGGGTGGAAAAGTTTTCCCTCAACTCTGTTCTAAATGGCCTACCCCTTATTCTTAAACTGTGTCCTCTAGTTCTGGACTCCCCCCAACATCGGGAACATGTTTCCTGCCTCTAGCATGTCCAATCTCTTAATAATGTAATATGTTTCAATCAGATCCCCTCTCATCCTTCTAAATTCCAGTGTATATAAGCCCAGTCACTCCAATCTTTCAACATTTGACAGTCCCGCCATCCCGGGAATCAATCTTGTGAAACTGTGCTGCACTCCCTCAATAGCAAGAATGTCCTTCTTCAAACTTGGAGACCAAAACTGAACACGATACTCCAGGTGTGGTCTCACCAGGGCCCTGTACAACTGCAGAAAGACCTCTTTGCTCCTATACTCAACTCCTCTTGTTATGAAGGCCAACATGCCATTAGCTTTCTTCACTTCCTGCTGTACCTGCATGCTTACTTTCAGTGACTGATGAACAAGGACACCTAGATCTCATCGTACTTCCCCTTTTCCTAGCTTGACACCATTCAGATAGTAATCTGCCTTCCTGTTCTTGCCACCAAAGTGGATAACCTCACATTTATCCACATTAAACTGCATCTGCCCACTTACCCAACCTGTCCAAGTCACCCTGTGTTCTAACACCCTCATCATATTTCACACTGCCACCCAGCTTTGTGTCATCAGCAAGTTTGCTAATGTTACTTTTAATCCCTTCATCTAAATCATTAATGTATATTGTAAATAGCTGTGGCCCCAGCACCGAGCCTTGGGGTACCCCACTAGTCACTGCCTGCCATTCTGAAAAGGACCCATTTATCCCTACTCTGTTTCCTGTCTGTCAACCAATTTTCTATCCATGTTAGTACCCTACCCCCAATACCATGTGCTGTAATTTTGTCCACTAATCTCCTATGTGGGACCTTATCAAATGCTTTCTGAAAGTCCAGGTATACTGCATCCACTGGCTCTCCCTTGTCCATTTTCATAGTTACATCCTCAGAAAATTCCAGAAGGTTAGTCAAGCATGATTTCCCCTTCATAAATCCATGTTGACTCGGACCGATCCTGTTACTGCTGTCCAAATGTGCCGCTATTTCATCTTTTATAATTGACTCCAGCATCTTCCCCACCACTGATGTCAGGCAAGGACCTGGACCAATTGCAATTTACCTATCGCCAGAATAGGTCAACGGTAAACACAATCTCAATGGCTGTCCACACAGCTTTAGACCACCTGGACAATACAAACACCTATGTCAGAATGCTGTTCATTGACTATAGCTCAGCATTAAATACCATCAGTCCCACAATCCTGATTGGGAAGTTGCGGAACCTGAGCCTCTGTACCTCCCTCTGCAATTGGATCCTCGACTTCCTAACCGGAAGACCACAATTGATGCAGATTGATGATAAGATATCATCCTCGCTGACAATCAACACTGGTGCACCTCAGGGGTGTGTGCTTAGTCCACTGCTCTACTCTCTCTATACCCATGACTGTGTGGCTTGGCATAGCCCAAATGCCATCTATAAATTTGTTGATGATAAAACCATTGTTGGCAGAATCTCAGGTGGTGACGAGAGGGCATACAGGAGTGAGATATGCCAACTAGTGGAGTGGTGCCGCAGCAACAACCCGGCACTCAACGTCAGTAAGATGAAAGAGCTGATTGTGGTCTTCAGGAAGGGTAAGACGAAGGAACATATACAAATCCTCATAGAGGGATCAGAAGTGGAGAGAGTGAGCAGTTTCAAGTTCCTGGGTGTCAAGATCTCTGAGGATCTAATCTGGTTTAAACATATCAATGTAGTTATAAAGAAAACGAGACAGCAGCTATACTTCATTAGGGGTTTGAGGAGATTTGACATGTCAACAAATATACTCAAAAACTTTTATAGATGTACTGTACTGTGGAGAGCATTCTGACAGGCTGCATGACTGTCTGGTATGGGGGGGAGGGGCTACTGCTCAGGACTGAACGAAGCTGCAGGGGGTTGTAAATCTAGTCAGCTCCATCTTGGACACTAGCCTACAAAGTACCCAGGACATCTTTAGGGAGCGGAGTCTGAGAAAGGCAGCATCCATTATTAAAAACCTCCCGCACCCAGGGCATGCCCTTTTCTCATTGTTACCATCAGGTAGGAGATACAGAAGCCTGAAGGCACACACTCAGTGATTCAGGAACTGCTTCTTTTCCTCTGCCATCCGATTCCTAAATGGACATTGAACCCTTGGACACTACCTCACTTTTTTTTAATATACAGTATTTCTGATTTTTGCACATTTTAAATCTACTTAATATATGTATTCTGTAATTGCTTTGCTTATTTATTATTATTATTATTATCTTTATTTTATTTTTTCCATCTTCTATATTATGTATTGCATTGAACTGCTACTGCTAAGTTAATAAATTTCATGTCACATGCCAGTAGTAATAAACCTGATTCTGACTCTGATTCTGAGATTCTCCTCCTGCTTTTCAGAGACACCATCTGTGCACATAAGATACACAAACAGCTCAATGGTCATCATAATGCACCTTATAGATCTGGATTGGGTCATGGTGGGTGAAGTCTGCCTTGATGCTACTCATCAGCCCGCAGTCAGTGCATTTAAGACTAACGTCCTGAAGAATGGATGCCTAACTCATTTAAGACCCTGTGAGAGGTGTATATATATGAAAGGGAATATTGTAGGAGTAGTCAAAGACAGCCTTGGCACATTTGTAAGTAACCTCTCAACTAAATCAGGTGAAGGTTAGAATCCTTTTGTTGTTCAAAGACAAGTGTATTCAGAGGAAGTGCAGTGCATCAGAAATCAGGAACCTCTTCCAGTTCAAGGTTCAGAATTCTGAGCAGCTATAGTAAGTTGGAGGTTGTATTAAGAGGTCACAACTCACTTCACATTAATGGGGTTGTATTATAAACCACCCAATAGTCAGCGAGGAGCAAATCTGCAGAGAGGTAACAGACAACTGCAGGAAACATAAAGTTGTGATAGTAGGGGATATTAATTTCCCACGTATTGATTGGGACTCCCATACTGTTAAAGGTCTAAATGGGTTAGAATTTGTAAAATGTGTTCAGGAAAGTTTTCTAAATCAATATATAGAGGTACTGACTAGAGAGGATGCAATATTAGATCTCCTATTAGGAAAAGAGTTAGGACAGGTGACAGATGTGTGTGTAGGGGAACACTTTGGTTCCAGTGATCATAACACCATTAGTTTCAACTCAATCATGGATAAAGGTAGATCAGGTCCTCAGGTTGGGGTTCTAAACTGGAAAAAGGCCAAATTTGAAGAAATGAGAAAGGATCTAAAAAGCGTGGATTGGGACAGGTTTTCTCTGGCAAGGATGTCATTTGTAAGTGGGAGGCCTTCAAAGGAGAAATTTTGAGAGTGCAGAGTTTGTATGTTCCTGTCAGGATTAAAGGCAAAGTGACTAAGGATAAGGAACCTTGGTTCTCTAGGGATATTGGAACTCTGATAAAGAAGAAGAGAGAGATCTATGACATGTATAGGAAACGAGGAGCAAATACAATACTCGAGGAGTATAAAAAATGCAAAAAAAAACTTAAGAAAGAAATTAGGAGGGCTAAAAGAAGACATGAAGTAGCCTTGGGAGTCAAGGTGAAGGATAATCCAAACAGCTTCTACCGGTATATTAAGAGCAAAAGGATAGTAAGGGATAAAATTGGTTCTCTTGAAGATCAGAGTGTATGGAACCAAAAGAAATGGGGGAGATCTTAAATGGTTTTTTTTTTGTGTCTGTATTTACTAAAGAAACTGGCATGGAGTCAATGGAAATAAGGCAAATAAGTAGTGATGTCATGGAACCTATACAAATTGAAGAAGAGGAGGTGCTTGCTATCTTGAGGCAAATCAGAGTAGATAGATCCCCAGGATCTGGCAGGGTATTCCCTCGGACCTTGAAGGATGATGCACCATCAATAACTCTCGGAGACGTGAGGCGAGATATAGGCTTTTATTGGCTGGAAGAAACAACAAGCAGCAAATGACCACCACACTGCATCCTGGAGACTGAGGCCGGAGCTGTGTCTCCAATTGCCTTTATACCGGGGTCGGTGGGAGGAGCCACGGTCAGTGGGAGGGGCCACAGGAGCAGTCAGCGGGGGGGGGCATGTCCAGACAGATATATGTAGTTCACCACAAAGGAGACTAGTGTTGAAATTGCAGGGGTCCTGGCAGATATATTTAAAATGTCGGTACCTACAGGTGAGGTGCCAGAGGATTGGAGGATAGTTCATGTTGTTCCGTTGTTTAAAAAAGGCTCTAAAAGTAATCTGGAAAATTATAGGCCAGTAAGTTTGACATCGGTAGTAGTTAAATTATTGGAAGGAGTACTAAGAGAAAGGATCTACAAGTATTTAGATAGACAGGGACTTATTAGGGTGAGTCAACATGGCTTTGTGTGTGGTAGGTCATGTTTAAAAAATCTATTAGAGTTTTTCGAGGAGGTTACAAGGAAAGTGGATGAAGGTAAGGCAGTGCATGTTGTCACATGGTGAGGTAGTAAATTGGATTAGATATTGGCTCAATGGGAAAAGTCAGAGAGTGGTAGTGGGGGATTACTTCTCTGAGTGGAGGTCTGTGACAAGTGGTATGCTACAGGGATCAGTGCTGGGTCCATTGTTATTTGTCATCTATATCAATAATCTGGATGATAATGTGGTAAATTGGATCAGCAAATTTGCTGATGATACCAAGATTGGAGGTGTAGTGGACAGCAAGGAAGGTTTTCAAAGCTTGCAGAGGGATCTGGACCAGCTGGAAAAATGGGGTGAAAAATGGCAGATGGAGTTTAATACAGATAAGTGTGAGGTATTGCACTTTGGAAGGAAAAACCAAGGTAGAACCGACAAGGTAAATGGTAGGGCACTGAGGAGTGCAGTAGCACAGAGGAATCTGAGAATGCAGATACAAAATTCCCTAAAAGTGGCATCACAGGTAGATAGGGTAGTAAAGAGAGCTTTTGGTACATTGGAATGTTATGGTGAGGTTGTATAAGGCATTGATTCAGTCTCTCTCTTAAATGCAGATTTGTCACCACCTATGATGCAAGATGGCGCCAGCAACCATCAGCGATGTTTTGCAGACAGCACACAAAACTACTAGATACTCTAGAAACTATACCTCTTTTGAACTGCGACCACTGCAGTAGGCAGCCTGTAATTTCCCTTTTAAGGATGTATTTTTGAACTGACTAATTGATCTGGCACTTTTGCAATCTGAGAATCAGAATCAGGTCTATTATCACCATCATCTGTTGTGAAATTTGTTAACTTAGGAGCAGCAGTTCCATGCAATACAATACATGATAATATAAGAAATAAAAATAAATAAATAAATCCATTACAGTAAGTATATGTATGGATATTAAGTACATCAAATATAGTGGAAAAACAGAAGTAATATACATTTTTAAATGAGTCAGTGTTCATGGGTTCAATGTCCATTTAGGAATCAGATGGCAGAGGGGAAGAAGCTGTTCCTGAATTGCTGCGTGTGTGCCTTCAGGCTTCTGTACCTCCTTCCTGATGGAAAAAAAATGAGAAGAGGGCATGCCCTAGGTGATGGGAGTCCTTAATAATGGATGTCAACTTTCTGAGGCACCACTCCTTGAAGTTGTCTTGAATACTACAGAGACTTGTACCTAACATTGAGCTGACTAATTTTATAACTTCCTGTAGCTTCTTCCCATCTGTGCAGTAGCTCTCTCTCCACCTCCCCACACCAGACAGTGATGCAGCCTCTCAGAATGCTCTCCACAGTAAATCTATAGAAGCTTTAGGAGACAAACCAAATTTCTCTAACTCCTAATGAAATATAGCCGTTATTTTGTCTTTATATCTGCATCAATATGTTGGGATCAGATTAGGTCCTCAGAGATCTTGACACCCAGGAACTTGAAATTACTCACTCTCTCCACTTCTGGTACCTCACTGAGGATAGGTTCGTGTTCACTGGTCTTACCCTCCCTGAAGTCCACAATCAGCTCTTTGGTCTTACTGACATTGAGTGCAAGGTTGTTCCTGTGACACCACTCAGCTAGCTGGTATATCTCACTCCTGTACGCCCTCTCGTCACCACCTGAGATTCTACCAACAACGGTTGTATCATCAACAAATTTATAGATGGTATTTGAGCTATGCTTAGTCACACAGTCATGAGTATAGTAGAGCAGTGGACTAAGCACACACCCCTGAGGTGCACCAGTGTTGATCATTACTGAGGAGGAGATATTATCACCAATCCGCACAGATTGTGATCTTCTGGTTGGGAAGTTGAGGATCCAATTGCAGAGGGAGATACAGAGGCGCAGGTCCTGCAGCTTATTGAGCAGGAATAATGGAGTTAAACACTGAGCTATAGTTAACGGACAGCATTCTGACATAGGTGTTGGCATTGTCCAGGTGATCTAAGGCCGCATGAAGATCATTGGGATTGTGTCTGCTGTAGACCTTTTGTTGTACAGGCAAATTACAATGGATCCAGGTCCTTGCTGAGGCAGTTCATTCTAGTCATGACCAGCTTCTCAAAGCAGTTCATCATTGTAGATGTGAGTGCTACCGGGCAATAGTCATTAAGGCAACTCACATTATTCTTCTTAGGCACTAGTATAATTGTTGCCTTTTTGAAGCAGTGGGAGGTTGAAAATATCCTTGAGCTCTCCTGCCGGTTGGTTGGCACAAGTTTTCATAGCCTTACCAGGTGCTCCATCAGGGCCTGCTGCCCTGTGAGGGTTCACCCTCCTTAAAGACAGCCTAACATTGGCCTCAGAGACAGAGATCACAAGGTCACCGGGTGCAGCAGGGATCTTCACAGCTGTAGTTACATTCCCCCTTTCAAAGCAGCATAGAAGGCATTGAGATCATTTTGTATTGAAGCATCGCTGCCATTCATGCTATTGGGTTTTGCTTTGTAGGAAGTAATGTCATGCAAACTCTGCCAGAGTTGACGTGCATCTGATGTCGCCTCCAACCTGGCTCAGAATTGTCTCTTCACTCTTGAGTCAGCCCTCCGGAAGTCATACCTGGTTTTCTTGTACAAACCTGGGTCACCAGACTTAAATGCCACAGATCTAGCCCTCAGCAGACGACGAACCTCCTGGTTCATCCACAACTCTTGGTTTGGGAATGTACAGCAAGTCTTTGTAGGCACACACTCATCCACACAGGTTTTAATGAAGTTGGTAACAACTACAGCATACTCATCCAGGTTCGAAGATGAATCCCTGAATACAGTCCAGTCCACTGATTCAATGGAGTCCTGTAGGCATCCCTGTGCTTCCCTTGTCCATGCCTTCTTGGTCCTCACTACTGGTGCTGCAGTCTTCAGTCTCTGCCTATACTCAGGGAGTAGAGGTACAGACTTCCTGAAGTGCGGGTGTGGAGTAGCACGGTAGGGGATCTCTTGGGGATTCTGTGAAATAGGTTTTCAGGAGTGCATATATGGCTGGGGTGGCCGTCACTGGGGGTGTACACTGTGCTGAGTCCAGCTGGCAAAGATGAACCCACGGTCGGCTCCATTACTCCGCACCAATTAAAGAGTCGAACAAGATTAAAGTCGTTGAGGATGAGAATGGGAAATGAACAGGAGTTCAATACTGTCTGCCCGTGTTTGACCAGTCTCCCTCTCTTCTTGCTACTGTCGTCAGCTGGGATTTGCGGGGGTCCTGCACCACCAGGTTCAGGAGTAGTTGTTGCCCTGAAGCCATCAGGCTCCTGGACGGGCTTCACTCGCCTCGGTGCTGGGTGGGTTAAACTCGCCTCGGCTCCTGGACGGGCTTCACTCGCCTCGGCGCTGGGCGGATTACACTCGCCTCGGCTCCTGGACGGGCTTCACTCGCCTCGGTGCTGGGCGGATTACACTCGCCTCGGCTCCTGGACGGGCTTCACTCGCCTCGGCGCTGGGCGGATTACACTCGCCTCGGCTCCTGGACGGGCTTCACTCGCCTCGGCACTGGATGGATTACACTCGCCTCGGCGCTGGACGGGCTTCACTCGCCTCGGCGCTGGACGGGCTTCACTCGCCTCGGCTCCCGGACGGGCTTCACTCGCCTCGGTGCTGGGTGGGTTAAACTCGCCTCGGCTCCCGGACGGGCTTCACTCGCCTCGGCGCTGGGCGGATTACACTCGCCTCGGCTCCTGGACGGGCTTCACTCGCCTCGGTGCGGGTGGGTTAAACTCGCCTCGGCTCCTGGACGGGCTTCACTCGCCTCGGCACTGGACGGGCTTCACTCGCCTCGGTGCTGGGTGGGTTAAACTCGCCTCGGCTCCTGGACGGGCTTCACTCGCCTCGGCTCCTGGACGGGCTTCACTCGCCTCGGTGCTGGGTGGGTTAAACTCGCCTCGGCTCCCGGACGGGCTTCACTCGCCTCGGCACTGGACGGATTACACTCGCCTCGGCTCCTGGACGGGCTTCACTCGCCTCGGCGCTGGGCGGATTACACTCGCCTCGGCTCCCAGACGGGCTTCACTCGCCTCGGCGCTGATTGGGCTTCACTCGCCTCGGCGCTGGACGGGTTAAACTCGCCTCGGCGCTGGACAGATTACACTCACCTCGGCTCCCGGACGGGCTTCACTCGCCTCGGCGCTGGACGGGTTACACTCGCCTCGGCGCTGGACGGGCTTCACTCGCCTCGGCTCCCGGACGGGCTTCACTCGCCTCGGCGCTGATTGGGCTTCACTCGCCTCGGCGCTGGGTGGGTTAAACTCGCCTCGGCGCTGGACGGATTACACTCGCCTCACTGCTGGACGGGCCTCACTCACCTCTGCGCTGGGTGGGTTAAACTCGCCTCGGCGCTGGACGGATTACACTCGCCTCGGTGCTGATTGGGCTTCACTCGCCTCGGCGCTGGGTGGGTTACACTCGCCTCGGCGCTGGATGGGCTTCACCTGCCTCGGTGCTGGACGGGCTTCACCTGCCTCAGCGCTGGACGGATTACACTCGCCTCGGCGCTGATTGGGCTTCACTCGCCTCGGCGCTGGACGGGTTACACTCGCCTCGGCGCTGGACGGGTTAAACTCACCTCGGCGCTGGACAGATTACACTCACCTCGGCTCCCGGACGGGCTTCACTCGCCTCGGTGCTGATTGGGCTTCACCCGCCTCGGCGCTGGACGGGCTTCACTCGCCTCGGCTCCCGGACGGGCTTCACTCGCCTCGGCGCTGATTGGGCTTCACTCGCCTCGGCGCTGGGTGGGTTAAACTCGCCTCGGCGCTGGACGGATTACACTCGCCTCACTGCTGGACGGGCCTCACTCACCTCGGCGCTGGGTGGGTTAAACTCGCCTCGGCGCTGGACGGATTACACTCGCCTCGGTGCTGATTGGGCTTCACTCGCCTCGGCGCTGGACGGGTTACACTCGCCTCGGCGCTGATTGGGCTTCACTCGCCTCGGTGCTGGACGGGCTTCACCTGCCTCGGCGCTGGACGGATTACACTCGCCTCGGCGCTGATTGGGCTTCACTCGCCTCGGCGCTGGACGGGTTACACTCGCCTCGGCGCTGATTGGGCTTCACTCGCCTCGGCGCTGGGTGGGTTACACTCGCCTCGGCGCTGGATGGGCTTCACCTGCCTCGGCGCTGGACGGATTACGCTCGCCTCGGCGCTGGACAGGCTTCACCCGCCTCGGCGCTGGACGGATTACACTCGCCTCGGCGCTGGACAGGCTTCACCCGCCTCGGCGCTGGACGGGCTTCACTCACCTCGGCACTGGACGGGTTAAACTCGCCTCGGCGCTGGACAGGCTTCACCCCCCTCGGCGCTGGACGGGTTAAACTCGCCTCGGCGCTGGACAGATTACACTCACCTCGGCTCCCGGACGGGCTTCACTCGCCTCGGTGCTGATTGGGCTTCACCCGCCTCGGCGCTGGACGGGTTACACTCGCCTCGGCGCTGGACGGGCTTCACTCGCCTCGGTGCTGATTGGGCTTCACCCGCCTCGGCGCTGGACGGGTTACACTCGCCTCGGCGCTGGACGGGTTACACTCGCCTCGGCGCTGGACGGGTTACACTCGCCTCGGCGATGGACGGGTTACACTCGCCTCGGCGATGGACGGGTTACACTCGCCTCGGCGCTGGACGGGCTTCACTCGCCTCGGCGCTGGACGGGTTACACTCGCCTCGGCGCTGGACGGGCTTCACTCGCCTCGGCTCCCGGACGGGCTTCACTCGCCTCGGCACTGATTGGGCTTCACTCGCCTCGGCGCTGGGTGGGTTAAACTCGCCTCGGCGCTGGACGGATTACACTCGCCTCACTGCTGGACGGGCCTCACTCACCTCGGCGCTGGGTGGGTTAAACTCGCCTCGGCGCTGGACGGATTACACTCGCCTCGGTGCTGATTGGGCTTCACTCGCCTCGGCGCTGGGTGGGTTACACTCGCCTCGGCGCTGGATGGGCTTCACCTGCCTCGGTGCTGGACGGGCTTCACCTGCCTCAGCGCTGGACGGATTACACTCGCCTCGGCGCTGATTGGGCTTCACTCGCCTCGGCGCTGGACGGGTTACACTCGCCTCGGCGCTGGACGGGTTAAACTCACCTCGGCGCTGGACAGATTACACTCACCTCGGCTCCCGGACGGGCTTCACTCGCCTCGGTGCTGATTGGGCTTCACCCGCCTCGGCGCTGGACGGGCTTCACTCGCCTCGGCTCCCGGACGGGCTTCACTCGCCTCGGCGCTGATTGGGCTTCACTCGCCTCGGCGCTGGGTGGGTTAAACTCGCCTCGGCGCTGGACGGATTACACTCGCCTCACTGCTGGACGGGCCTCACTCACCTCGGCGCTGGGTGGGTTAAACTCGCCTCGGCGCTGGACGGATTACACTCGCCTCGGTGCTGATTGGGCTTCACTCGCCTCGGCGCTGGGTGGGTTACACTCACCTCGGCGCTGGATGGGCTTCACCTGCCTCGGTGCTGGACGGGCTTCACCTGCCTCGGCGCTGGACGGATTACACTCGCCTCGGCGCTGATTGGGCTTCACTTGCCTCGGCGCTGGACGGGTTACACTCGCCTCGGCGCTGGACGGGTTAAACTCGCCTCGGCGCTGGACAGATTACACTCACCTCGGCTCTCGGACGGGCTTCACTCGCCTCGGTGCTGATTGGGCTTCACCCGCCTCGGCGCTGGACGGGTTACACTCGCCTCGGCGCTGGACGGGCTTCACTCGCCTCGGCTCCCGGACGGGCTTCACTCGCCTCGGCGCTGGACGGGCTTCACTCGCCTCGGCTCCCGGACGGGCTTCACTCGCCTCGGCTCCCGGACGGGCTTCACTCGCCTCGGCTCCCGGACGGGCTTCACTCGCCTCGGCGCTGATTGGGCTTCACTCGCCTCGGCGCTGGGTGGGTTAAACTCGCCTCGGCGCTGGACGGATTACACTCGCCTCACTGCTGGACGGGCCTCACTCACCTCGGCGCTGGGTGGGTTAAACTCGCCTCGGCGCTGGACGGATTACACTCGCCTCGGTGCTGATTGGGCTTCACTCGCCTCGGCGCTGGACGGGTTACACTCGCCCCGGCGCTGATTGGGCTTCACTCGCCTCGGTGCTGGACGGGCTTCACCTGCCTCGGCGCTGGACGGATTACACTCGCCTCGGCGCTGATTGGGCTTCACTCGCCTCGGCGCTGGACGGGTTACACTCGCCTCGGCGCTGATTGGGCTTCACTCGCCTCGGCGCTGGGTGGGTTACACTCGCCTCGGCGCTGGATGGGCTTCACCTGCCTCGGCGCTGGACGGATTACACTCGCCTCGGCGCTGGACAGGCTTCACCCGCCTCGGCGCTGGACGGATTACACTCGCCTCGGCGCTGGACAGGCTTCACCCGCCTCGGCGCTGGACGGGCTTCACTCACCTCGGCACTGGACGGGTTAAACTCGCCTCGGCGCTGGACAGGCTTCACCCCCCTCGGCGCTGGACGGGCTTCACCCACCTCGGCACTGGACGGGTTAAACTCGCCTCGGCGCTGGACGGGCTTCACTCGCCTCGGCTCCCGGACGGGCTTCACTCACCTCGGCTCCCGGACGGGCTTCAGTCGCCTCGGCGCTGATTGGGCTTCACTTGCCTCGGCGCTGGATGGGTTACACTCGCCTCGGTGCTGGGTGGGTTAAACTCGCCTCGGTGCTGGACGGATTACACTCGCCTCGGTGCTGGGTGGGTTAAACTTGCCTCGGTGCTGGGTGGGTTAAAGTTGCCTCGGTGCTGGGTGGGTTAAACTCGCCTCGGTGCTGGACGGGCTTCACTCACCTCGGCACTGGACGGGTTAAACTCGCCTCGGCGCTGGACAGGCTTCACTCACCTCGGCACTGGATGGGTTAAACTCACCTCGGTGCTGGGTGGGTTAAACTCGCCTCGGTGCTGGACGGATTACACTCGCCTCGGTGCTGGGTGGGTTAAACTCGCCTCGGCTCCCGGACGGGCTTCACTCACCTCGGCTCCCGGACGGGCTTCACCCGCCTCGGCGCTGGACGGATTACACTTGCCTCGGCGCTGGACAGGCTTAACTTGCCTCGGCGCTGGACGGGCTTCACTCACCTCGGCTCCCGGACGGGCTTCACTCGCCTCGGCGCTGATTGGGCTTCACTCGCCTCGGCGCTGGACGGGCTTCACTCGCCTCGGCTCCCGGACGGGCTTCACTCGCCTCGGCGCTGATTGGGCTTCACTCGCCTCGGCGCTGGGTGGGTTAAACTCGCCTCGGCGCTGGACGGATTACACTCGCCTCACTGCTGGATGGGCCTCACTCACCTCGGCGCTGGGTGGGTTAAACTTGCCTCGGCGCTGGACGGGTTACACTCGCCTCGGCGCTGATTGGGCTTCACTCGCCTCGGTGCTGGACGGGCTTCACCTGCCTCGGCGCTGGACGGATTACACTCGCCTCGGCGCTGATTGGGCTTCACTCGCCTCGGCGCTGGACGGGTTACACTCGCCTCGGCGCTGATTGGGCTTCACTCGCCTCGGCGCTGGGTGGGTTACACTCGCCTCGGCGCTGGACGGATTACACTCGCCTCGGCGCTGGACAGGCTTCACCCGCCTCGGCGCTGGACGGATTACACTCGCCTCGGCGCTGGACAGGCTTCACCCGCCTCGGCGCTGGACGGATTACACTCGCCTCGGCGCTGGACAGGCTTCACCCGCCTCGGCGCTGGACGGATTACACTCGCCTCGGCGCTGGACAGGCTTCACCCGCCTCGGCGCTGGACGGGCTTCACTCACCTCGGCACTGGACGGGTTAAACTCGCCTCGGCGCTGGACAGGCTTCACCCCCCTCGGCGCTGGACGGGCTTCACCCACCTCGGCACTGGACGGGTTAAACTCGCCTCGGCGTTGGACGGGCTTCACTCGCCTCGGCTCCCGGACGGGCTTCAGTCGCCTCGGTGCTGATTGGGCTTCACTTGCCTCGGCGCTGGACGGGTTACACTCACCTCGGTGCTGGGTGGGTTAAACTCACCTCGGTGCTGGACGGATTACACTCGCCTCGGTGCTGGGTGGGTTAAACTTGCCTCGGTGCTGGGTGGGTTAAAGTTGCCTCGGTGCTGGGTGGGTTAAACTCGCCTCGGTGCTGGACGGGCTTCACTCACCTCGGCACTGGACGGGTTAAACTCGCCTCGGCGCTGGACAGGCTTCACCCGCCTCGGCGCTGGACGGGCTTCACTCACCTCGGCACTGGACGGGTTAAACTCGCCTCGGCGCTGGACGGGCTTCACTCGCCTCGGCTCCCGGACGGGCTTCAGTCGCCTCGGTGCTGATTGGGCTTCACTTGCCTCGGCGCTGGACGGGTTACACTCGCCTCGGTGCTGGGTGGGTTAAACTCGCCTCGGTGCTGGACGGATTACACTCGCCTCGGTGCTGGGTGGGTTAAACTCGCCTCGGTGCTGGGTGGGTTAAACTCACCTCGGTGCTGGGTGGGTTAAACTCGCCTCGGTGCTGGGTGGGTTAAACTCGCCTCGGCTCCCGGACGGGCTTCACTCACCTCGGCTCCCGGACGGGCTTCACCCGCTTCGGCGCTGGACGGATTACACTTGCCTCGGCGCTGGACAGGCTCAACTTGCCTCGGCGCTGGACGGGCTTCACTCGCCTCGGCTCCCGGACGAGTTACACTCGCCTCGGTGCTGGATGGGTTACACTCGCCTTGGCTCCCGGACGGGCTTCACTCGCCTCGGCGCTGATTGGGCTTCACTCGCCTCGGCTCCTGGATGGGTTACACTCGCCTCGGCTCCCGGACGGGTTACACTCGCCTCGGTGCTGGACGGATGACACTCACCTCGGCTCCCGGACGGGCTTCACTCGCCTCGGCGCTGATTGGGCTTCACTCGCCTCGGCTCCTGGATGGGTTACACTCGCCTTGGTGCTGGACGGATTACACTTGCCTCGGCTCTGGACGGATTACACTCGCCTCGGCACTGGGTGGGTTACACTCGCCTCGGCACTGGGTGGATTACACTCACCGCGGCGCTGGGTGGGTTAAACTCGCCTCGGCGCTGGGTGGGTTAAACTCGCCTCGACGCTGGGTGGGTTAAACTCGCCTCGGCGCTGGGTGGGTTAAACTCGCCTCGACGCTGGGTGGGTTACACTCGCCTCGGCACTGGGTGGATTACACTCACCTCGGCGCTGGGTGGGTTAAACTCGCCTCGGCGCTGGGTGGGTTAAACTCGCCTCGACGCTGGGTGGGTTAAACTCGCGTCGGCGCTGGGTGGGTTAAACTCGCCTCGACGCTGGGTGGGTTAAACTCGCCTCGGCGCTGGGTGGGTTAAACTCGCCTCGGCGCTGGGTGGGTTAAACGCCTCGGCACTGGGTGGGTTAAACGCCTCGGCGCTGGGTGGGTTAAACTCGCCTCGGTGCTGGGTGGGTTAAACTCGCCTCGGTGCTGGGTGGGTTAAACGCCTCGGTGCTGGGTGGGTTAAACGCCTCGGCGCTGGGTGGGTTAAACTCGCCTCGGTGCTGGGTGGGTTAAACTCGCCTCGGTGCTGGGTGGGCTCCGCAGCTGTGGACTCACTTTCAGGGACTCCGCAGTTCATGTTCCATGTGCCTTTGTTTAGATTTTTTCTACGACTTCAGCAGCTTGAAGCGCTGTTCAGTTCACTACACTGCGAGGTTTACCCGAGTCAGCACTGAACTGGCACTGCAGGTGTGGCAATCACCTCAGTCTCAGACTGACTGTGCGGCTGTGGCCTGCAGACATCAGGCTCCTGGACTAGTTTCATGCGCCTCAGCACTGAGCACTCACTACTGGGGATTCATGTTCTGTGTGTTATATGTTTACTTTTTTACTGTTTGCACTACCTGTTCTTTATTTTTGCACTTTGTGTGTTTGATGGTCTTTACTGTGTGGGTTTTTTTAAAATATGGATTCTGTTGTGTTTACATAGAACATAGAAATCTACAGCACATTACAGGCCCTTCGGCCCACAATGTTGTGTTGACCTTGTAACCTACTCTAGAAAATGCCTAGAATTTCCCGACTGCATAGCCCTCTATTTTTCTAAGCTCCAGGTTCCTATCTAAGAGTCTCTTAAAATACCCTATTGTATCCACCTCTACCACCGTCACTGGCAGTGCATTCCACACACCCACCACTCTGTGTGAAAAACTTGCCTCTGACATCCCCCCCGTACCTATTTCCAAACATCTTAAAACTATGCCCTCTCATGCTAGCCATTTCAGCCCTAGGAAAAAGCCTCTGGTTATCCACACAATCTATGCCTCCCATCATCTTATGCACTTCTATGTTTTGTGGCTGCCTACAAGGACAAATCTCAAGGTTGTATACAGTATACTTACTTTGATAATAGACGTACTTTGAACTTTGATTCAGCAAACGGAAGTGGGGTCATTGGCAAACTTGAATATGGCATTGGAGCTGTACTTGGCCTCACAGTCATAAGTATGAAGCGAGTAGGGCAGGGGGCTAAGCACGTAGCCTTGTGGTGTGCCTGTACTGATGGTGATTATGGAGATGTTGTTGGCGATCTGCACTGACTGGGGTCTGCAAGTGAGAAACGAGAATCCAGTTGCACAGGGAGGTACCCGTTGAGATAGCAGCCAAATTGGAGCGGATCCAAGTTGCTCCTCAGGCAGGAGTTGATATATTTCATCACCAACCTTTCAAAGCACTTCATCACAGTGTGTGTGAGTGCTACTGGATAATATTAATTGAGACAGGTTACCACGTTCTTCTTTAGCAAATACAAATACAGATACTTTATTGTCACCAAACAATTGATACTAGAGCGTACAATCATCACAGTGATATTCGTTTCTGTGCTTCGCGCTCCCTGAGGCTTTGGCATGTTTGAAGTCTGCTTGAAGCAGGTGGGAACTTCAGACTGTCAAAGCGAGAGATTAAAGGTATCAGTAACACCCCAGTTTATTGTAGCTCAGGTACATCATCTGGGCCAGATTTTTTCCAAGGGTTCACTTTCCTAAAGGATGCTGTTATGTCAGCCTCAGAGACTGAAATCACAGGTCGTCAGGAGCTGAAAGTTCAAAAGTTCAAAGTAAATCTATTATAAAAATATACGTATGTACTTTGAAATTCGTGTCTTGTGGGCACGCTCAGTAAATCCAAGAACCACAATAGAATCAATGAAAGATCACATCGAGCAGGATGGACAACAACAAAGGTGCAAAAAACAACCAACCAATACAAAAGAGCAAAAAAACCCCAATAAATATCAAGAACATGAGATGAAGAGTCCTTGAAAGTGAGTCCACAGGTTGTGGGAACAGTTGCTCCTCTACCTTCTTCCTAATGGCAGCAGCAAGGAGAGAGCATGATCTGGGTGGTGGAGGTCCCTGATGACGGATGCTGCTTTTCTGTGATAAAGCTCCATGTAGGTGTGCTCAGTGGTGGGGAGGGCTTTATCTGTAATGGACTGGGCCATATCCACTACCTTTTCTAGGATTTTCCATTCATGAATGGAGTCCATGAAGGTGCCTCCATGTTAATGTTGGTCAAAGTGAGCATAAAAGGCATTGAGCTCATTAGGAAGCAAAACTTTATTGTCACACATATCGCTTAGTTTTACCTTGAGGGAAGTGATAGCACTTAAGCACTGTCACAACAGTTGATCATCCTTCAGTGATTCAAGTTTGGTCCAGAATTGCCACTTCACACATGAAATGCCTTTCCTGAAGCCATAGCTGGCCCTCTTGTACTTTCCTTGGTCGCAATTGATCTAAGCCCTCAGCAAATTTGGGATCTCTTGGTTCATCCAGGGATTTTGGTTGGGGAAGACGCTGAATGATTTTGTGAAGACACACTTGTCCATGAATGATTTTATAATGTCCGTGAATGACTGTGGTGTATTTGTTCAGATCCTCTGATGAGTCATTGAACATGTCCCAGTCCATTGACTCAAAGCAATCCCATTGCCACACCTCGCCCTCTCATGACCATCTCTTTGTTTTTCTTACCTGTTGTGCCCTGTTCTTTAGCCTCTTCCTGTGTTCAGGTAAAAGGAGGTCAGCCTGATTATCAGATTTCCCAAAATGCAGTCAGGGATGGAATGGTAGGCATTCCTGATCATAGTCTGACAGTGGTCGAGTGTGTTGTGATCCTTTGTGCTGCATGTCATAGGTTGATGATAATCGGGCAGGAATTTCTTCAAGCAAGCCTAATTGAAGTCCTTAGCAATAATTTGAGGCATAAGGGTAGGCTGTTTCTTGGTTGCGAATTACAACACTTAATACTAGTGCTTGTTTAACATCTGCTTTTGGTGGTATGTAAAGTTGGCAGCCAGGATCATGGAAGAGAACTCTCTTGGTAAGTAAAAAAGGATGGCATTTAATCATTAGATGTTCTAGCTCAGGAGAGCAAGAATGCAACAAAACTGCTACATTTGAGCACCATGAAGTGTTATCATAAACACAAGATTCTACAGATGCTGGAATTCCAAAGCAACACAAAGTGCTGGAGGAACACAGCAGGTCAGGCAGCATCTATGGAAAGAAATAAACAGTCAATGTTTCAGGCCAATACCCCTTTTCAAGACTGGAAAGAAAGGGGGAAGAAGCCAGAATAAGAAGGTAGGAGAGGGAAAGGTATGCAAGTATGTGCTACCAAAGAGGTTACCACAATGTGTTCACTGATATTTTTACACTACACTAAGATGTACTCATACAGTGATATTTTACCCAATAATATCAAATAAAATGGAATGCCTCATCTTAAATAATTATCATAAAAGGAATATAGAGGTACTCAAGATATGGTTCCCAGATGTTTTTATGCATGGACCAATACCATTAAGCAAGGGGTCCATGGACCCAAGGTGTGGAACTTCTACTCTAGAAGATGCAGTGGAGATCTACAAGGATAGTATCAGAGGTTACTTTGGATCAGGAAAGAATGAACACACTGGGTCTCTTGAGAAAAGAAGGCTGAGGGCTGACCTAACAGTGGCTTTTAAAAACAATAACTTTTGATCGAGTGGATGGAGAGAGGTTATTTATCCAAAGCTCAGTGAGAATGTGGAACACCTGATCACAATATGTAATTGAGGTAAAAAGCATGGAAGGGATTAAGACAGGGTGTAAAAGAATGTGAGGGAGAAGAGAATAGAGGGTTACAGTGATAGATGTAGACAAGGAAAAGAGTGGAGGCTGGAGCGGAGCATGAATATCAGCTTGGACAAGTTGGTTCCTTTCAATTCTAAATATCCCTTATAACCATATAAACCATATAACAATTACAGCACAGAAACAGGCCATCTCAGCCCTTCTGGTCCGTGCCGAATGCTTACTCTCACCTAGTCCCACCGACCCGCAGTCAGCCCATAACCCTCCATTCCTTTCCTGTCCCTATACCTATCCAATTTTACTTTAAATGACAATACCAAACCTGCCTCTACCACTTCTACTGGAAGCTCGTTCCACACAGCTACCACTCTCTGAGTAAAGAAATTCCCCCTCGTATTACCCTTTTGCCCCCTAACTCTCAACTCATGTCCTCTTGTTTGAATCTCCCCTACTCTCAATGGAAAAAGCCTAAACATGTCAACTCTATCTATCCCCCTCATAATTTTAAATATCTCTATCAAGTCCCCCCTCAACCTTCTATGCCCCAAAGAATAAAGACCTAACTTGTTCAACCTTTCCATGTAACTTAGATGCTGAAACCCAGATAACATTCTAGTAAATCTTCTCTGTACTCTCTCTAATTTTGTTGACATCTTTCCTATAATTCGGTGACCAGAACTGTACACAATACTCCAAATTTGGCCTCACCAATTCCTTGTACAATTTTAACATTACATCCCAACTCCTATAGTCAATGCTCTGATTTATAAAGGCGGATGTCAATTGCTAATTTCTTGTTTGTTAGGATGTTTTTCATTTCTGTAAATGCTTTTCTTGCCATCGCTATTCTTGCTTTTATGTCTGTTTCACATTTGCCATCAGATGTTACCCATGATCCAAGGTACTTGAAGTTGTGAACTTGTTTCAGGATTTCATTTCCCAATACGATCCTACAGGTTGGGATCTCAGGTTTCTTTGATAGTACCATTACTTCGGTTTTCTTTTTGTTTAAGGTTAGGCCGAGTCTTTCGCTCTCTGCGTTGATGGTAGATACTAGTTTCTGTAAATTTACTCACTGTTTGCTATCGGTACCGTATCATTTGCTTAGCGGAGGTTGTTGATGTCATATCCTCCTATACTTATTCCAGGTCGGCCTTGTATGGTTGTCATGATGTTTTCACTGTACAGGGAGAACAGGTCTGGTGATAGAACAGAACCCTGTCTGACTACTCACTCTACTGGCTGATATTCACCAATCTCGTTGTCTATCTGTATGGCTGCACTTTGTTGCTAGTAGAGATTCCTGATTATTCTTAGATCTTTTCTGTCAATATTAATATCTTTAATACTGACTTGGCGTTTCACTGTGTCAAAGGCTTTTGTCTAGTCAATGAAACAGAAGTATAGATCTTGTTGTACTTCGACTGACCTTTCATATTCCTCAGAATATGAGTTGCTTTTGATGTTCCCTTGCCTCTGACAAAGCTGCGCTATTCTTCACTGGTCCCTGGTTTAATATTGCTTCTTACTCTGAGCATGATGATTCTAAATAGAATTTTTTGTGAGGTGGCTCATCAAACTAATTGTTCTGTGTTGTCCACACTTTGTTGCACCTAGTTTCCTTGGCAGTGCAATGAATACTGTCTTTAAAAGATCTTCTGGTACTTTGCCACTGTTGGATATTCTATTCAATAAGATTGTTAATTACTCTACACCAAAATCTTCTAGCACTTCATACAGTTCAACCGGAAAGTTATCTGATCCTGATGATTTCCCCTTTCGCATTTTCTTCATAACATGTTCCACTTCTTCTTTCAGTATTGCTGGGCACTCATTGTTATCAAAGTTGTCCTCTCGGTCTTTGTCATCATGTAGGTCTTGGATGTACTCTGACCATCTTTACATTATTTTTCATTTTTCCATAATTGTAAACCTGTCTTTTGCTTTTATACATCCTGTTGTTGCCCCACTTTTCTTCCGGTTTGTGACCTCTTTGATCTCGTTGTGCATACGTTTGCTGTTGTTGGTCTTCTGCAATTTTTCTATTAACTCACATTTGTCCTTAAGCCACTTTTCTTTTGCCTCCTTGCACTTGGTTGTTATCTGCGCATGCAAGGATACGTAGGCTTCTTAGTTTTCCTTACATTTTCTTCGCTGTTCCATAAAATTAAGAATTTCTTCTGTCATCCATTTCTTTTTAGTTTTCTGTTGTTTGGAAGTCACCTCTTGTGCTGCTTGTGTTCTGCTGTCTCTGAGGCTTTCCCATTGCTGTTCTATAATAGTGATGTTTTGTAGAGCCTCAAATTTGTTCTTCACTGTTATTTGGAATTTTTTTTTGATGTCACTGTTTTTTCTCAAAAGTCCCAAATTCACCTTTGGCTCTACTCTTGGTCTTCTAAGCTTTCTGAGTCTCAGGTACATCACGCTGATTATTGGTACGTGATCACTGTAGCAATCTGCATCCGGGTATCTTTTGCATGATTTTAGAGCATTTCTAGATCTTCTCCTTATAAGCACGTAATCAGTCTGGTTTCTGGTGTTATCCTCTGGGCTCTTCCATGTCCATAGTTTTCTCGAGTGTTGTTTGAAGACGGTATTGCCACTTTTATAATCTCTTTCTGTGACCCATGTAGTTAGTCGTTCAGCTCTCTCATTTCTCTCACCTAGGCCATAATGCCCAATATTGTCCTCATCCCTGGTCTTGCCTACTTTTCCGTTGCAGTCACCTTGAAGAATGGTATTTTCTGAGCTTTTACATTGTCTTAATGCTGTTTCTAGTTCTTCATAAAATTGTTTAATGTTTTCTTCAGTGCTGTCTGCTGTTGGGGCATAAACCTGAACAATGTAAACATCAAAAGGTTTTGCATGTAGTTTCACAAGTAACATTCAATCTAATATTGTCCAATAGCCTTTTATTGATTTTGTGTGTTCTTCATCTAACATAATTCCAACACCTTTTTCATGTATTTCTCCTCCTGAATAAATGACGGTATATCCCTCTGAGCTTGTTTTACCAGCTCCTTTCCATCTCAACTTGCACATTCCCAAGGTGTTGATTTTTAATCTTTCCATTTCCTGTTTGATGCTGTCTAGTTTACCAGGTTGGTTAAGGGTCCTTACATTCCAGGTTGCTAGTCTGATCTTCTTTCCTTTTAATCTGCATCTAGACACTGCAAAGCCAGAACTTGTGACCATCTTATTAATACACTGTTTGTGTTTCTTTTGCAGTATTGGATTAATGAGTACACATCCACACTCGGAATAGGAGTTTTTCATTCTGGTATTGAGCTATACGGAAGAGGTAAGCACTGAGAGGTTGTACTGCACACCGAGTATACTGTACCTCCACCTCATTTCTTCACACCAGTCTCAGCATGAATGGTCGTAGACCTCAGACAGATCATAAACATCAGAAAATCATCTTTGTCAGTATTAGCATTTACATTCATTTTTCTCACGATCTTTTTCTCACGATATTTATGCTGAAAAGAAGTCTAAAATGTAATGATTTTGCTGATTTTTTTTGTGCAAAATTCATAGGGTTACTCTATGAAACTAGTAGCTGCTTTGGGAAATTGGAGAGGGACTGGCAATGTGGGAAACAGAGAAATCCCACTTGGTTCATCATCCAAAAATATGTATCATCTGAGGTTATGGATGCATTCTGCCATAATGTTAACAATGAGCACAATCCCTTTACAAGTTGGTGTTTAGTTTACGGTTCATATCCTTGAAGAGGACACAGTCTACATATCCCTGGCACTGATAAATCTCAGATGTTTAATGCTGATAAGAGGGCATACAGGAGCGAGATATACCAGCTAGTTGAGTGGTGATGCAGCAACAACCCTTGCACTTAATGTCAGAAAAACTAAAGAGTTGATTGTGGACTTTGGAAAGGGGAAGACAAGGGCACTCACACCAGTCCTCATAGAGGATTCAGAAGGAGAAATTTCAAGTTCCTGGGTGTCAATATCTCTGAGGTCCTAACCTGGTCCCAACATATCGATGCAGCTATAAAGAAGACAAGACAATGGCTATATTTCATTAGGAGTTTGAGGAGATTTGGTATGTCACCTAAAAACTCGCTTATTTCTATAGATGTAAGACCAAAAGACCATAAGGTATAGGAGCAGAAGTAGGCCATTTGGCCCATTAAGTCTGCTCTGCCAAAAATCATGGACTGATCCAATTCTTTCAGTCATCCCACTCCCCTGCCTTCTCCCCATACCCTTTAATGTCCTGGCTAATCAAGAACCTATCTATCTCTGCCTTAAATGCACCCAATGACTTGGCCTCCACAGCTACTCGTGGCAACAAATTCCACAGATTTACCAACCTCTGACTAAAGTAATTTCTCCGCATCTCTGTTCTATATGTGCATCCTTCAATCCTGAAGTCGTGCCCTCTTGTCCTAGATCCCCTACCATGGGAAATAACTTTGCCATATCCAATCTGTTCAAGCTTTTTAACATTTGGAATGTATCTTTGAGATCCCCCACTCATTCTGCTGAACTCCAGGGAATACAGCCCAAGAGCTGCCAGACGTTCCTCATACGGTAACCCTTTCATTCCTGGAATCATTCTCGTGAATCTTCTCTGAACCCTCTCCAATGTCAGTATATCCTTTCTAAAATAAGAAACCCAGAACTACACACAATACTCTGTGTGGTCTCATGTGTGTCTTATAGAGCCTCATCATTATATCCCTGCTCTTATATTCTATAACTCTAGAAATAAATGCCAACTTTGCATTTGCCTTCTTCACCACCAACTCAACCTGGAGGTTAACCTTTAGGGTATCCTGCACAAGGACACCCAAGTCCCTTTGCATCTCTGCATTTTGAATTCTCTCCCCATCTAAGTAATAGTCTGTCCATTTATTTCTTTCACCAACGTGCATGACCATATACTTTCTAACATTGTATTTCATTTGCCATTTCTTTGCCCATTCCCCTAAACTTTCTAAGTCTCTCTGCAGGCTCTCTGTTTCCTCAACACTACCCACTCCTCCACCTTTCTTTCTATCATCGGCAAATTTAGCCACGAGTCCATTAATTCCATAGTCCAAAATCATTAACATACATCGTAAAAAGCAGCGGTCCCAACACCGATCCCTGTGGAACTCCACTGGTAACCGGCAGCCAGCCAAAATAGGATCCCTGTATTCCCACTTTCTGTTTTCTGCTGATTAGTCAATGCTCCACCCATAGTTATAACTCCCCAGTAATTCCATGGGATCTTAACTTGCTAAGCATCCTCTTGTATGGCACCTTGTCAAAGGCCTTCTGAAAATCCAAGTACACTTCATCGACTGCATCTCCTTTGTCTACCCTGCTAGTAATTTCCTCAAAAAATTGCAGAAAGTTAGTCAGGCAGGATTTTCCTTTCAGGAAACCATGCTGGCTTTGGCCTATCTTGTCATCTACCTCCAAGTACTCCTTAATCTCATCCCTAACAATGGATTCCAGCAACTTCCCAACCACTGATGTCAGGCTAACAGGTCTATAGTTTCCTTTCTGCTGCCTCCCACCCTTCTTACATAGCGGAGTAACATTTGCAATGTTCCAGTCATCCGATACAATGCCAGAATCTATCAATTCTTGAAAGATCATTGTTAATGCCTCTGCAATCTCTCTGATTACTTCCTTCAGAACCCGAGGGTGCATTCCATCAGGTCCAGGAGATTTATCCACCCTCAGACCATTAAGCTGCCATGGTCCCGATCATTAATTCCCTATCTTGCTCCTAATTTACTTTGATTATGCCTTGATTCTGACCATTTAATTTCCCATTTACTGGAACTGCAGTATAAGAATCCCGGCATCACACCACTAGTTGCCGGTTCATTGGTCTATTACCATGTGATAACTTTGTTTCCTGACCACTTAGAACCATTAGTTCTAAGTTCAGCTCCAGTTTTAAGATATTCCATGAAAACCCCGTCTCCGTGTCAAGACTCCATATCAGAGCTCCGTGTCAAGATTCCTCCTGTTTGCTAGTCAACGTTTACGTCTGCGCCAGCATCCCCAACTCAATCTCTGTGCCTGTACATGGGTTCTCCTCAGTCGCTCTGTGCAATGTAAGCTTCCTGAGCACCTTCTCAGTCATAATTTTCATTGCACATACTTCACCTCCCTGACACTCTTGAATGTCCAGTATACTGCAGATGTCTTCCACTGTGAAGACTGATGCAAAATACCCCTTCACTTCCTCTGCCATCTCTGCATCTCTCAATACAATATCTCCAGCATCATTTTCTACTGGTCCTATATCTAACTCAACTCTCTTTCACCCTTTTTTATGCAGTACTTAAAAAATCTTTTCGTATCTTCTTTGATATTAGTCACCAGCTTCCTTTCATAATTGATCTTTTCCTTTCTAATGACCTTCTTAGTTTCCTTCTGCAAGTTTTTAAAAGCTTCCCTATCTTCCCACTAGCTCTGGATTCCTTGTATGCCCTCTCTTTTGCTTTTACTTTGGCTCTGACTTCACTTGTCAGCCATGGTAGTGTCCTTCTTCCATTTGAAAATTTCTTTTTATTTGGAATATATCTGTTTTTGCACTTCCCTCATTTTTTGCAGAAACTCCAGCCATTGCTGCTCTGCTATCCTTCCTGCTAGTCTCCCTTTCCAGTCAACCTTGGCTAGTTCTCCTCTCATGCCATTGTAATTTTCTTTATTCCACTGAAGTACCAACACATTGGAATTTAGTATCTTCTTCTCAAACTTCAAAACAAACTCGATCATAATGTGATCACTGTTCCCTAAGGGTTCCTTAACGTTAAGCTCTCTTATCACCTCCGGATCATTGCACAACACCCAATCCAGCACAGCTGATCCCCTAGTGGGCTCAATAACAAGCTGTTCTAAAAAGCCACCCCTTAGACATTCTACAAAATCTCTCTCTTGAGGTCCAGTACTGGCTCGGTTTTCCCAATCCACTTTCATGTTAAAATTCCCAACTATCATTATGACATTGTCTTTCTGAAACACCTTTTCTATCTCCTGCTGTGATTTGTAATCCACATCCCAACTGCTGTTTGAAGGCCTGTATACAACTGCCATTAGGGTCCTTTCTTAAAACAACCCATAGAGACTCTGCACCTTCCGATCCTATGACATCCCTTTCTAATGATTTAATATCATTTCTTAAACACAGAGCCACACCGCCCCCTCTGCCTACTAACCTACCTTTCCGATACACCGTATATCCTTGGATGTTCAGCTCTCAATGGCAGCCATCCTTTAGCCAGGTTTCAGAGATGGCCACAACGTCATATTGGCCAACCTGTAGCTGAATTTCAAGATCATCCATTTTATTTCTTATCCTACATGCATTCAAATTTAATATTTTCAGTCCAGTATTTGTTGCTTTCTGTTTTAACTGCACCATGCCTCTATTGCCCTGTAACTCACCCCACTGGCTGAGGTTATGCTTCACCTCCTGTCTGTCCTTCCTATCCTCTCTGTCGCACACTATCTTTGATTTATTTCTGTTTTCCACTTCCTCAGTCCTATCACTCTGATTCCCATCCCCCTGCCAAATTAGTTTAAACCCTCCCTGACAGCTCTATTAAATGTGCCTGCTAGGATATGAGACCCCTTTGGGTTCAGTGTAACCCGTCCTTTTTGTATAGGTCGTACCTCCCTCAGGAGAGGCCCCAGTGATCCAGGAACCCGAAGCCCTGCCCCCTACTCCAGTCTCTCAGCCACACATTAATATGCCTGATCATGCTATTCTTGCACTCACTAGCACATGGCACAGGCAGCAATCCTGAGATTACTACCCTAGAGGTCCTGCTTTTCAGCTTCCTACCTAACTCGCTGAATACTCCCTTTAGGACCTCCTCCATTTTTCTACATAAGTCATTGGTACCAAGACTTCTGGCTGTTCACCCTCTCCCTTCAGAATACTCTGCACCAGATCCGAGACATCCCATACCCTGGCACCAGGGAGGCAACACACAGTGTGGCTATCTCTCTTAGGCTGACAGAACCTCCTGTCTGTTCCCCTCACTATGGAATCCCATATGACTCCACATTCCTCATCTTCTTCTCTCCCTTCTGCACCACAGAAGCAGGCTCAGTGCCAGAGAACAGATCGTCGTGGTTGTCCTCTGTCAGGTCACCCCCCTCAACAGCATCCAAAATGAGATAATGATTACTGAGGGAGATGGCCACAGGGGTGCTCTCCACTATCTGAGCTCTTCCCTTCGCTTCCCTGACAGTCACCCACATATCTAACTCCTGCAGCCTCGGGGTGACTAACTCCCTGTAGCTCCTGCTGGCTTTCCTTAATAAGCTGCAGGTCATCAAGCCGCATCTCAGGTCTCTCAGGAGCTGCATCTCAGTGCACCTGGCATAGATGTGGCCTTCCAGGAGACTGGAAGATTCCCAGGGTTCCCACATCTGACACCCAGAGCAAAGTACTAACCCTACAGACATGGTCTCTATTCCTCCAAAAAAAAGCAAGGAGAAAAAATGAAGTCCACTTACCCACTTACCTCGCCGAAGCCTGAATGAACCAAAGCCCTACCACGCTGCCTCAGACCACTCCATCAATGACCACTCCGCTAGGCAGTGTCTCCCTTTTATGTCTGAACCATCCCTGCTCTCCAACTCATGATTGGTGCTCCAGTTATAGCCGAGTTCCCGCGAAGCTTTCCCGTTTTAATCTTCACTCCTGAACCTGTGCACCACTTCCTCTCTCAGAGCTCTTCAACTCATGATTGGTGCGCCGGTTATAGCCGATTTTCCGTGAAGCTTTCTCCTTTTAAGCTTCGCTTCCGGACCTGTACGCCGCCTCCTCACTCAGAACTTTCCAATTCACGATTGGTGTGCCAATTATGTACCATGGAGAGCATTCAAACTGGCTGCATGACTGTCATCTTTGGGGGGGCCTCTGCACAGGATCAAAGTAAGCTGTAGAGAGTTGTAAAATTAGTAGCTCCATCATGGACACTAGCCTCTCTAATATCCAAGGAATCTTCAAAGAACGGTACCTCAAAAAGGTGACATCCATCATTAAGGCCCCACCACCACATAGGACATGCCCTCTTCTCATTCTTACCATCAGGAAGAAGATAAAGAAACCTGAAGACACACACTCAGTGATTCAGGAACAGATTCTTCCCGTCTGACATCCAATTTCTGAATGGACATTGACCCATGAACATCATCACACTGCCCTTTTATTTCTATTTTTTTGCACTACTATTTAACTATTTTATATTTGGAAATGTATATACTGTATATTTACTATAATTCACATTTTTGTATATTATCAGGTATTGCATTGTACTGCTGCTGCACAAATTTCACAACATGAACCTGATTCTGATTCTTAATGCTATTGCTCTAATGATAAATCTTTAATACTCTGATCGAAGATGGCTCTGCTGAAACACAGCAATGCCCTGCAGACAGCTTACAAAACTTTTAAATATAATTACTCTGAAATGCTTTCACTGCGGTCTTCAGACTGTAATTCCCCTTTAAGTAATCTACTATTGAATCTTCTTAATGAACTAGTAATTTCACAATATAACCATATAACAATTACAGCATGGAAACAGGCCATCTTGGCCCTTCTGGTCTGTGCCGAACACTTACTCTTACCTAATTCCTCTGACCCGCACTCAGCCCATAACCCTCCATTCCTTTCCTGTCCATATACCCATCCAATTTTACTTTCAATGGCAATACCGAACCTGCCTCTATCACTTCTACTGGAAGCTCATTCCGCACGGCTACCACTCTCTGAGTAAAGAAATTCCCCCTCGTGTTACCCTTAAACTTTTGCCCCCTAACTCTCAACTCATGTCCTCTTGTTTGAATCTCCCCTACTCTCAATGGAAAAAGCCTATCCATGTCAACTCTATCCCCCTCATAATCTTAAATACCTCTATCAAGTCCCCCCTCAACCTTCTACACTCCAAAGAATAAAGACCTAACTTGTTCAACCTTTCCCTGTAACTTAGGTGCTGAAACCCAGGTAACATTCTAGTAAATCTTTTCTGTACTCTCTCTATTTTGTTGACATCTTTCCTATAATTCGGTGACCAGAACTGTACACAATACTCCAAATTTGGCCTCACCAATGTCTTGTACAATTTTAACATTTCATCCCAACTCCTATACTCAATGCTCTGATTTATAAAGGTCAGCATACCAAAAGCTTTCTTCAGCACCCTATCCACATGAGATTCCACCTTCAGGGAACTATTCGCCATTATTCCTAGATCACTCTGTTCTACTGCATTCCTCAATGTCCTACCATTTACCATTTATGTCCTATTTTGATTATTCCTACCAAAATGTAGCACCTCACACTTATCAGCATTAAACCCCATCTGCCATCTTTCAGCCCACTCTTCTAACTGGCCTAAATCTCTCTGCAAGCCTTGAAAACCTACTTCATTATCCACAACACCACCTATCTTAGTATCAACTGCATACTTACTAATCCAATTTACCACTCCATCATCCAGATCATTAATGTATATGACAAACAACATTGGACCCAGTGCAGATCCCTGTGGCACACCACTAGTCACCAGCCTCCAACCTGACAAACAGTTATCCACCACTACTCTCTGGCATCTCCCGTCCAGCCACTGTTGAATCCATTTTACTACTTCAATATTAATACCTAACGATTGAACCTTCCTAACTAACCTTCTGTGTGGAACCTTGTCAAAGGCCTTACTGAAGTCCATATAGACAACATCCACTGCTTTACCCTTGTCAACTTTCCTCGTAACCTCTTCAAAAAATTCGATAAGATTTGTCAAGCATGACCTTCCACACACAAATCCATGTTGACTGTTCCTAATTAGACCCTGTCTATCCAGATAATTATATATACCATCTCTAAGAATACTTTCCATTAATTTACCAACCACTGACATCAAACTTACAGGCCGATAATTGCTAGGTTTACTGTTAAAACCCTTTTTAAACAATGGAACCACATGAGCAATACGCCAATCCTTCGGCACCATCCCCATTTCTAATGACATTTGAAATATTTCTGTCAGAGCCCCTGCTATTTCTACACTAACTTCCCTCAAGGTCCTAGGGAATATCCTGTCAGGACCTGGAGACTTATCCACTTTTATATTCATTAAAAGTGACAGTACTTCCTCTTCTTTAATCATCATAGTTTCCATAACTTCCCTACTCGTTTCCCTTACCTAACACAATTCAATATCCTTCTCCTTAGTGAATACCAAAGAAAAGAAATTGTTCAAAATCTCCTCCATCTCTTTTGGCTCCACACATAGCTGTCCACTCTGATTCTCTAAGGGACCAATTTTATCCCTCACTATCCTTTTGCTATTAATATAACTGTAGAAACCCTTTGGATTTATTTTCACCAAAGCAACCTCTTATCTTCTTTTAGCTTTTCTAATTTTTTTCTTAAGGTTCTTTTTACATTCTTTATATTCCATGAGCTCCTCATTTACTCCATGCTGCCTATATTTTAGATTGTGAGGACACTCAGTCCTCGTTTATTGTCATTTAGTAATGCTTGCATTAAGAAATAATACAATGTTCCTCCAGTATGATATCACAAAAACACAAGACAGACCAAGACTAACTTACAAAAACCACATAATTATAACATTTAGTTACAACAGTGCAAAGTAATGCCGTAATTTGATAAGGGCAGACCATGGACACAGTAAAAAAAAAGTCTCAAAGTCCTTGATAATCCATCATCTCACGTAGATGGTAGAAGGAAGAAAAACTCTTCCTGCCATGAACCTCCAGCGCCGTAAAGCTTCCCGATGCAGCCTCTGGGAGCTCCAACCACAGCCAACTCTGAGTCCGTCCAAAAATCTTTGCGCCTCCGACCAGCCCTCCAACACCAAGCACCATCTCTGTTGAGCGCTTCGACCTCGGCCCAAGCTGCCAAACAACAAGCAAAGCTGAGGATTCAGGGCCTTCCTCCCGGAGATTTCTGGATCGCACAGTAGCAGCAGCAGCAAAACAGGCATGTCAGAAGTTTCACCAGATGTTCCTCCGTGCTTCTCCTGTCCGTCCCCATCAAATCAGGATTGTGCACGGCCCCTACTTACAGATAACAGATATTCATCCTGGAGTGGCCGTGCACCGCACACTGCCGTCGCGCCACCGTTTTCTCATGATTATAGAGCTTTCTATTCCATTTTCTATTTATTGTAGAGATCTCTCTTTTTCCAAGCCAAATTTCCAATACCCCTTGAAAACCATGGCTCTCTCAAACTTTTAACCTTTCCTTTCAACCTAACAGGAATGTAAAGATTCTGTACCCTCAAAATTGCACCTTAAAATGACCTCTATTTCTCTATTGCATCCTTCCCATAAAATTAACTGTCCCAATCCACTCCTTCTAAATCCTTTCGCATCTCCTCAAAGTTAGCCTTTCTCCAATCAAAAATCTCAACCCTGGGTCCAGTCCTATCCTTCTCCATAATTATATTGCAGCTAATGGCATTGTGATCACTGGACCCGAAGTGCTCCCCAACACATACCTCCATCACCTGACCTATTTCATTCCCTAACAGAAGATCCAACACTGCCCCTTCTCTAGTTGGTACCTCTATGTATTGCTGCAAAAAACCTATCCTGCACACATTTTACAAACTCCAAACCATCCAGCCCTTTTACAGAATGGGTTTCCCCGTCTATGTGTGGAAAATTAAAATCTCCCACAATCACAACCTTGTGCTTACTACAAATATCTGCTATCTTCTTACAAATTTGCTCCTCCAATTCTCGCTCCCCATTAGGTGGTCTATAATACACCCCATAAGTGTTACTACACTTTTCCCATTCCTCACTTCCACCCAAATAGCCTCCCTAGACTAGGCCTCTGATCTATCCTACCAAAGCACCGCTGTAATATTTTCTCTGACAAGCAATGCAACACCTCCCCCTCTTGTCCCTCTAATTCTATCACACCGGAAGCAACAAAATCCAGGAATATTTAGTTGCCAATCACACCCCTCCTGCAACCATGTTCCACTAATAGCTACAACATCATATTTCCAGGTATCAATCCATGCTCTAAGCTCATCCACCTTTTTTACAATGATCCTAACATTAAAATAGATGCATTTAAGAAATTCTCCACTTCTTACTCTCTGTTTATCCCTAACAGTGTAAACAATTTTATTATCTTTTTCTTCCTTCTCCCCTATATCTTTGATCTGAGCGCTCCCCTTCTCTATCACCTGCCTATCCCCCCTCACACATTGCCTACTAGTTTTCTCTATTTGTGTACTAAACTCCTCTCCCCTAGTCTCTTCAAATTGATTCCCACCCCTGAACCATTCCAGTTTAAAGTCTCCCCAGTAGCCTTAGCAAATCTCCCCACTAGCATATTGGTCCCCCTAGGATTCAAGTGTAACTCGTCCTTTCTGTACAGATCACACCTGCCACAAAAGAGGTCCCAATGATCCAGAAGCTTGAATCTCTGCCCTCTGCTCTAATCCCTCAGCCACACATTTGTCCTCTACCTCACTCTATTCCTACTCTCACTGTCGCATGGCACAGGCAGTAATCCTGAGATCACTACCTTTGCGGTCCTTCTTCTCAACTCCCTTCCTAACTCCCTATATTCTCCTTTCAGGACCTCTTCCCTTTTCCTACCCATGTCATTGGTACCTATATGTACCATGACCTCTGGCTCCTCACTGTCCCACTTCAGGATATCTTGTACACAATCAGAAACATCCCAGACCCTGGTACCAGGGAGGCAAACTACCATCCAGGTCTCCTGACTGCATCCACAGAATCGCCTATCTGACTCCCTAACTATCATGTCCCCTATTACTACTGCCTTCCTCTTCCTTTCTCTACCCTTCTGAGCTATGGGGCCGGCTGGAGCCACGGCCATTGTTCCTTCCCCCAGTAAGGCTGTCCCCCCCAACAGTACTCAAACTGGAGTACTTATTGTCAAGGGGTACAGCCACTGAGGTATTCTCTAGATCCTGACTCTTCCCCTTCCCTCTCCTAACCGTGACCCACTTGCCTGCCTCCTGTGGCCCTGGTGTGACCACCTGCCTGTAACTCCTCTCTATCAACTCTTCACTCTCCCTGATCAGACGAAGGTCATCGAGCTGCAGCTCCAGTTCTCTAACACGATCTGTTAGGAGCTGCAGCTCATCACACCTGGTGCAGATGTGGATGTCCGGGAGGCTAGGAGACTCCAGGACCTCCCACATCCGACACCGAGAACAACAAGCTGCCCTCACACTCATAATTCCCCCTCTCCTCAAATAACAAGAAAAACTGAAACCTAAACCTACCTTGCCTCGCCCTTTTCCACCTAAGACCGTTGAGCCAAAGCCCTGAAGCCTTCACTGTGTTCCTGGCTCGCTCTGCTGCCCGCAAATGATATTGCCCGCTGTATAAGGCTGTGTTCCTTTTAAATCTTCCATGCTTCACTGCCCCACGTCACACACCTGTGCTTTCCAAATTGCTTCCAGAAAGTCTAGCCATTCCTGCTCTGTTATCATCCCTGCCAATGTTCTTTTCTAATTAATTTTGGCCAAATCCTCTCTCATACCTCTGTAATTCCCTTTCCTCCACTGTAATGCTGAAACATCCGACTTTAGCTTCTCCTCATATTTCATATTATAAATTCTATCCTAGTATGATCACTGCCTCCTCAGGGTTCCTTTACCTTAAGCTCTCTAATCAATTCTGGATTGTTGCACAACACCCAATCCTGGATAGCTGTGGGCTGTACAATGAGCTGCTCTAAAAAAGCTCATTGTAAAAAAAGCTTAGGCATTCTTCAAATTCCCCCTCTTGAGATCCAGCACCAACCTAATTTTCCCAATCTACCTGAGTATTGAAATCTCCCATGACTATGATACTATTGCCTTTTTAGATGCATTTTCTATCTTTAGTTGTAAATTGTAAACCACATCTTTGCTACTGTTTGGAGGTCTATATATAACTCCCATTAGGGTCTTTATTACCTCTACAGTTTGCTTAGCTCAACCCACAATGATTCTGCACCTTATGGCCCTATGTCACTTATTTCTAGTCATTTGATTTTACTTTTTACCAGTGGAGCCACCCACCTTCTCTGCTTTTACCAGTGGAGCCACCCACCTTCTCTGCTTTTACCAGTGGAGCCACCCCACCTTCTCTGCCTGCTTGTCTGCCCTTTTGATGTAATGTGTGTCCTTGGACATTAAGCTCCCAGCTATAATCTTCTTTCAGACACAAATCAGTGATGCCCACAACATCATACACACTAATCTGTAACTGTATTACAAGTTCATCTATTTTATTTTGTATACTGCATGCATTCAAATATAACACCTCAGTCATGTATTCATCATTCTTTTTGATTTTGGTCCCCCTTTTACATTGCAACTCATCCCATTGACTCCAAGTTTGCGCTATCATCAGGTGACTGTCCTTACTAGCAATTTCACTACACACTGTCTCTGTTTGTAAACCAACTGCCCTTCCTCAGCCCTAACACTCTGGATCTCATCCTCCTACCATACCCGTTGCTCTAGCAAACCTGCCCACAAGGATATTGGTTTCTCTGGGGTTCAAGTACACCCTGTCCCTTTTGTAGAGGTCATACCTTCCCCCCCGCCCCAGAAGAGATCCTAATGATCCAGAAATCAGAACTCCTGTCCCCTGCACCAGTTTCTCAGCCACGCATTCATCTGCCAAATCATCTTATGTTTACCCTTATGGTGCATGCCACCAGCAGCAATCCAGAGATTACTGCCCAAAGAGAAGCCCTAAATAAACAAAGAGATCTGCAATCTGCAGAGGGCCAGATCAGTGGCATTCAGGTCTGCTGACCAAGTAAATTACAGAGAGGCTAGGTACAATCTCCAGAAAGCCATCTCACGTGTGAATTGGCAATTCCAGACCAAATCCAAGTCATTGAAGAATGTTCAACAACTGTGATAGGGCTTGAGTGCTATCACCTCCTACGAAGTGAAACCAATTGATATAGTGACAACAAGGATTTGTCCCCAGATGAGCTCAATGCCTTTTATGCTCACTTTAACTGTCAAAATATGGGGGCACCTCCATAGGCTCCCACAGCCCTCTATGAACCTGTGATTTCAGGAGGGTGAAGCCATGGTAAGTTTCCAGCCTAGCCAGCGTTCCTGTCTGAGTACTGAAGATGTGTACCGATCAACTGGCTAGAGTGTTCACTAATATCTTTAAACTCTCGCTTTAGCAGTTGGTGCCTAAGAAGAAAGTGATAAATTGCCTCAAAGACTATCATCCAGTAGGATATACATCCTCTATGATGAAGAGCTTTGAGACACGATCTGCCTGAGGATTGACTCGGAATTTCTCCAATTTGCCTAACACCTCAACCAGTCAACAGCAGATGCCATTTCATTGGCTCTTCACGAAACCTTGGAACATTCAGACAGAGAAGGTATATACATCAGGATGCTCAACAGTGACTACAGCTCAGCATTCAATACTTTCATCCCATCAAAACTAATCAATAAGCTCCAAGACCTTGGCCTCAGTACCTCTTTGTGCAACTGGATCCTCGATTTCCTCCCTTACAGACCTCAGTCAGTTTGGCTGTGTGCTTTGTCCCCTACCCTACTTGTTTTATACTTACGACTGTGAGGCTAAGCACAGCTCCAATGCCATATTTAAGTTTACTGATGACACCACTGTTACTGGCCAAATCAGAGGTGATGAAGAATCAGCATATTGGAGAGAGGTTGAAAACCTGGCTGAGTGGTGCCACAAAAAAAAACCTTACACTCAATGTTAGCGAGACCAAGGAGCTGGTTATTAATTCCTGGAGGAGGAAACTCAAGGTTCACAAGGCAATGCTCATTGTGGGATCAGAGCTGGACAGAGTCAGCAACTTTAAGTTCCTTGGTGTCCTGGATCTAGCATGTAAATTCCATTACAAAGATAGTACAGCAACGCCTCTACTTCCTTAGAAGTTTGTGAAGATTTGGCATGTCATCTAAAACTTTGACAGTCTTCTATAGATGCATGGTGCAGTTGCATCATGGCCTAGTATAGAAACACCACTGTCATTTATCAGAAAAGCCAACAAAATTAGTGTATACAGCTCCATCTATCTTAGGTAAAGTCATCCCCACCATTGAGCACATCAATATGGAACGCTGTTGTGGGAAAGTAATTTCCACAATCAGAGACCTTCACCATCCTGGACTGTTATGTATTCAATATATCAGTAATATTTGAGTAATATTGTAAATGTATTGCTAGTTTAAATAACTCATTATGGTTATATTCATGAAGTATGTGAATGGTATGTCATCACACCAACATGTTGTACGTGCATGCCTCACTTTAAATAAAAATAAAGTTAGACTTGCATTCCAGACTTCCTTGCTTTTCATCTGATTAGGTAATTTTATGCTTTGGAGTTACAAACCAAAACAAGGCCATGCTGTCTTCTCACAGGAAGAGGGTACAGGAGCCTCAGTACTCACACCACCAGAGTCAGGAACAGTTACTACCCCTCAACCATCAGGTCTTGAACCAGAACAGATAACTTTTCTCACCCCAACACTGAGCTGTTTACACAACTTTTAGACAGATTTACAAGGACTCTTCATCCCATGTTCTAGATATTTATTGCTTATTTGTTTATTATTATTATTTTGTTTGATTTTTTGCTATTTCTTTGTATTTACTGCAAGAAAATGGATTTCAGGGTTTTATACAGTGACAAATATGTACTTCAATAGTAAATTTACTTTCAGCTTTGCTTCTCGTTTATGTTCCCTGCTAAGTATTTACATTTCTCTTTATCCAAAATGCTAAACTCCTTTGACTTCCCATTGCTTTATTGTGGCACAGGAGGAAATTTCAGGAGTGGAGTGGAGCACTTAGCTTCCATCAAACCGTGTGCTTAGTGAATGTATGTTGAGGAGTCTCATCACTGTGGGTTGCTGAGCCTTACTAAAGTGGCCTTTTCTCTGTTCTCTTTGCCAGAGTATGCCTACGGAGGCCACCCTTACTCTTTCAGTGGAATCTTTGAGATCACACCTGGAAATGCTGCAGAATTGGGAGAGACATTTAAATTCAAGTAAGGGTTTTTTTACAGAAAACACAATGCCGCATGTGCAAATCCACAATGCATATGCAGTAAGTTGCAAAGGAGGAAAAAAATTGCAGGAGGAACTAGTCTAACTTCTTTGTGAAATGAAGAAGTAAGGAGTTAATGATAGCATGTACGTGGTGAATTAGTCATTATTTTAGTCAACTAGTATTTGAATCCATTTCGACCCATCAAACAAGATTATCTTGTATATGGGGCGTTTGAGTGTGGATGTGGTTAAACCAGTGAAATTGGTGACTTATGCCTAAGCAGATCCAATATGAAAGGGTTACCATAAGAGGAACATCTGGCAGCTCTTGGGCTGTCTTCTCTGGACTTTAAGAGAATGACGGGGGATCTCATAGAAACATTCCAAATGTTAAAAGGCCTGAACAGATTAGATATGGCAAAGTTATTTCCCATGGTACGGGAGTCCAGGACAAGAGGGCATGACTTCAGGATTGAAGGACTTCCATTTAGAACTGAGATGTGGAGAAATTATTTTAGTCAGGGGGTGGTAAATCTGTGGAATTTGTTGCCACGAGTGGCTATGGAGGCCAAGTCATTGGGTGCATTTAAGGCAGAGATAGATAGGTTCTTGATTAGCCAGGGCATCAAAGGGTATGGGGTGAAGGTAGGGAGTGGGGATGATTGGAAGATTTGGATCAGTCCATGATTGAATGGTGGAACAGATTCGATGGACTGAATGACCTACTTCTGTTCCTATATCTTATGGTCTTTTAACAACTCTTTCAATTCACGAATAAACTCTTCTTGGGCTTCCAGCAGGGTAGAGGTGTCAATTATAACCAATGTTTCGATGAAAAACTTTCCCATCTTCTTCGGAGTTGATGCCTGGGCATGTCTAATCTGGTGGTATTTATACCCCTGTAGTCCATGGCTCCTGATTAGTTACTCCTCATCCAATCAGGTTTCCACTCTCCCACCTTGTTTACAATCAAATTCTAGTTTTTACTTTGAGACTTTCATCTCTGTTAAAATTCTTTTCTTCTAGTTTTATTTCAGGTGATACCTGTACCCAGCTGGAAGCCCAGAAAGAGTTTATTCGTCATATATGGTGGGAAAGCACTAGATCCCTTTGCTTTCAATTCACTTCAGCATATTCAGTTCTGTACACGCAAACCCCTCTGGAGAGACAGCTTCTCATGTTAATCACTCTACTGGCACGAAATCATGGTGATTTTCACCTCTAACTTTGGGTTACTCATTGTTGCTTCATTACTCATTTGTAGTGAGGAGGTACAGCTGCTGTGAGATTACAATCCATACTTGGATTGCAGTTCAACATTTAGAAGGTCCTTTCATTACCTTATAGATTTATCACCAGCAGTATATATTGCTTCTCAGAATGCCTGGCATGCCCTGATTATTGTGATGGTCCCACTAGTGCAATCACCAACCATATGCAAAAACCACAGAGGAGTTGAGATAGTAGGGAGCCAGGCCATTGTGATTCAGGGTTAGTCAGTTCTGTGTCTAAAGGTTGAAATCATGTGAAGAAGCCTGCCAGCAATACTGACAGTTGCTTGACAACTTACCTTCCTGTCACCAAAATTCAAATATATGAGCTCATTCTTTAATGAGTTGGGTGCCTGGGTGGCATTTCTTACGCTACAGAAAGCATCAACGTTGATAGACCTGGAATGGGCCAGTGGTCAGGAAGCAGAGACCGACTGATACCTTCCCCTTGACAAAGGAAGCTGTAAGCTTGGCTCTAGGTCACAGCATGAGAAGTCACAAATCTCTGTGGTGCACCTTTGAGAAGCACGCACATACAGAGCAATTGTACTTCAGAAGGGTGCAGATCAGATGACGTTTTCCTGTAGACTCCTCACTGATGGATATGTATTTTGCCATGAGCCCCCCCCCCCACCTGAGTGGCCAAACCAAGGCCATCGTAATACCTTTAGTAATTGGAGAGCAGCCCATAGTGACACACCTGGAGTGAACATCTATATGTTGGAGAAAGCACTGCCTATTAGTTGTAGCCTACTCTGCGGATGTTGGAAGTTTTGATTAGAAAGCATCCAATTCCAAAGGTTACCAAGTTTTCAGATGTCAGCAGAGTGTTCCTTTCAGTGAGGAAAGCAAAGTGTACTCCTGGTTCCATGGCAGTCATTGTGCAGGGCTTTAAGTTTGAGTGTGAGCCTTGCGAAATATAACAAGCTATCCACCTGACACCAGGAACGTGGAACAACGTGCCCAGTCTCTTGATCAGTGTGCTTTCACTCAGTCTGATCTGCTAGAGATAACATCAATTCCTGTTCATATGCCGATTCATAAAACAGCGCTGCAGGATCTATTTTCGAGGATAACATACTGTATATCTGCTTTGGACATAGTTAATCTCAACAACATAGCATTGTCTATATCAGCTAAGTTTATAACCTTGAGTAACTGTAAGCCTGCACCTTCTTTGCCCCCTTATACAATAGAAAGAAGGCTGCTCAGCTCTACTCGCTGTCCAGTGAGACTTGTCTCCAACTCTTTCAGTAGGAACAGTTTTGGCATGTGAGTCATTAACCAAGGGAGAGAAAGAGGAGTGGGTGAGAAGTAAGTTGAGAGGATTCCCCTACTGCCATGGTTCCTTTCACCATTAGTTGTCTGATATCTACGTAGACCTCCTTCCTACCACTGTGCTAGAGGACACTTTGCTGCAGATCATTGGTATGCTGAAAAGCAAAGTCTAGGTCTATTGTTCATCCAACTGAGGAAGGTCTTTCTTTGTGAAACTACAGCTACAGGCTCTTCCTCAGGGAGCTGTTGTTTTGTCCAGTCAAGTTCAAACTGAGAACCTAGTTTCAAATGAAAGCATGGCAAAGGTGGAACATTAACGATTGCAAGATAGCTGTGTTTTTGCAGCTGGGCTGTCCATTCATTGCTAAGAGCATGATAGATGGAGTACAACAATGGGTCTAAGAATTGTTCAAACCCAGCCCAGGATGGCAGCCTGTCATGTCTATTTCCAGATATCCTAGTTAGTATGGAAATGAGCTCTAGCTAGAAGGACACACAGGATGAAAAAAGCAATCTCAGTGGCATGATGTACTGACCATTTAACATGACAATCTCATCTACCGCTTCACGAAGCAGAAAATGGCTGCGGTAATAACTGCAATGCCACGGTTGAGACAGAGCAAAGAGGCTTCTCATAAACCGAGCATCCAGTGCTGCCAGCAGATGGTGAAGCAGAAAAGCTGCCTCATCACCGAGTATTAATGCTCCTTGCTCTAGTGAACATATAAATGAATTAAGATTAAAGGTCAGCATCTAAAAATCAATAAATCCATTCAACAGTCTCTTAATAAAATGGCTAAATTCTGTACGTACATTTTTCATTTTGAATAGGATTGCCTTGCTTGTTTATGTGCTGAACAAATTGAAACGTATAGTGGTCACCAGAATTTGGATGAATGAACTCTGATGTGTGCAGATTAAAATTTCCATTAATGAAAATTTAATTTCTAGATCAAATTTATAAGTAGTTGAATGTTTCACTCAGCAAAACTCCCTATAAACTCTATAATGAAGGTCCAAACTCTGCCTGCAGCTCTTTATTTACTTTGGTTGTTAGTTTTATATCCCCTTGATGTTGGTCTCGTATTTACACTTGGATATTTAGGAGCATGCAGCCCATGACTAACTAACTGCAGTGCCACTAACACCCCTAATAATCATGCTCAAACAAAGATGAACTTTATAAATCTTTGCAAAATCAATATTGTAGAAGGTGTAAAATAAACCAGCTTTAAACTACAGGGAAAATCTCCAGTTTTATGGTGGACCTATGACTCATTTATCTGGACTTTATTTATTGGAGTTATGGAATGCTTATAGCAGGGAAGGAGGCCATTCAGCCTATCATGTTCATGGTACCTCTCTATCAGTGCAGCCTTCTAATTCCACCCTCCTGCCCTTTCCCTGTAAACCTACAATTTTTACCTCAATTTATATTTATGCAATTCCTTTCAAAGGCCACAATGGAACCTGCCTCCAGCACATCTGTAGGCAAAGGATACCCAGTTCCAGCTACACAAAAAGTAAAAGCATTTTTCTTCACAACACTTTTCATTTGCTTTGTAGCTCTAATCTCTAACCATTGACCCTTCCACTGAAGAGTACAGCTCACCAATAACCACTCTGTCCTGTCTCTTTACCATTTGATTTATTTCAACCAAATTCCCTTCCCTTCTACAAAGACAACAGTCCCAACCTCTCCATCATTGTAACTTTTCTTTTCTCTCTCTAATGCCCTCATATCCTTCCCAAATTGTGGCAAATAAAATTCAACACAATTGGAGCTGGACCTGTATTTTATAAAAGTTCAGCATAATGTCCCTGTTTTTGTACTGTATGCCTGTAATGATAAAGCTCCAAAATTTGTAACACTTATTAAATATTTTCTCAATCCACCCTGCCACTTTCAGTGATTTGTGCACATATAATTCTCAGGGTCCCTCTATTTCTGCAGGTCTTTCAGACACTATCCTTTATTCTACTTTGCCTCTCCTCATTCTTGCTTCCAATATGCAGCATCTCACATTTCTCCACATTACCCTGGCATTATCCATTCCAGACATTCTTCTAACCTGTTATATTTTCCTGCTACTTTGGAAAGTGTGGCTTGCACCCGTTGGTCTAGATCAGAAAGAGGAATGTCTCTAATACTGATCCTTCAGAAACACCATTGTTTGCCTTCCTCCAGTCAATTCACCATAAAACTGTATTGCATTTATTTAGACAACCTCCTATCCATGCTATGAACATCCCTTTCACACCATATGCTTCAACCTTGCTTATATTTACTTATGAGCATATGAATGTTAGTGACTGGAAGATATGGTCAGTCCATCAATCAGATTGTTACAGTAAATGAAAATTTAAAAAAAAAACAACAGCAGCTACTGAAAACACACACACACTATATAAAGCACATACAACACATCAATTGTATTGCCTTCATTGGTTCCATGTGCTACCTCACCTGAAAACTCCCATCAAATTGATCAACAATAATCTACCCTTAATAAATCCACATGGGCTCACCTTATTAATCTATTTTCCTTCAGGTGGCAATTCATTTTATTTCAGATAGTTGTTTCTGAAGGTTTCCCACCATCACAGTTCTTACAAAAATTTAAAGTTTACAATAAGTACTTTCTGCTCCTTATTTCTATTTTATATCTTGCTGAATGAATTGCCTTTTCATGTTCCTAACCACCATCAAAATTCTTAGCGTTGCCTCAGCTCCAGCTCCTGGTAAAAACATTTATTGAGTCCAGTCATCACTGAAGAAGTGCTTGTGGATTCAAAAGGCGCTTTGGAAATCAGGGTTCACTCTATTTCGGGCCTCTGAATCAAATGCAGTTCCTTTTACCAATGTGCTGGTTGGAAACTCTTGCTGATATTTATGGCTACACGTCAGAGAATTGTTGTGTCCTTGGAATATCTCAATGTAACTTTGTTGAAGGTTAAAGGTAGTGACCCACTTTGTGACTCTCACAAATTGGCACACATGTGTATTAGTTAACTGGGACCATTTGATTAATAACATAGAACATAAAACATAGAACACAAAACAATATAGACCCTTCAACCCATAATATTGTGCCGAGCTTTTAACCTATTCCAAGATCAATCTAACCTTTGCTGTTCACATAGCACTCTATTTTTCTTTCATCCATGTACCTATCTAATAGTCTCTTAATTGTCCCTGTCTCTACCGCATTCCATGGGCACACCACTCTGCGTATAAAAAACACCTCTAACATCCCCTCTAGATTTTCCTCCAATGACCTTAAAGTTATGTCCCCTCATATTGTCCATTTGTACCCTGGAAAAAAGCCTCTGGTTATCCACTTGATCTATGCCTCTTGAACCTCTATCAAATAATCTCCCTTTCTTCTTTGCTCCAAAGCCCTAGTTTGCTCAGCCTTTCTTCATGAGGCATATTGTAATCCAGGCAGCATCCAGGTAAATCTCATCTGCACCCTCTCCAATGCTTCCACATTCTTCCTATAATGAGGCAATGGGAAATGTACACAACACTCCAAAAGCACTCTTCACCAGAGTTTTCTAGAGCTGCAACATTACTTGGCGGCTCTTGAATGCAATCCCCAACTAACGAAGTCCAATACACCAAATGCCTTCTTAACTTAAATCGTAACTTTGAGGGATCTACTGACATGGCCCCCAAGATCCCTTTGTTCCTCCATACTGCTAAGAATCCTGGCGTAAACCTTCTATTCTCCTCCATGGCTGACCTTCCAAAGTGTATCACTTCACACTTCTCTGAATTGAACTCCACCTGCTACTTTTCAGCCAAGCTCTGCATCCTTTCAATTCCCCTTTTTAACCTATGACAACCTTCTACACTATCCACAGCACTACCAACCTTTATATCATCTGCATGCTTACTAACCCTACTTCCTCATCTAAATCAGAGCAGGAGTCCCAGGACAGAGTCCTGCAGAACACCACTAGTTACAGACCTCCAGGCAAAATACACTCCGTCTTCTGCCTCCAGTGGGCAGGCCAATTCCAAATGCTTGCAGCCACGATTCCCTGGATTCCATGTCTCCTGACTTTCTGAATGTGCCTTCAATGGGGAACCTTATCAAACACTTCACTAAGATCCATATACATCACATCCACTGCTCCAGCTTCATCAATCTGTTTGTCACCTGGAACATAGAACATGTTATCTCTTGTCAGTTCCCTGAAAAAGTCAATCAGGCTCTTGAAGCACAACCTGCCCTTCACAATGCTCGTAAATACTGTCTTGAAGAATCCTCTCTAATAGTTTACCCATTGCTGATGTAAAAGTCACTGGTCTATAATTCCCAGTGTTTTTCCTATTACCTTTCTTGAACAAAAGAAAGGTAGTTTTGACCATCCTCAAAATGCTGGTGAAACACAGCAGGCCAGGCAGCATCTATAGGAAGAAGCGCTGTCAACGTTTTGGGCTGAGACCCTTCCAAAATATCAACAGTTCTTCTCCCTATAGATGCTGCCTTGTCTGCTGTGTTCCACCAACATTTTGTGTGTGTTGTTTGAATTTCCAGCGTCTGCAGATTTCCTCATGTTTGCACATTGACCATCCTGCCTATTTTCATAATACTCAAGGTGATTTGAAGTGTACAGATCTTCTCAGTGGTCCTGGTTCATCTCAGACAGCCACAAAATCCCAGCTGGTTACATTCGGAGCTAAAGATGGTGAGAAGTTGCCATTGGTTTAAACTTCCTGTCCTCTCATGGTATGTTCCTTCAGCTCTATAAGCAGTTCCACTTCATGGATATGAATGGGTACTAGGCCTGCTTATTTCGGCAGAGTCCCACTGCTCCGCTGATCATCAGATGAGGGATATGTTAAAACCAGTTGATCTTTTAGTATATGAAATATGTTATAAATACTTACAAGTTATAATTTACAGAAGTTTGTATGTTTATTCAGAAAAATCAAGTTACTGATCTAGAATTCTCACAGAATTATGGGAATTCACCCTTTTAGCACCACCAGAAATCTCTAAACCTGTGTGACAAGTACAAAAATTGGGTTATTCTCTTGGTGTTCATCAATAATATTCAACAAAATTCACAACACATCTTCTATCTGTGAGCATGGCCACAGGGAATCTATATGTGCAGAATGTAAACCTGAAAAGAAGTCTGTTGTTTTCATTCAGAGAGGCCATCGCCCTTGGCACCACAGACTTCACAGAGGAAGATGTTGACAAAATTATTGAAGAGCTTGGGAAGGAGTTCAAGGGCAATGCCTACCACCTCATGCACAAGAACTGCAACCACTTCTCTGCAGGCCTGGCAGAGGTAAGGGAACGCCTGTGTTACCCAATGCATTCTAACAATCCTGTATGATAAAATATGAAACTACACAAGTATGCACTAATTAACTAAGAACACCTTTAAATGCATTTTGTAAAATGGTCAAATGGATTTACTTCATGCTGTAAACTTAATGCACTTTGTATTAAGTTCCAATTTGTTCTGTAGGATTCCCCAGTGCCAAAACTATTAACTCTAAGTGTGATTGTACATAATATTAAGATAAAGTAGATTCATGTCACGTCTTTGGCTGAGTTTGTCTTCATGTCCCAAGATTCCTTTTACCTTTCTCTGAAATATGCACCGAAGTACATGGAATAGATAATAGCACATCCTGTGCATAACTCTCTCAGATTGTATCTCCATCCTTAGAGGAGGCAGATCCATTATTACTTTATTCTTGTTAGCGAGGGGTAATACAAAACATCACCCATTTGTTTCTGACCTTAAACGGTTTTTCACTGTTTGAAGAAAGTGGAATGCTGTTGGATAAGTCTCTTCAGGCCCCGGTCATTTGTAAATCTGGTGACTACGCTCCACAAGTTTTATAATCCTTCAAATAAGAGTAATTTATTATGTGTAAAGAGTAAAATTCAACACTGAAGAATCAACTTAATAGCACTGTTTTGTTCTCACTGACATTCACACAACATGTTGGACCACAGGGGTGCTTTATGTGCATATCTCTATGATTCTAACACACTCTCTAAACCTCTGTCCCTATCTTGCAATTCGGACTGGAAATCAATGAATTGTGGATGCTAGAAGTCTAAAATAAGAGCAGAAAATTCTGCAATTATTCGTTAGGTCATATGTGAATGAGAGTTAGCAGTAAAGTTCAATTCTTTTGACCAGAATTTTTAACTTGATTTTTTTTCTCCACAGTTTTCAAATGATCTGTTTGAGTACTTTTTTATTCCTATTGAAATAATTCAGCCTTTATCTGATAGCCAAACTTTAGATACACTGGTAACTTCCAGTTTTTTAATTTATAGATGAATTCTATGCAAATTTCTCAGCTGTTACCACAGAATTAATTCTCTAATCCTTTCCTCCAGTTAACTCCTCTGTATTAGCCAGATCGTTGATTTTACAATATAACAGAATAATTTCCTGTTTTCTGTGATCATCTTCTTCTTTGGACCATTACTAATGTTAATAAGAGGCTTTATTTTCCTTGTAAGGAAATTTGGGTGGCACAGTAGCATAGTGGTTAGCACAGCACTTTACAGTACAGGTGACCCAAGTTCAATAGTCGCCGCTGTTGTAAGGAGTCTGCTTGTTCTCCCCATCAACGCATGGGTTTCCTCTGGGTGCTCTAGTTTCCTCCCACAGTCCAAAGGCGTAACATTGGAAGGTGAATTGGTCATTGTAATTTGCCACTGACTAGGCTCGGGGGATTGCTGGCTGCAAGGCTTGAGGTGCCGGAATTCCATGCTGCATCTCAATTTCGAACAATTTGCAACTTCCCTACTGGCTCTTCAGCTGAGCAGGGCCAACTGCTGCCAATGAAGAACTTGACCCTGTGGTTAATAACAGGTCTAAATATTTGAAAATAATTATGCATGGCCATCTGGCCAACAAGATTCAAAGAACATAGAACACAGAATATTATAAGAGAGTATAGGCCCTTCAGCCCACTGTAGTACTGACCTTTTAACTTATCTAACTGTTATGTTCCGTAACATCAAAATATTAAACTAATTCTAAGGAAGGCACAGGAGTCCAAAATTGTGGGACTGAGTTTTCTTTTAGCGAGGTGCGCGCATATCACATGGTAGCGTGATAACGTATGCGATTCCCACTTTCATACATATAACCTGTAACTGAATAAGAGTATATATATAGATACACACACACACAAAAGATTACTCAAATGTTATTGAAATATTAAATACACAACACTAATCCTTCACTTTTCAATCATTCACGTGCCTATCTAGTAGTTTCTGAATTGTCCCTAATGTATCTGCCTCTCCCACCAACCCTGGCACGCACCTTCCACTTTCTGTGTAAAAGTTTACCTCTGACATCCCCCCCCCCCCCCGGTACTTGGCTCAAGTCACCTTAAAATTATGCCCCCTCATATTAGCCATTTATGCCCTGGGAGAAAGGTACGTGGCCATCCACTCAATTTATGCTTCCTATCACCTTGAACAACTCTATCAGGTTAACTCTCACCCCTTCATTCCAAAGAGAAAGCCCTAGCTCACTCAGCCTATCCTCATAGGACATGCTCTCTAAACCAGGCATCATCCTGGCAAATCTCCTACCACATAGCTCTTCAACTCAATCCCCTAACTAATGTGAGCCCAAACAGCTTCCTAACAACCATATCAACTTGTGCAGCAACTTTGAGGGACTTCTGGATGTGACCCCAAGATCCTCTGTACCTCCTCCCTCACCTCCATTCAGGCCCGTAAGCAGTACTGCTAGGAGAGGCAGTTCTTCACGTCTGAATCCTGCAGTGTCATTTGATGCATTCAGTACTCCTGGTGCTGCCTCCTCTGCATCGGTTAGACCTGACACGTCGACCGCACCATCTTTTAAGCTCCACTCGCCGTTCTTACACCGACATGTCTGCCCACAGCCTCCTCTGCTGCTGAGTTGATGCTGGACATAGGTTAGAGGAACAGCACCTCACATTCTGCCTTGGTATTCTCCATCTAAAGGCTTGATCTTTGACTCCTCAAGCATCTGGTAACCACTCCACTCTCATTCCACTGACCACCATCACCCCATTTCCTTACCCTGACTCGTTCTCTCGATCTGCCCATCACACACACATTCCTCCTACTGGAATCCTCACTTCCTTCCCTTTATTCCATGTTCCACTGTCCTCTCCAACAAATTCTATCTTGTCCAGTTGTTTGTCATTTCCCCAAACATGTCCCAGCTTCTTGCATAATTCCCATTCTCACCCTCCCCTCATCTAGATCCACCTATCACCCACGAGCTCCTGCTCCGCTTTTTCCCCCAACCTTTTTATACTGGCTATGTCCCCTCTTCCTTTCCAAGCCTGATTAAGTGTCTCAGCCCGAAATGTTAACTGGCCATTTCCCTCCCTAGATGTTGCCTGGCCCAATGTGTTTCCTCAGCTGCTTTGTGTGTAACTCAGTTACTCTGCCTGTTTTAACTGTTCCTTGAAAAGGAATGATTTCATTGCTTGAGACAACAAAGCGACCACGTATTGCTTACCTGTGAGCCATAATCTTCGTGCATCTTCTCAGCAGGAGGTGGTGCAACCTGGTTCTCTGTGGGAAGGGCCACCAATTGGTGGAAGAAATCATTCTGCTCCTTTTTTTACAAAACTATTCAAGTTTATTTACAGAACATATGCCCAAAGAACAAACATTCAGTATTTTCAAGACAGAGAATAAATTTCAAAATTACTACTGTCTATAAAACAGTTAATTTCCTGGGGAGGGGGCCCTCTGCTGCTGGAAATCCCCCATTGTGATCCCACGCTCCCTCTCCAAGGAAAGCCAGGCATTTACGTATTCTCGGAAGAAGGGTAGGCAGTCAGCCCTGGCAGAGGCATCAACTTTCTGTCACCCAGACCCATGGTGGATATTGTCACTCAATCGTGGCCATGGTGCCTAATGCAGGAATTGTTATTCAGAAGCCGAGCATACATTAAGGAGAACATGCCCTATTGCTTCCCATTACCCAGCCTTCACAGTATGTAATTCAAGTCACACCTGGCTCGGTGCACCTAACTTACTTTTGAGGTAAACTGGATTTTCCTCCTGCAGTCCATCACTCCTGCAGTCCTGCAGTCCTGCAGTCCTGCACTCCTGTCCCCACATCTCACCTCTGCATTTAGAACAAGGAAGGACTGACTGGTTCTGTTCTATTAACTTGTACTCCCATCCCTACTTTGCTTACATTATGTGTACCCAAAGACAGAAACTCCTGCGTTGTTATCTTGTCGGGAGATCATGCGTGCAATGTGGATCGAACCCTATTTCCTTAATGCCAGTTGTCAGAAGGTGGTGTCTCACAGGAGTTGCTCTTTACTTTTTTTACATGAAATGTTGTGGACCGGGGAAAAGTATACACTCAGGACAATACTTTTTCGGGTTTTAATTCCTTTATCTGTTTTAGATGTTTAAGTGCCAGAAGAGAGACTTAAAACAAAACAAACAATTTTACAATCATCAGGTCCTGCCGTTACAAACTCCGTTTAACCTTCGATCCACACACTTGTGTATCAACCAATTGCGTATGCAGTATAAAAATACCAAGAAAACCATACCAAACTAATACAGTACTAATATGGTAGTGGCAATTCTGAAGAAACACAATACAAACAACATTCGAATCCCCAACCCTGGATCTTATACATAGCAGCGAAAAATGTAAACAAATACATCTCATCTAAGACGTCTACTACTCTTTAGTACACACATGCTGAACTCCCAAACAGAGACTAAACATTCACGTTACACTGTTACATGCACAATCTGTCATGATACAATAGAATTAGACAAAAGGTACACTTTGGCACAACTTTTACAAGATATTGCCGGCTAGTTAAATATACAGGAAGACTGACCTACTTGGCTGGTGAGGAACTTTGCAAGCCAAGCTATCCCACGTCGAGTTCTCTACTCGTGAAAATCTAAAGCATCCACATGTAAAACATGTCAAATTACCGATATTCACGATTCACCAACAAGCATAAACAAATTCACATGGATATTGTAAATTAATGCTCACCTTTCCTCACCATGCCTAGCACCTCTGGGGGAGCTTGATTCCAACGCCCCAACAGCTTCGGCAGCAGAAAACAAAATGATCTCCCCACTATCCCGCACATGTGTAATAACGTCACCATCTCCACTTAAAGGCGCAGACAGCTGTTCTAGCATTACCCGGATGGATGCCTGAGTACACTTTTTAATGATAATGAATAGCATTCGATGGTCACCCAGTTACAGAAATATTTGTGCAAGTGTATGGAAACTGAATTTTGGAGACAGGTAACGACTTGCCACCTCGCCACGTAGTGTGTTTAGCTCTGCCAATCAGGGCAAGCATCAGAGGCAATCACCACTAGAATAAACTGTCTGCAGCCAAGATTCTGTTATGGAAATCCCAGAAGAATAATGATGCTCCTTTACTGATGCTCCTAGCTTCTCATTAGTAAGTAAACAGCATTTAAAAGGATGTGATTTACCTCATTATCTAATTTATATTGTAAGTGCTGGCAGTAACAGGCAATTCGAAAGGGGAATGCCTCTCATTCTGCAAAGGTCGGACTTGCTGAGTGACAGGTGCCATTGCGTATGTGAACACGATGTGTAACCGTGATGGTGGCATCACCTGCTGTGGAGCCTCCAGTGCACAGGATCAAGTGCTGCTGAGGGACGTAGACCCAGCCTGCTCCATCATGGGCCCAAGCTTCCCACAACCGAGGGCACCTTCAGCAGGTGGTGTCTCAAGAAGGCAGCATTCGTCATGGAGGAGCCTCCGCACCCAGAGCATGCTGTCCTCTCATTACTACCATCAGGGAGGAGGAGCAGGAGCCTGAGGATCCACACCCAGCACTTTAGGAAGAGCTTATTTCCTCTGCCATCAAGTCAAGTCAAGTAACTTTTTATTGTCATTTTGACCATAACTGCTGGTACAGTACACAGTAAAAATGAGACAATGTTTTTCAGGACCATGGTATTACATGACACAGTACAAAAACTAGACTGAACTACGTAAAAAACTACACTAGACTACAGACCTACCCAGGACTGCGTAAAGTGGACAAAACAGTGCAAGCAGTACAATAAATAATAAACAAGACAATGGGGCAGTAAGGTGTCAATCCAGGCTCTGGGTATTGAGGAGTCTGATAGCTTGGGGGAAGGAACTGTTACATAGTCTGGTCGTGAGAGCCCGAATGCTTCGGTGCCTTTTCCCAGATGGCAGGAGGGAGAAGAGATTGTATGAGGGGTGCATGGGGTCCTTCATAATGCTGTTTGCTTTGTGGATGCAGTGTGTAGTGTAAATGTCTGTAATGGCGGGAAGAGAGACCCGGGTGATCTTCTCAGCTGACCTCACTATCTGCTGCAGGGTCTTGCGATCCGAGATGGTGCAATTTCCAAACCAGTCAGTGATGCAGCTGCTCAGGATGTTCTCAATACAATCCCTGTAGAATGTGATGAGGATAAGGGGTGGGAGAAGGACTTCCCTCAGCTTTCGCAGAAAGTAGAGATGTTGCTGGGCTTTCTTTGCTATGGAGCTGGTGTTGAGGGACCAGGTGAGATTCTCCACCAGGTGAACACCAAGAAATTTGGTGCTCTTAACGATCGCTACCAAAGAGCAGTCAATGGTCAGCGGGGAGTGGTCAGTCCATGCCCTCCTGAAGTCAACAACCATCTCTTTTGTTCCGTTCACATTCAGAGACAGGTTGTTTGCTTTGCACCAGTCCATTAGCCGCTGCACCTCCTCTCTTGTGGTGAACTACATATACCTGTCTGGACACGCCCCCCCCCGCAGACTGCTCCTGTGGCTCCTCCCACAGACCCCAGTATAAAGGCGATGGAGCCACAGACCCTTCCTCAGTCTCCAGGATGTCGTGTGATAGTCACTTGCTGCTTGTGCTTTCTTCCAGCCAATAAAAGCCTACCTTAACCTACGTCTCAGAGTTATTGATGGTGCACCATCTCTGTAAGCTGACGTCGTTCTTGCTGATGAGACCCACCACGGTCGTGTCATCAGCGAACTTGATGATGTGGTTCAAGCTGTGTGTTGCAGCACAGTCGTGGGTCAGCAGAGTGAACAGCAGTGGACTGAGCACACAATCCTGGGGGGCCCCCATTTTCAGTGTGATGGTGTTGGAGATGCTGCTTCCGATCCGGACTGACTGAGGTCTCCCAGTCAGGATCCAGTTGCAGAGGGAGGTGTTCAGGCCCAGATTTCTGAATGGTCCATGAACCCCTGAGCCCTATCTTATTACCCTGCTTTTGCACAGTTCATTTATTTATTGTAAATTATAGCTTTTTTATGTCTTGCTCTATATGCCACAAAACAACACACTACACAACAAATGTCAGTGATAATAAACCTGGTTCTGATGTGTCTCAGAACTGGTGGAGCCTAATCTTTCTGGTGTTTCCTAGCAAAGCATGCTACTCAGATGGGGCAACTGGTCCAAGATCTGTATGGAGATCCCAATAATTTCAACAGGAGAGTGAATTTTGTAAACTTTATGTGCCTGTGTAACTGTCTTCCCCAAGTACCCATACTTTTTTGGCTGGTATTTGGGGCAATTCATTGTATCGGTCCATGGTGTTTCCTAGCCCACTAAGTGGGATATCCCGGCCAAATAATTCAATGAAAACTGGGACTGAATTTAGAATTTTAAAATAAAATCAAACATATCGGAACATAAAAAGTTAGAGTGTAAATAGACCATTCATCCTCTCTAGCCTTTTCTGTCATTCTGTGTAACCATGGCTGGTTCTCATTGCTCTAATTCTGCACTTTCTCCACATCCCTTGATATATTTTGTGTCTAGATATCTATCCAGCTTCTTCTTAAATATACTCAATGATATGATTGTACTGCTTCCTGTGGTAGAATATGCTGCAGGCTCACCACTCTCTCAGTTCTAAATGTTGTACCCTGTATCCTGCAATCATAACATCCCCTTTCCCTTGGCAAGGCAGAACATTCTCCCTATATCCAGCCTCTTGAACCCCGTCAGAATTCTGTATGTTTCTACACCAATCATATATGATAGAAAGGAGGTGTGAGAGGAGTTGGTTACATGATTGCCTCCTGTTGGAGTGCTATAGTGTGACCTGTCTGCCAAACTTCCCCAGGAGTTCAGCAGGCTTGTCATTGGCCGGTGAGTTGCACACTAGACGGCCATAGAATGTCAGGCATCCAATCAGATTATCTGGCTTGCTGCTGCAACATGAATAATTGACAGCCAGCTTCTAGAAAGGAATCTTAAAACTTAGTGAAATGATTAAAGAAAATAACATGCTTCACTGATAATGTAATGTTTAGTAATAAATAATGCTCTCGTTGGAAATAGAAGGCATTATAAATACAATCACGTTAATAAAATACATTTTGAGTCAAAGAGTTGTACAGCACAGAACAGAACTCATCCGGGCCTACTGAGGTGTTTAACTGAGCTAACCCATTTTCCTTCATTTGGTCCACATCCCTCTAAACCAGGGTTCCCAACTTTCTTTTAATACCATGGACAAATACCATTAAGAGGTCCATGAACTCCAGATTGGGAACCCCTACATCCAAACCCCGCCTTTCCATGTACATATCTAAACACCTTTTAAATGTTATAATTGTACCTGCCTCTACCACCTTCTCTGGCAGCTCGGTCTATATACCCCCTGTGGGATAAACCTGCCCCTTTAAATCTTTCCCCTCTCTCCTTAAACTCATGCTCTCTAGTTTCATTGGGGGTCTATCAAGAGCAGAGCACCATCATCACTGAAAATGTGAGAGGAGTCCATGATCATCCCTACAGCAGTGTGTTGGGAGCAGTTGGCAGCAAGTCACACCCCCCACAGGGTGTGGGGTGACGGTTGAGAGGAGGAGCCAGTCATCATCTCCAGTGGTGGCAGGAACATCTCTTTGTGTCTGAATAGCCAACTATTGTGAGGAAGACATAGTGAAGTGTGAGTAAGGGGTGGGTGCTGGAGGCATGTGACGGCATGACACTCTCACAGCTCTGGGTTGGTGTAGGTTAATAGCAGGGCACATTCATCACCGTGACATTGGGTACTGGACAGCTAGCAGCAGGACTTATGAAACGCTGTGACTTTCAGACCAGTTTATCAGCAAGTACACAAATGGTGGAAGAGGAAGAACAATTAATCACACATACTAAAATAATAGCATTAAATTAACAGACTGCTCTCACATTGGCCATGATTTTAAAGCTGATACCATCTGCTCCCCTGGGCAAGCTACAAATCTCCTTTATTTGTTCCACAATAACTCCACCATGTTACTGAACTCAAAGCAGCACGAAAGCAGCTCAGCTGAGTTCCGCTTTTATCACCAGGCATGTGGCACGGACTACAGGTCTGGATGTAGGGGATGTAATTTCCATCCTGAGCTTCATCTGTGTAATCATCAGGGCGGGAAGTATGAAGTGATCAAACCATCCCATTGGTCAAGTGAGGTAATATAATGAGTGCAGTAAGACTGCTGGTAGCTTGACAGCCACCTGACTCCACCAACCACCTTCCAGCTGGCCTCCTTACCCACCCTGCACCTTTTCATTTTGGCGTCTTCCCCCTTCCTTCTCAGTCCTGAAGAAGGTTCTCAGCTCAAAAGTTCTCAGCTCAACTGTTTATTCATTTCCATGGATGCTGAATTCCTCCAGCATTCTACATGTGTTGTGCTAGCACGATCTGGACTCCTGTTCTGTGCTGACTTGGCTTCAACAAATGGCAAGAAGTAATCACTGAGGCTCCTGGTAAATGAAGGAAGCTTCTGCTTCTGACCCAACACAATTATATGCTGAGCCCAATGGAAAAGAGCTAAGGAAAGTGAGGCAATGCTCTTGACGGAGTGTGTGTGAAAACTGATGAGCTGTGCAAGAAAATAGATAAAGCATGATAACAAATTGAATGTCAAAGAAGAATTGCCATGTTGTCAAGGATAGAGTGTGGTAGTGGATAGAACTGTCTCTTGGTGTTTCATATCACCTTTCATTCTTTCTTATGTCCTGCTGACAAATCCCACTGGGAAATAAGTCCTTCCCCATTTAATATTTGGAGAAGATCTGAAATGATACAGATCCCGAGGACAGTGTTAATGGTGAATTGAAGCCAGCTGTAGGAGAGTGTACAATTCTTTCATTCATCTAAATGCCAAAAAAATCTATCACCCAAATGTCCACAGCCTTCAGCAATGGTTTCCTTTATTTGTTAATCTATAACTGTCAGAGTTCAGCTCTCACTCCCATCCTGCTCTGATCCAGTATTCCTTCAATCCATTCCCATCTCAGTTCGGTCTTGCCTGCGTTCGTACATATCACAAGATCAACGGTGGACGGGCTCGAGGAAGGTGTATTGTTGCTGGTAGATTTCAGGTATTTTTGACTGAAACACACTACCTGCAGAAGGAAGGGGTTAACAGCAATTGTTAAACTGTGCCATCTGTCCCCACAGTAGCTGCATTACTGGAGAGCAGCTCTGTGGACACTGATCTAGAACCAGGAGTGTAAATCCAACCTGGATATTTCAAAACAATACTCTAGGTAATTGCGGTTATGAAACTGGGGGATTGTTGTTAAAAATTAATTGTCTTTGGAGAAGGAAATCAGCCACAGCTGACTGTGGACCACAACACAAGAACAATAGAAGATAGGTGCAGGTATAGGCCACTGAACTCCTCCAGAGTGCCCCCTTGTTTGTTGTGATTATGTTTGATCTATTAGGGCCTCAGCTCCTCTTCGTAGAATCATAGTCATAGAACACTGCAGCACAGAAACAGGCCTTTTGGCCCATATAGTCATTGATGAACAATAAACTCAGCCTAGTCCCATAGCCCTCCATGCCCCTCCCATCCATGCACCCATCCAAAATTTTCCTAAGTGTTGAAGTCAAACCTATTTTTATTACTTCTGCTGGCAACTTGTTCCACACTGTCACCACTCTCTGAGTGAGGAAGTTCTCCCTCATGTTCCCCTTAAACATTTTACCTTTCACCCTGAACCCATGACCTATAGTTCTAGTCACTTTCCAACTCAGTAGAAAGTCAAACACAAATTTTCTTCTTTCTGTCTTGGCAATTGAGGTCCACAGAGAAAACTTCGAAGTTCAAAGTAAAGTTTCTTATCAGGGTACATATATGTCACCGCATACACCCCTAAAGGTTCTTTTTCTGCAGGCAGACTTAGAGAGAACAGTAATTTTAAACTGTAACATCAAGAGCTGTTAACTGTAAACAAACTGCAAATGCAGATATAAGTAAATAGCAATAAATATCGAGCATGAAATAACAATATAACTTTAATAAGTGTAGGCATCCCCTCCTGTTCAAGAGCCTGATGGTTGAAGGGTAGTAACTGCTCTTGATCCTGGTGGTGCAAGTCCTGAGGTATTTGTACCTTCTGCCTGATGGCAGCAGCGTGAAAAGAGCATGACCTGGGTGGTGAGGATCTTTGATGATGGATGCTGCTTTTCCATGGCAACATTTCATGTAGATGTGCTCAGTGGTTGAAAGGGTTTTACCCTTGATGTACTGGGCTGAACCTACTACCTTCTGTATGATTTTCCACTCAGAGGCATTGGTGTTCCATACCAGGACGTAATGCAGCCAGTCAGCACACTGTCCACCAGACAGCTATAGAAGTTTGCCAAGGTTGGCATGCCAAACCTTCACAGACTTCCGAGGAAGTAGAGGCACTGTTGTGCTTTCTTTGCAATTATATTTATATGATGGGTCTAGAACTCATCCTCTGAGAGAGTGACATCCAGGAATTTAAAGCTACTGATCCTTTCCATCTCTGATCCTCTGATGATCATTGACTAGTCTAGTGTAGCCTTGTGCTGTCTCACATAGTCTAGTGTAGCCTTGTGCTGTCTCACATAGTCTAGTGTAGTTTTGTGTTGTTTCATGTAGCACCAGGGTCCTGGAGGAACGTTGTTTCATTTTTACTGTGTACTGTATCAGCAGTTTATGGTCGAAATGACAATAAACTTGACTTGACTTGACTTGACTCATAGACCTCTGGTTTCCCTCTCCTGAAGTCTATAATCAGTTCCATGGTCTTATTGACATTGAGAGGCTGTTGCTATTATGCTACTCAGCCCAAGTTTTCAATCTCCCTCCTGTATGCTGAATCATCACCCCCTTTGATACAGCCCACAACAGTGGTGTCATCAGCATACGTGCATAGGGAAAAGAAAGGGAGAAAGGAGTTCTGCCCCCTCTGGGGGTGCAGGAACTCTCTCAGTGGATAGGAAACAGCAGGGAGTGCTGCTTTCTCAGATGCTCTCTGACATAGGTTGAAGCCTGGCATCTGTGGGTTCTCCCTGAGCAAGTGAATTTCCCCTAGGTGCTCTAGTTTCTTGCACCATCACAGAGAAATGCTAATTGAAGTTAATTAGCTCCTTTAATTGCCCTTGGTGCAGGGGGAGTTGCGGTAGAATCAGAGGAGAGTTAATAGACATGTGGTTGTAGGGAAATTTGTGATGGGATTGATCTGAAAGCCAACATAGAACAACACAGCCTGGTACAGGCCCTTCAGCCCGCAAAGCTGTGCAAAACCAGTTAAGTAAGTAATAAATGACTACTTAAAGTAAGTAATAAATATGTCCCTCACATCTTCTTTGAAATTACCCCCCCCCCCCATCACCTTGAATATACGTCCTGTTTTAGACTTTTAAACACCGAGAAAAAGATACTGGTTCTATGCCTCCTTTACACTTATAAAGTACTAGGGCACAAACGCAGACCCTTCAGTTAATTTTGTCAATGCCAACCTGATCTTCTGCACCTGGACCATATTCCTCCAAACCCCTCCCGTCCCTATACCTGTCCAAACTCTTCATGAACCCGTAGCTACCACTTCTGCTGGAAGCTCAATCTACACTCATTTCCCTCAGATTCTCCTGAAGTTTCACCTTCCTCTGTAAACCTAAGACCTCTAGTTGTCATTTCACCCAACTGTAATGTTGAATCAGGGTCACAGGTCTGACAAGTGAGACAGAAGACACAGACTGCAAGTAAGTATAATAATCACTTAATTACAAACAGCAAAAATTCAACGAAACATTCACGTTCCCCAAGTTACAGAAACTACAAAGCTGAATATTCAACTGACATACAATACATTCAGCAAACATACTTAGTTAAAAGCACATACAGGGCATACCTTCCCAATGGTCATGTGCACTGCTTGCCTTAAACAAAGGAAGAGAGTAAGAACCTCCTACACATGCTCTCTATATACCCAAGATATTTGAAACTTGATAATGGGGAAAGCTGCTGCAGTTTCTAAACTAACCAATCACAACAAAGTGACTTTTGACAATTAGAATAAACCTCACCCCCCCCCCCCCCCCCACTACAGGTCACCAACCTAGGAGGAAAAAGCTGGCATGCATTTACATTATTTATACTCCCTCATAATTTTGAATACCTTTATAAAATCCCCACCTCCTCTATCTTCCTGTGCTGCAGGGAATAAAGTATTAATCTATTCAACCTTTCACTGTAAGTCTGGTCCTCAAATTCCAGGAACATCCTTGTACATTTTCACTGCACTATTTATGTTATTTAGAGATACAGTGTGGAACAGATATTCCTGCCCCTCAAGCCATACTGCCCAGCAACCTAATATTTAACCCGGGCCTAATCACTGGACATTTTACAGCGACCAATTAACCCACAAACCAGTATGTCTTTGGAAGAAACCGGAGCATCCGGTGGAAATCTATGTGGTTACGGGGACGAATGTACAAACTCCTTACAGATAGCGTCAGATTTGAACTCCGAACTCCAGCGCCCAAAACTCTATTAGCGCCACACTAACTGCTACATAATCGTGGAGCCCTCTTTAAAACATATTGATATCTTTCCTGTAGGTGGGTGACAAGAATTGTACACATTACGCTAATATCAGCCTTACCAGCCTTGTACAACTTCAAGAAAATGTCCCAACTCCTATGTTCAGTACCTTGATTTATGTGGGCCAATGTGCTAAAAACTCTCTTTACAATTTAAGGACACCCCAGCATATGATCAAACTCCCATATTATTATTATTATTATTATTATTATTTTTATTAAATTCAAAAGTCCAACTTCTTTGCTTGTTCCAATGAACAGCAGAACCAATTTCTGCTCTTATTCTCAATATTTAGCTGTTGTTCTTTTATCAGTCTTGCATGTACTTGATGCCATTTATTACATTGTAAGGTGTGGTGACTGCATCACATGATTTCTCTGTATTTTCCGACCTATGAACAAAATCAACTTAAGGATATCTGTTTAATGAACAGAACTTGTTTATTACTGAGTGGCGGCCTAGTAACTGTAGGTGTGCAAATCTACACATCTTCCAATAAAAAAAGAGTAGCCATTTACTCTTGGCATTCATTCTGAGCTCTCTTCCATTTTCATCAACATCCATCCATTGTCATTTTAATAATGTTAATGTCCTCTCATTCTGCCAACAGCTAATACTAGCTCACATTGGATACGATAGAACTGACAAAATAACCATCATCTGTGCTATTTTTATTGCTCTGTTGTTACCAGCTGCTGGAGTTGCAAAAGTCTGCTTCTTATTTTACACTGGAGTACATGGCTGAGCCAACTGACAGACCTTGATGCATTTCCTAGCAGCCAGTACAATTGGTTCAGAAAAGAGACCTTTCAAAAGCCGAGGCTGGAGAATTGAACCCTTCAAAGCAAATAGAGGTGGCGATGTTATCTGATACTGTGAATATGAACCCTATTCAGTATAATAATGTTTAGATTTCTGGAATTGTCACCTATGAATTCACCACAGAAATCACATCACACAGTGTGTGGAAAGTATGCTTTGTGTTTTCACTGTGATCCAACCTTTGATGCCCCTCAGGCATTTTAGTTAAGTTCTGAGTCATGCTAATACTTAACCGGACTGCGCAAAATCACCTGCTGGGATTGGGGCATTTTTAATGCTACTTTAAAGGGAGGCAGCTCTGCCTGCAGAGGAAGGGGCCTATTTGAACACAATAGTCATTAAACAGTTGGGGTGCAGTACTGTGGGTGATCGTGTTTACTGGACTGGCAGCTGGAGCCCTGAACTATTGATCCAGAACAAGAACTTAAAGTCAGTCTACCATGGCAAACAGGAATATAGAAATTCGAAAAAAAAGTGTAACCAGTAGTGGTAGTGCGATCTCTCAAGTCAAGTCTGATGTTCTCCTAAGCAGGTGTCTATTGGCGGGTCCTCAGGTGGCTGTATTCCCTTAATGGAGAATGGCCATGCATGACTTGGTTTAACATGGAGAAGCTGATGCATGGGCAGCCGCCACACCCGTCATACACCAGTCTACCAGCCACTCTACTTCCTCTCTGACTCATCATCATTACTGAAGAGGCCAACCACTGTTGTGTCATCCGCAAACCTGACGACAGGGTTTAAGCTGAATCCTGCAACACAGCAGGTGTCAGCAGTGTGAACAGCAGTGGGCAGAGCATACAGACTTGGGGAGCACCAGTGCTCAGCATAATGGAACATAGAACATAGAAATCTACAGCACATTACAGGCCCTTCCGCCCACAATGTTGTGCCGACCATGTAACCTACTCTAGAAACTGCCTTGAATTTCCCTACTGCACAGTCCTCTATTTTTCTATGATGCATATACTTATCTAAGAGTCTCTTAAAAGACCCTGTTTTATCCACCTCTACCACTGTCACTGGCAGTGCATTCCACACACCCACCACTCTCTGTGAGAAAAACTTACATCTGATATCCCCCTTGTACCTTCTTCCAAGCACCTTAAAACTATGCCCCTCATGCTAGCCATTTCAGCCTGGGAAAAAGCCTCTGACTATCCACATGATCAATGCCTCTCATCATCTTATACACCTCTATCAGGTCGTCTCTCATCCTCCACCGCTCCAAGGAGAATAGGCCAAGTTCACTCAACCTATTCTCATAAGGCATGTTCTATAATCCAGGCAACATCCTTGTAAATTTCCTCTGCACTCTCTCTATAATATCCACATTCCTGCTGTAATGAGGTGACCAGAACTAAACACAGTACTCCAAGTGGGGTCTAACTAAGGTCTTATATTGCTGCAACATTACTTCAAGGCTCTTGAATTTAGTCCCACAATTAATGAATGCCAACATGCCATTCACCTTCTTAACAACACTGTCAACTTGCACAGAAAATTTGAATGTCCTATGGACACATACCCCAAGATCTCATTAATCCTCCACACTACCAAGAATTTTACCATTAATATTAGATCTGTCTTCAAATTTGATGTACCAAAATGAACCACTACACACTTATATGAGTTGAACTCCATCTGCCACTTCTCAGCCCAGTTCTGCATCCTATCAATGTCCCGGTGTAACCTCTGACAACCCTCCAGACTGTCCACAACACCCCCAACTTTTGTGTCATCAGCAAACTTATTAACCCACCCTTCTACTTCCTCATCCAGGTCGCTTATAAAAACTCACAAAGAGGAGTTGTCCCAGAATGGATCCCTGAGGAACACCACTGGTCACCGTCCTCCATGTAACTAGAGATGTCGCTGCCCACGTGGACTGACACTAATTTTTCTGTTAAGGAGTCGGGGATCCAGTTACAGAGGGAGGTGTTGAGACACAACAAGGACTTTTTCCCCACGTGTTTATAGGTGGAACAGAGTAATAAGAAAGATATGACCATCTTAATTGGGCTACATTACCGAAAACCTGATAGTCCAAGGGAATTTAGGGGAACCAACTTGTGGAGAGACAGGTTGTTATAGTAGGTGATTTTAAGTTTCCACATATTAACTGTGACTCCCATACTGTAAGAGGACTAGATCAGATAGAGTTTGACAGATATGTTTAGAAAAGTTTCCTTATCTGTATATTGAAGTCCCAACAAGAGAGTGTGCGATACTTGTTCTGCTAATAGGGAATGAAGGAGGACAGGTGACAGAAGTTTGTGTAGGGGAACACTTTGCATTTAGTGATCATAATGCCATTAGTTTCAAAATAAGTATGCAAAAAGATAGGTCTGGTCCGAGGATTGAGATTCAAAATTGGAGAAGGGCCGATTTTGATGGTATCAGAAAGGATCTGGCAAGTGTGGTTTGGGACAGGTTGTTTTCCAGCAAAGTGGATTTGGTAAGGGGAAGTCCTTCAGAAGTGCAATTTTGAGAGTACAAAGCTTGTATGTGCCTGTCAGAATAAAAGGTAAAGATAACAGGAGTAGAGAACCTTGGTTTTCAAGAGATATTGACGCCCTGGTTAAGAAATAAATGAGGTGCATTGCAGGTATAGGCAAGTAGGAACAAATGAGTTGCTTATGGAATATAAGAAATGCTTATATTAAGAAAGAAATCAGGAGGGCTAGTAGAAGTCATGAGGTTGCCCTAGCAGACAAAGTGAATGAGAATCCTAAGGGATTCTACAGATATGTTAAGACCAAAAGGATTGCAAAGGTCAAAATTGGTCCTCTGAAAAATTAGAATGGTAATCAATATGTGGAGCCTAAAGAGATGGGGGAGATCTTAAATGATTTTTTTGCATCTGTATTTAATCAGGAGACAGACAGGGTCTATGGAAGTGAGGGAAACCAGCATCAACTTCATAGATCCTATACAGATTACAGAGGAGGAGGTGTTTGCTGTCATGAGGCAAATTAGGGTGGATAAATCCCCAAGGCCTGACAAGCTGTTCCCTTAGACCCTGTAGGGGGCAAGTACAGAAATTGTCAGGGCCCTCGCAGAGAAACTTCAGAGACAGGTGAGGTACCAGAGGACTGGAAGATAGCCAAAGCTCTTCTGCTGTTCAAGAAAAGCTTTAAAAATAAACCAGGAAATTATAGGCCGATAAGCCTGACATCAGGAGTGGGAAAATTATTGGAACATATTCTACAGGACTAGATATATGAGATTTTGGGTAGATATAGACTGATTAAGGATAGTCAGCATGGCATTGTGTGTGGTAGGTCATACCTAACCAATCTTACAGAGCTTTTTGTGGAAGCTATCAGGAAAGTGGATGAAGGCAAGGCAGTGGACTTTAGCAAGGCCTTTGACAAGGTCCCACATGGGATGATAGTCAAGAAGGTTCAGTGGTAGTAGATGGTTGCATCTCTGACTTGAGACCTGTGATTAGTGCAGTGCCGCAGGGATTGGTGCTGGGTACATTGCTATTTATTATAAACACAAAATACTCTGCAGATGCTGGGGTCAAAGCAACATGCACAACACACTGGAGGAACTCGGCAGGTTGGGCAGAATCCATGGAAGCAAACAGTCAACATTTCGGGCCGAGACCCTTCATCAGAACTGAAGAGGGAGGGGCCAGGGGCCCTAAAAAGAAGATGGGGGAGGGCGGTAGGTGTGAGATGGAAAAACCAGTTAGGAGAAAGATCAGGGGGTGGGGGAGGAGAAGCAGGGAGGGCATTGGCAGGAAAGGTAAAGAAAGAATGTAAGGGGAAAGCACTATAGGTAGTAGAAGGAGGTGGAACTATGAGGGAGGTGATAGACACAACACGCTGGAGGAACTCAGCAGGTCGGGCAGCATCTATCACCTCTCTCATGGTTCTGCCTCCTTCTACTACCCATCGTGCTTTCCCCTTACATTCCTTCTTCACCTTTCCTGCCTATCCCCTCCCTGCTTCCCCTCCCTTACCCCTTGATCTTTCCCCTTACTGGTTTTTCACCTGCCACCTACCAGCCTTCTCCTTCCTACCCTCCCCCCACCTTCTTTATAGGACCCCTGCCCCCTCCCTCTTCAGACCTGACGAAGGGTCTCAGACTGAAACGTTGACTGTTTATTTCCACGGATGCTGCCTGACCTGCTGAGTTCCTCCAGCGTGTTGTGCGTGTGGCTTGTTATTTATCATCTGTATCAATGATCTGGATGATAATGTGGTTAAATAGATGAACAAATTTGCAGATGATACCAAGATTGCAGGTGTAGTGGAAAGCAAGGAAGGCTATCGTGACTTGCAGTGGGATCTGGACCAGCTGGAAAAAAGTGCTGAAAAATAACAGATGGTAATTACTGTAGACAAGTGCAAGGTCTTGCACTTCGGTAAGACCAACCAGGATAGCTCTTACACAGTGAAGGGTAGGGCATTAGAACAAAGGGATATGGGGATACAAGTCCATAATTCATTAAAAATGGCATCACAGGTAGATAAGGTTGTAAAGAAAGCTTTTGGCACATTGGCCTTCATAAATCAAAGTAGTGAGTACAGGAGGTGCAAGAGAAAATTTACAAGGATGTTGTCAGGTCCGGAGCACTTGAGTTATATGGAAAGATTGAATAGGTTAGGACTTTATTCCTTAGAATGTAAACGGTTGAGAGGAGATTGATAGAGGTGTACAAAATTATGAGGGGTATAGATAGCATAAATGCAAGCCAACATTTTCCATTGATGTTGGATGGGACCACAACTAAAGGTCATGGATCAAGGGTGAAAAGTGAAAAGTTTTAAGAAGAACACGAGAGGAAACTTCTTCACTCAGAAGGTCGTGAGAGTATGGAACAAGCCGCTAGTGCAAGTGGTGTATGCGAGCTCGATTTCAACATTTAAGAGAAGTTTGAATAGGTATGTGGATGGTCGGGATATGGAGGGCTACGGTCCTGCTGTAGGTAGATGGCAGTAGGCAGTTTAAATGGTTCAGCACAGTGTAGATGGGTTGAAGGGCCTGTTTCTGTGCTGTACTTTTCTATGACTCTACGACTCTACACAACCTTACTACTTTGCTCTCATTTTGTGCTATATCTTTATATATTTTATTGTAATTTATAGAAATTTTTATGTATTGCACTGTATTGCTCCACCAAATCACATATTTTGTGACATCGAACAGTACAACACAGGAACAGATCATTCAGCCCACAACATTGTGCCGAACCAGCTGAAAAGCAAATAAAAAACACCCGGACACTAATCCCTCCTACCTACCCCATGTCCATATCCTTCCATCTTCCTTACATCCATCTGCCTATCCAAATGTCTCTTAAAAGCCTCTATCATCACACCAGGCAGTGCACTCCAGGCATCCATGACTCTCTGAGTAAAAAAGCCTACCCCTCACATCCCCCTGAACCTCACATTCAATGCATGCCCTCTGTTATTAGACATTTAAACCCTGGGAAACAGATACTCTCTGTCCACTGCATCTATGCCTCTCATAATCTGTAAACCTCTCTCAGAACTCTCCTCAGTCTGCAATGCTCCAGAGAAAATAACACAAGTTTGTCCACCCTTTCATGACAGCACATGCTCTCTAAACCAGGGAGCATCCTGGTAAACTTCTCCTGCACCCTGTCCAAAATCTCAACATCCCTCCTATAGTGGGGCAACTAGAACTGTACACAATACTCCAGATGTGGCCTAACCAATTTTATAAAGTTGCACCATAACCTCCTGACTTTTCAACTCAATGCCTTGACTAATAAAAGCAAGCATTCCATAAGCCTTCTTAATCACCTTAGAGACCTGTGTAGACACTTTCAAGGAGCTATGAACATGGATCCAAAGATCTTTCTGCTCAGCAACACTGTTAAACATCTTGTCTTTAACAGTGTACTGTCTCCTTGCATTTGCCCAGTCGAGGTGCAACACCTCACACTTGTCTGAATTAAACACCATCTGCCATTTCTCTGCCCATATCTGCAACTGATCTATATTGCAGTCTTTGCTAGTCTTTTATACTATCCACAACTCCACCAATCTTGGTATCATCTGCAAATTTACTAACCCACCCACCTACATTTTCATCCAGGCCATTTATAAACATCACAAACAGCAGAGGTCCCTGCACAGATCTCTGTGAAACTCCATGAATTGCAATGCTCCAGCTCAAATGAGCCCTTACAACCACTACCCTCTGTCTACTATGCGCAAGCCATTTGAATCCAAACAGTCAATTAGCCACAGACCCCATGCATCTTAATCTTCTGGATTAGCCTCCTATCAAGTCAAGTCACTTTTATTGTGATTTCGACCATAACTGCTGGTACAGTACATAGTAAAAATGAGACGTTTTTCAGGACCATGGTGTTACACGACACAGTACAAAAACTAGACTGAACTACGTAAAAAAAAACAACACAGAGAAAGCTACACTAGACTACAGACCTACACAGGACTGCATAAAGTGCACAAAAACAGTGCAGGCATTACAATAAATAATAAACAGGACAATAGGCAATGTGTCAGGCTCTGGGTATTAAGCTTGGGGGAAGAAACTGTTACATAGTCTGGTTGTGAGAGCCCGAATGCTTCGGAGCCTTTTCCCAGACGGCAAGAGGGAGAAGAGATTGTATGAGGGGTGCATGGAGTCCTTCATAATGCTGTTTCCTTTGCAGATGCAGCGTGTAATGTAAATGTCCATGATAGCGGGAAGAGAGACCCCTATGATCTTCTCAGCTGACCTCACTATCTGCTGCAGGGTCTTACGATCCGAGATGGTGCAATTTCCGAACCAGGCAGTGGTGCAGCTGCTCAGGATGCTCTCAATACAACCCCTGTAGAATGTGTTGAGGATGGGGGGATGGGAGATGGACTTTCCTCAGCGCCTTCGCAAAAAGTAGAGACGCTGCTGGGCTTTCTTTGCTATGGAGCTGGTGTTGAGGGACCAGGTGAGATTCTCTGTCAGGTGAACACCAAGAAATTTGGTGCTCTTTACGATCACTACCAAGGAGCCGTCGATGTTCAGTGGGGAGTGGTCACTCTGTGCCCTCCTGAAGTCAACAACCATCTCTTTTGTTTTGTCCACATTAAGAGACAGGTCGTTGGCTCTGCACCAGTCCGTTAGCTGCTACACCTCCTCGCTGTAAGCTGACTTGTCGTTCTTGCTTTTGAGACCCACCACGGTCGTATCATCAGCGAAATTGATGATGTGGTTCGAACTGTGTGTTGCAGCACAGTCATGGGTCAGCAGAGTGAACAGCAGTGGACTGAGCATGCAACCCTGGGGAGCCCCCGTGCTCAGTGTGATGGTGTTGGAGATACTGCTCCCGATCCGGACTGACTGATTGACTGACTGACTGACTATGAGGATCAAATTCCTCACTAAAATCCATATAGACATCATCCACTGCTCTATCCTTGTCACCTTGTCAAAAAAAATGTTATGCTAAGGATGTAGAGCAGAAGTTTCAAATTGCTCCCTGAAATCCTTTTTATAGGTGAATGTGGAGCCCTGCCAGAATCTCGTGCCTATTTCCATGTGTGGTCAAATTTCAGGATTTTGTGATATGCAGGGGTACAGATTCTTACTCTTTACACCTTTCATCTCTTTGCCAGATTGTCAGTGACAGACCAAGAGTGTTTGCCTTTGATGCAGAAGATAAGATTACTCAGGGTAATAAATCACGCCTGTAGCCAATGCATCAGATTGTTAGCAGTTTCATTAAAGTCCAAGACAGAATGATAATGGAAAGTATTTATAAACACAAGAGGTTCTACAGATGCTGGATATCTAGAGCAACACACACAAACTGCTGGATGAACTCTGGGTCAGACAGCATCTATGGAAATGAATGAACAATCAATGTTGACTTTCCTTCACTGGTTCAGCTGGATGATTAATTCAGGTTTGGCAATTTTTTATCTACTGATAAAATCCACCTCTTTAGGCACTGATTTAAAATGTATTGATAGGAAGGTTCTACTTCAGACGTTAGGTGGTGTTACTTATCTTCTGGTATTAACTCTTTACAGACAACTTCATTTTAAACTCTGATCATTATCACAGACAAGTATAACGCGGAACAGATTCAGAACGCCTGCGGTGAATACAATACCAAATTAAAATAAATCTCTTCTGCCTGTAAATGATCCACCCCCTTCCATCTCTTGGATAGTTCTCTTTAAGCTATTATCATGCTTGTTTCCACCACTTCCACTGGCAGCCCATTCTAGGTACCTACCATAGAGATGTGGGAAAAAAGACTTACCCCGCAAATCTCTAAACTTTCTCCCTCTCACTTTAAATGCATTGTCTTTGGGACTTAACATAGCTCCACTGGGAAAAAATACAGCTTGCCTATTTACAGTATCTGTGCCTCATGCAAGCTTTTAAAATTCTATCCTAAGATTGTGTTAGATTGCCAATACATGACAACAGTCAAACCAACAGTGAATAGTAATACTTTTCCTAGTAAGAGTCCTATAAAAATACTCTTAAAGTGGCAATGTAACCAAGAAAGGTATGGAGATCTGTGTTGTACTTTTTACTGTGATATAATCTGATACTAGAATGATTAGAAGGTTGGCTGGTAGGATATAAAGAGTGGGATTAAAGAAGTTTTCTGGTCAGTTGCTGATGACAAGTGGTGTTCTGCTGGCATCAGTGTTCTTACCGTTTCTTTTCAAATTTTATGTCAATGATGTGGATGACATAATCGATGGGTCTGTAGCTAAGTTTTCATATTTAGTTCAAGTTTAATGATCACTTAACAATGCACAAATACCCATGAATACAGCCAAATGAAACAGTGTTACTTCAGGGACAAGGTGCAACACACCATACCAACAGTCACCCACAGCACAAGGCACATATAAGATACAATAAAATCCTGTCACAAAAAATATAGTCCAGGACCCTGAGTCCATGAATGTTGCAGAAAACTGCAGTCAAACATAATATGACATGTTTCCCGCTGATAAAACACCAGAGGACAGCACCGACTCCAGCTTGGACGCCACATCATTCCACCTCCAACGGAGTGCACCAACTCTGACGCCGCTCTCCTGGGCAGCAATCAGCAAGCAAAACCACGGCTTGAGGCCTAGTCCTTGCTATGACCAAGGCTATGCAGCTCTCCCACTGTCCGCCAATACATCAGTGAATTGGACTTGCAGCAGTCCACATTAACAATGTCCAACAGAGTTTGCAAATGATACAAAGATAGGTGGAAGGGCAGGTAATGTTAAAGAAGCTGGGAGTCAGCAGAAGGATTTGGACATCTTGGGAGAATGGGTGAAGAAGTGGCAGATGGAATACAGTGCAGGGGAATGCATGGTCATGCACTTGGGTAGAAGGAATAAAGGCATTGACTATTCTATAAATGGGAAGACTTTCAGAAACCAGAGCTGCCAAGCGATTTGGGAGTCCTTGTGCAAGATTCCCTAAAGGTTGCCTTGCAGGTTGAGTTGGTAGCAAGGGAGCCAAATACAATGTTTGTATTCATTTGGAGAGGGCTAGAATATAAAAGCAAGGGACTAATGCTGAGCCCTTATAAGAAATTGGTCAGACACAATGGCCTATCTTGAGCAGCTTAGGGAATTGATTTGCTGCCATCAGAGAGGGTGTAGAGGTTCATGAGACTGATTCTGGGAACGAAAGGGTTAACATATGAGAGGTGTTTGATGTCTCTGGCATCGGAATGGGGGGGGGGGATCTCATTGAAACCTATCGAATATTGAAATCCCAGATAAAGTGGACGGAGAGGATATTCCCTATAGGCATCTAGCTTCAAAGGGCACAGCCTCAGAGTTCAAGGAATCCCCTTCAGAACAGAGAAGAGGAAGAATTTATTTAGCCTAAATCTGAGTCTGAGGCTAAATCACTGGTGTATTTTAAAAAAAAAGGTTGATAAGTTCTTGATTAGAAAGGGTGTCAAAGGTTATGGATGAATACAGGAGAATGGGGTCGAAAAGGATAATTAATCAACCACAATGGAATGGCAAAGCAGACTCGATGGGCCAATGGCCTAATCCTAGTCTTATGGAAATAACATTTCAAATGGAGTTGTGGATATTGTCGAAGACTGGCAAAAAATACAGTTTGATATAGAGCAGTCACAAATATGGGGTGAGAAATGGGAGATGGAGTTTAATCTAGATAAATGTGAGGTGTTGCACTTTGAAGCACAAATGCAAGGAGATTATAAATTGTTAAGGGCAAGATCCTTAACAGTGTTGCTGAGCAGAAAGATCTTAGGATCCAAGTTTATAGCTCCTTGGAAGTGGCTACACAGGTCAATAGGGTACTTATGAAGGCTTATGGAATGTTTGCTTTTATTAGTCGAGGCATTGAGTTCAAAGGTTGGGAGGTTACGTTGCAACTTTATGAATCTCTGGTTGGGCCACATCTGGAGTATTGTGTACAGTTCTGGTCGGCCCACTATAGGAAGGATATTGAGGCTTTGGAGAGGGTGCAAAAGTGGCTTATTAGGATGCTGCCTGGTCTAGAGGGCATGTGCTATTACGAGAAGTTGGAAAATCTTGGGTTCTTTGGAGCTTCGGAGGCTGAGGGGAGATCTGATAGAGGTTTACAAGATTATGAGAGGCAGAGGCAGATTGGACAGAGAGCATCTGTTTCCCAGGTTTGAAAAGTCTAATACCAGAGGGCATGCATTGAAGGTAAGAGGTGATAGGTTCAAAGGGATGTGAGGGGTAATTTTTTTACCCAGAGTTCAGGATGCCTGGAATGCATTGCCTGGTATTGTGGTAGAGGCAAATACATTAGAGGCTTTTAAGAGATGTTTGGATAGGCACATGAATATAAGGAAGATGGAGGGATATGGACATGGTGTAGGCAGGAGGGATTAGTGTTTGGGTGTTTATGATTTGCTTTTTATCTAGTTCAGCACAACATTGTGGGCCGAATGGGCTTGTTCCTGCTCTGTGCTGTTCTATGGTCTATGACTAATCAGGTGAGCATTTGTCTGTGGTACAGTAATTTAATTTTGCAACAAAATAGTAGCAATGGGGTTGTATGTATTCAATATTTCGGTAATATTTGAGTAATATTGCAAATATATTGTTTGATTTGGATTTTTTTGTTCACAAAATTCATGATGGGTTATATGTAAGAAGTACGTGGATGGCAAATGTCATGACACCACCACATCATGAGTGAGCTGCTCACCAAAAATAAGGAGAAAAAAAGGTAGGAAAATATATCTTGGTTCCTGTGTTTTTCTTCCAATTTGTTTCTGGAGTTAGAAAGTAACAGTGGTGATAAGAAAGTTTTAAAATGAACCCAAGATGACAGATACCTATCTGTTAAAGCACAACACATTTTTACTTAAGAGGAAAGAGAGAGAGAGAGAGAGAGAGAGAGAGAGAGAGAGAGAGAGAGAGAGAGAGAGAGAGGAGAGAGAGAGAGAGAGAGATAGAGAGAGAGAGAGAGAGAGAGAGAGAGAGAGAGAAACATTCCAGTTTACAAAGAAGTGCAGTTTTTTTATTTTGGAAGGGGAGAGTGAGAGGTTTGAGTTTCTAAGAAAATGGATGAAATTAAGAAGCTATGAGTGCACCCACAGGTTCACAGACTGTGAGTACCCTGAGATAATAATAAATTTTCAAAATTTGAAATGGCTGGCTACATTGGAAAGGTAACAAATAAATGGATTCTGTATACTGAATGAATTGAGCAGCATTTTTAAGCAAATGAAATAGTCGATGAAAACAATTGGCAGTGTTGATAAGTTTGTTGAATGGAAGTGTGTACAGTTTGCTTAGAAGTTTAACTGCTCCAACCAAACCAGCCGAAATGAGCTTTGCTGATACCATGAATGGAATGCAGGGACATTTAGAATGAAAACCATTGTTGATTGTAGAGCACTTTAGATTTCATAAGTGAAATCAAAATGAAGTGAAGACTTACATGGCTGAATTGAAGAAATTGTCCAGTGTCAGTGTCCATTCTTTAAAAGAGCAGTTGAAATACCTATATCAATGGAAACAGCAGCCAGAGATGAAATTGAGTTGCAGTCAGGAATGAAAATGAGTGTGAACAAAATTGCAACATCAAAACAGAAACCTGTCTGGCCAAACAAATTTTGTTACCATTGTGCCAGGTTTAAAGGTGAAACTTGCAGAGAATGCAACATAGTAAGATGCAAACAAAGAGCATGTTGGAAAGACAAAAATAAATGGATTCCGCAGGGAAGAGAAAATGATAAAATGATAAAAAGATAAAAGATAAAAAGAGCACTAATCTGCATGCTGCTGTTGAAAATTCTGATTATAATAAGACTGACACAGGACTGAGTAGTTTTGATATTTATAATGTGAAAACTAACAAGAGACAATCAATATGGTTTACACCAGAAGTGAAAAGCAAATTAATTAAAATAGAAATGGAAACTGGCACAGCTGTTTCAGTCATTCCATAAAATGACTTTGAATGGCATTTCAAATATACTGAATTGAAGCCTGCAGATATCCACCTAAGAACTTATACTGGAGAAAAGATAATTCCTGGGCGATTGACATTCATAACAGTGAAATAGAACAACCAACAAGCCACATTTGGGCCAGCATTTGGTAAAAGCAGGAGAACTAGCATTATGGTGCCATGATTAGCAGAGACAACTACAATTTGATTGGAGATCCATCCACCATCTGTACTCCACATCCCCTGCAACAGAGGCAACTGAAAGCCAATTAAGAAAGGTACTGGATGATGCTACACCAAAGTTTTACAAAGCATGTCCAGTTCCTTATAACATCCATGATAAAGCAGCCAGTGAGCTAGTTCGCATGGAGGCTGAACGGATTATTTCCAGGTTGAGTGCTGTTTATGGACAATGCCAATGCTCCCAGTAGCCAAGAAGGATGGACCTCTCTGGGTAGGTCACCATTAACCCAGGATGGTGCCCAGGATAGAGGGTATCTTTGCAGACCTTTCTGGAGGGAAATACTTCAGCTGAGACTTACGCACAGATGTAGATGGTAAAATTGTCCATAGTGCTTCTCAACATAAACACTCACAAAGGGCTTTATTGCTATAATAGGTTTATTTTCGGAGTAGCATCTGCACTAGCACTCAGGGAGAAAGCTATGGACTAGGTGCAGCAAGGCTGTCTAGGCACTCAGTGTTACCAGGATGACATCCTTGTTACCTGTGAGGAGACAAGGAACATCTCCGAGATCTCAGGACAGTGTTAAAAAAATTAGAAGATTATGGGCTCAGGGCATGACGCAACATGTGTGAATTATTTAAACTGAGCATCACTTACTGTGGTCATACCATTGATGTACATGAATTACACAAGTGTGCTGAGAAAATTCAAGCAATGATGGATGCCCCAAGGCCAAAGGACATGTCACAGTTGTGGTCCTTTTTAGGATATGTCAATTAATATAACAGGTTCCTGCCAAACCTGGCAACTGTGCTCCATCCCTTGAACTTATTACTACAGATTTGGTGGAAATGGAAATGGACAAAGCAGTGTGAGGTGGCTTTCAAAAATTAAAGTCAGACACATTATGATCCTGATCATCCACTTAAACTCACCTGTGATACCTCATCTTATAGTACAGGTGCAGTCATATCACATGTTATGAGCGACAGAAGTGAAGGCCCCATAGCCTTTGCATCACATTCCCCTAGCTCTTCAGAAGAAAATGCACATTTATTGACAAAGAAAGGGCTTGAGTCTGGTTTGGGGTGTAAAGTGTTTTAATCAGTACTTGTATGATAGAGAGTTTACCCTCATCAACCACTAGTGCCAATTTTCAATCCGCAGAAAGGTGTTCCAATAACAGCAATGGTACAAATGCAGAGATGAGCTTTCTTTCTTGGAAGACGCAATTACAAGATGAATTCAAGAGGGCAGCTATTCATCGAAATGCTGATGGGTTGTCCCATTTACCCTTGGAAAAGGAAATACCTGAAAATTTACAGAAGGGGGACTCTCCTCTTGACGTATTCTCCCTACTGCAAATGCAAATTGAAAGTCTGCTTATCATGCAGAGATGATCCAAAGGGAAACCAAAAAAGACCCTGTACTGTCTCAGGTCTAACTGGCAACCCAAAATGGTCAGAGTGTGCAACAGAAGTCCCAGTTTTTACCAGCGCCAAGTTGAATTTGCCCTTGGTAGGTATTGCTTTATGTAGGATTGAGAGTTGTTCCATCCAAACTGAGTAAAGAGTTGGAGAAGCTATATGCTGCTCATCTATGTGTGGTCAAAATGAAAGCCTTGGCTGGAAGCATTGTCTGCTCATCTGTGATTGATCTGCAGATCGAGCACTGCTTGGAAGGTCAACACGTCCAGAAGAATCTACGAGGAGCACCTCTCCATCCCTGGGCATGGCCTGCATTGCCCTGGAGTGGATTCTTGTAGATTTTGCTGGACCATTCATGGGGACAGATTTCTTGGTAGTAGTGGGTGCAGCTACAAAGTGGCCAGAAGTGTTCCCAATAGCCTCCTCTACACAACACAGCCAGCAACTCACCAGCTATGCTGGGTCATCCCTTGGATCTCCTGAAAACCAATCTGACAGGGAGTATGCAGGACAAACAGCTGAGACAAATTGAGGGCTTCTCATCAAGGGTTTTGCTGTTTCACTCCTGGACAAGCAGCCCCAGTGAGTACTACAGAGATCATCAAATGTGGGGACTTGGACAGATTAAGGACTGAATTGGACCACACTCTTCCACAGTAAAGATTGTGTCTGATGTCATCTGGAGACAACAGAATTAATTCTTAGAGAGGAAAGATGTCCAGAATTGTCAGAACCACTTCCTACAGTCCCAGAGTCAACTCCTGTGATCACCGCAGAGGACGGCCCGGAACCTGAGATTGTTTCACAGCCACAAGTCTCACTTGCCAAGCAGAGTGACCCTCCTTGTCAGGGGAGACATTATTCCACAAGGGTAAGAAACCCTCCACAATGATTAAATCTTTAGGCCTGAATGGGACAATTTATAACTTACAATGCTGTGGATGTCTATATAATAGATCTGTTATATAGTACACTGTGAGTATATGTAAAATGACTAGACAGCAATACATCACATAATTGTGTTGAGATGCATTCTATATTAAGTTGGAGTTTATAGTTAAGTAGAGAGGAGTGTAGTGTATTTAATATTTCAATAATATTTGAGTAATATTTTAAATATATTGATTGATTAAGCTTTTTTTATATATAATTCATGACGGGTTATATGTAAGAAGTATGTGAATGGCAAACATCATTACTCCACCACGTCATAAGTGAGTGGCTCGCTTTTTTAAAAAAATGCAAAAGAATAAAATTAAGTGGGCAAACAAAGTTAACAAACTCTAAACCTTTGCTCTCTGTTATGTTGTGTAACTGAAACTAATTGAAAGGAAAACACAGGAGCAATAACATAACAGAGAACAAAGGTTTAGAGGCAGAATCTGACAAAGAAAATAAAATCTACGAGACGGCAAAGGAAATGGATGGTTTTGGTCAAAAATGGCGGTGACGTTGTTAATAAAGACAAAGATTGGCTGGAAACACTCAACATGGCAGGGAACATCTGAAATAAAAGAAAAAGAGTTAAAGCTGTGATAAAACTTTATTCTTATTATGCTGTTGCTATAAACTGTAATGCCATATACACAGTTGAAGGAGCATATTTCTTTTTCCACCTGGTACTTTCTGCTTTTATGTCTGATTTCGGGCAATTATTATTTGCATTTACTATAATTAAATTATAAATTGTTTAGTGCTAACAATACTCTTCATAAATCAGAGTATTGAGTACCGGAGCTGGGATATCATGTTGAAGACCATATTTGGAATTCTGGTCACCTACCTACAGGAAAGATATTCTGGTTGGTGAGCCCGGAGAGCAGGATCCATCACCATAATGAACCACTGTTTGAGTCCAGCTGCAGGTCAAGGGCACTAACAGAACCACATTCACTTTGTAAAGAAAAAAGAGACATTAAAGTTAGAAGTTAAGCAGTTTCCATGGATGAGCCTGAAGAAGTTTCCCTCTGACACCATCTTAGTTACAGTAAGATTGGAAGAGTACAGAGAAAATTGCCCAGTATGTTGTCGGGGCTTAAAGGAAAGGTGGAAATGGTTGGGACTTTATTTTCTGGAAGGTATGGGAATAAGGGGAAATTTCATTGATGTGTACTAAATCAAGATAGGTATAGATAGCATAAATGCAAGCAGGCTTTTTCCACTGAAGTTAGGTGAGACAGGAACTAGTGGTCATAGGTTAAGGTAAATGGTGAAATATTGAAGGGGAACCTGAGAGAGATGTCTCACTAAGAGGTTGATGCTAGTGTAGGACGAGCTGCTAGCAGAAGTGTTGTATGTGAGCTTGACTGCAATATTTAAAAGAAGTTTGGAAAAGTACATGGATGGGAGGGTTATGGAGGTGCGGGTTGATGGGTTGCATGGCCTAGATGGGCCAATGGGTCTGTTTCTGTGCTGTGGTACTCTATGATTCTGTAAAGTATTTTCCCTGGGGGTAGCTCAGTTGTAAACTAATTCAGCGAATTGTTCCTTCGCTTTTTTTTGAAACTCTGTGATGATATAACTGTGGAATTCCGCACAGTCACTTGCCTTCACTCTCTGAAGCTGAGCTTGTTTCTTTCCTAGATCCTGTGTGGGAAGGAGATCCCTCGCTGGGTGAATCGGTTGGCTTACTTCAGTTCCTGTATCCCATTCCTGCAGAGTTGTCTCCCTAAGGAATGGCTCACGCCCGCAGCTCTCCAGAGCCACATCAGCAGCCAGGGCTTAAACAAGGACGATCAGAGTGACACAGGAGACGATGAGTCCCCATCCACCTCAGCCTCTGCAACCACCTCAGGATCTACCAGGACCTGCAGACACACCAGAGTCTAACCATGCCTCTGAACTGTAACTTCTCTGACCCTTTTCCAGTTTTTCATATCTGTTTTTGTAGACTTTCTGTGATAAGCTTTACAGCCTAGGTGTGATACCAAGTCAAAACCCAATGAGAGGCATAAAACAATGGTTTGCAATGATAACTGAGTGACCTTCAAGAGCTTAACTCCCAGGAAACCTGGGTTGACAAGAAGATGGTATCGGAGCCTATTTCCCATTCGATATTCCAGATTCTTTTTTAGAATACCTCTTGTGCACATTTCACACTGACAACCAACCGTTTACATATGCTGGAAACTGCAAGAACATCTGGTGTGGACTGCACTTGTCTGCGCAGTGAAGATGTCCACACAGTGTTAGCAATTACATCAAAAATGAAATATATTTATAAGAACAATTTGACTTGGAAACAGGACAGCATTGACCTCGTATGGATTTTCTTTTGCCAAATTTTACTTTATGATGTTGTAACGAGCTTCAGTCCAGCACACAGAGGAAGGGGCACAAGGGATAGATACTGTTGCACAGGCACTAAGAATCTAAATTGATATGAGGGGCAGATGGACAGTAGAGAGCATTGCACTGGTGCGCAGACTTTATGCACCGTACTGTAATGGTACATTAGCAGTGGGGGACTGGTCTGGCATAGTGACAGTAGCTGTTATTATAGAGACTCACTGTACTGACTCTAGGATACATGGCTCAGGCATCTCGATGGCAGGGAGACTGATCCCAGCTGGCCAGGAAGGAGTGCTGCACTGACATATTCAGATTAAAGAATGTTCCACTAGCACACTGAAAATACAGGCATCATGTTGGCACAGGACTGTTGATTAGACCATTATGGGCACACACAGTAAGGGACGTGGATTTGGCATGCAAGCAGTAAATGAGGTTGTGCTGGCTCAATAGGCTACTGTCCAGATAAACCAACAGTAGGAAATATATCGTGACGCAGTCGGCAATGCCGTAGCACTGGCAACAGGCAAACACTGGGAGAATTCAGGCAAAGGATTCAAGGTGCGATGCGTGGAGAGTGGAAGGGTGATATTGCCACAGAGATAGCCGAGGAGCTCTGTACAGGAACGCAGGCAGCACATAGACCACAGGGATCTCCTTGGGGTGATGCATCGCCGTACAGACTAGACAGGCACTGCACTGCTATGAAGACTGAAGATAGAGCACTCCAGTAGGTGGAGGTTCACACTGCCACACAGCAGAAGGACCAAGATTGTGCTGCCACATAGTTGTCAGGAAGGTCACTGCACTGGTGGACTAACAGCAGGAGAGCTCTGTAATACCTCACCAACAGTAGGAGAGAGAAGAGGCACACACACACACACACACACACACACACATACTTACTTTAGCCAGGAGTTGCTGATGTGCTGAAATTCAATTTTCCTTGACAATTTAGATCTAAAAGTGTTAAATGGAAAGCCTCAGATCCGTTTGAAAAATAACACATACCATAGTCAATGGACTGGAGATTGTAGTGACCTTGTGAATCAGTTATACCACAGTAATTCATTCGCAGTGAACACTGGCATGGTGAATTTCTGCATTTCAATCTTGACATCTTGTGATTTGCTTTGAATATTAGCAGTTTTGCATTAAACATCCTGGAGATGAAGAATATTTTGGTTCCTTTGCAGTAATAAATGACTTGCCACAGAAAATCCTGTGGCAAGAATGGATGGATCTCTTGAACATTGGAGTTTTGCGAATGCAGCAGCCGCACTAACAAGCACATTGCCAAAGGGTTGCCAGTATTCCTGGTGTGGACTGCAGTCTACAGGGAATTAAAATTAATCCGCTGAGCACTGCAATAAGGAAGGTTGGGAAAAATTGCAAAAAATATTTGTAAAAGGTATTGTGCTCTTTCTTCATTTCCTTTTAACACTATTGTAAATTGCTGAGAAAATACAGCTAGAAATGGAGGAAACAGAACTTGAATCATACCAAGCAACAGAGGGAAATCATGTTCTAGATCTTCCAATCTGACAGCCAAACACTATTGATAATCCTAATCTGTAAGCAAGCCAATTTTTAGCAGATAAATACAGGAATTTGGTTCCGACTGAAGTCTTTATGTAAATGAAGATTATACACCAGTCCCAGTGCTTGCAGTTACAAGCTCATGTTTCCTACTCCTTAGGATAATCAGATGACCATGTCTAGCATATAATTCTACCTGACTCTTTGAATATAAACAGAGTGAGTCAGTCTGGTATTGCCTGTATCCCAATGCTAACAAGAGGAGCTAAAGTCCCTCCAGATTGTGAGCTCAACTCTTCAAATTCAATATAACATTTACTCGTTTATTTTTCTCCTGAAAGAAAAGGAATTAAAAAGTACTTTTATTTTTGATTTTATTAAATGACTCGGATGAGGAAGTAGAAGGGTGGGTTAACAAGTTTGCAGATGACACAAAATTTGGTGGTATTGTGGACAGTGTAGAAGGTTGCCAAAGGTTACAATGGCATACTGATAGGATGCTGAGAAGTGGCAGATGTGTTCAGTCTGGAAGAGTGATTCATTTGGAAGGCTGAACTTGAAGGCACAATACAGGGTTAATGGCAGGATTTTTAACACTGTCAATGAACAAAGCGTCAACATCCATAGATCCCTCAAACTTGCAGCGCAAGTGGTTAAGAAGGTGTATGATGTGTTGGCCTTCATTCGTCTGGGAATTGAGTTCAGGAGCCAATAATGTTGCAGCTCTAGAAAACTCTGGTTAGACCACACTACTAATATTGTGTTCAGTTTTGTTGCTTCATTATAGAAAGGATGTGAAAGTTTTAGGGAGGTACAGAGGAGATTTATCAAAATGCTGTCTGGATTAGAGAGCATGCATGTTGAATGAACTAGGGTTTTTCTCATCAGAGCAAAGAAGGATGAGAGACATCTTGATAGAAGTGTGCAAAATGATAAAAGACTTAGGTAGAGCGGACAGCCAGAAACTTTTCCCCAGGGTAGAAATAGCTAATACAAGGAGGCAGAACATTTGTGGTGTTTGGAGAGAAGTGTGGGACTTGTCTGTCTTTTATACAGGGAGTGGTAGGTGCATGGAACATTTTGCAAGGGATGGTGGTAGACACAGATATATCAAGGCACATTTAAGAGACTTCAGCGCGTGGATGAAAGGAAACTGGAGGGCTATGTGAGAAGGAAAGGTTAGATTGATCATAGAGTAGGTTAAAGAGTAAGCACAATGCGATGGACTGAAGGGTCTGTACTGTGCTATCCTATTCTATATTCTTACGATACGTTAGATGTTTAAGATAGGTGTTCAAACAAAGAATAATTTCTTATTAAGATAATACTTTCCTAAAAACAGATCATTTAGTGATCAGTGCTGCTGCTTCATAACTCTAGCATCTTGGTTCAGTCCTAACCTCTGGTGCTGTCTGTGTGGAGTTTGCATGCACTCCCTGTGGCTGTGTAGGTTTCTTCTCAATGAGCTTAGCTTGCCCTGCCTCCCACATCACAAAGACGTGTGATTTGATAGATCAGTAGACTAGGGTGAATTATCCCTAGTGCGCAAGCAAGTGGTAGAATTTGGGGCGATTGATGAGATCCTGGAGAGAATAAAATAGGGTTATTGTGGATGGGGAGGTTGAGGGTTGACACACACCTGAGCTGCCGAATGCCCTTTTCTATTATTCCACAACAGGAAAACGGATTAATTCTGGAGGATAGCGTCGCACAGCAGTCACATCATCTCTAAATCCCACCATTCAGGAATTGCCTGCTGCTCATTCCCATTTAGACTAATTAGAAATTTAGATTTTTTTAAAAAATTAGCTCATTTCTAAGGTTCTGAGATGGAGCTACAAGTAGATGAGCAAGTTTAGTAGATGGGGAAAAATATTGAACAAAATTGTCTCTGCATTTTCCAGTGTGTGGTACTGAGTGAAAAGAATGTATGGAAGTGAAGTTCACTACAGAGCTTCAATTAGAAAGATCATTTCTTGTGGTTTATATTATATCTCAGTTCCAGCATTCAAATGCATCTAAGTAGTTGCCCAGAGATGCCTTTCATGTTCTTCACCATTTCCGGACAAGTAAAGAAGCTGAAATGCTGATTGTTGCCTCCCTGATATTACAGTATGTCCATGTGTACTTTTTATTGTTGTGCTCTGCACAGGATTATAAAACTTCATTGCCCCAAATCGTTAGGGATTAGCAAAAGCAATCCTTCTGGCTTGGGCTACCCATTAGGCATATGTCAACATGCATTGTGTATCACATCTTTTGGTGCTAAGTATGATGCCAGCCTATGGGCTAGCAGTAGTATCAATGGGAAACAGCTTCTTGGAGATCAACTTCAGGATCACTTCAGAATTTATCTTCATGTGTGACATGAAGCATCTCGCTATATTTATTTACTTATTTAGAGATACAACACCAAATTGGCCCTTTGGCACCTTCAAGATGTGCCACCAACAACCCTCAATTTAACCCTAGCCTAATCATGGGACCATTTGCAATGGTCAATTAACCTACTAACCAGAACATCTTGGTACTGGACTGTGTGAGGAAACCGGAGCACCTGGAGGAAATCTACACAATCCACGGGGCGTCCTTACAGAGGACGTAGGGATTGAACTCCAAACTCTGATGCCCCGAGCGGTAATAGCGTATCAGATACAGAGAGCCGGAGTGGTGAATATGGTTAATTCCTCACCAGAGGCAGCTGTGGAGGCTAAGTCTGTAGGTATATATAAGGCAGAGGTTGATAGATGCTTAATTGGTCAAGGCATGAAGGGATACTGGGGGAAGGCAGGAGATTGTGGCTCAGTGGAAAAATGGATCAGGCATGACAAAATGGCAAAGCAGACTCAATAGGCCTAATGGCCTAATTCTGCTCCTATATCTTGGGGTCTTTATAAATCCCTTAAGCACTATAAGGGATGTTTAAAATGTATAGAGCTTATAAGATAATGTTTTTCAAGTTTATTAGATACTTATGCCTAGTATCAGAATAGGAATATTGGATTGCATACTTGGAATCTTGTCCCCGGTCTCTAAAGGTCTAGAGTGCTCCAACAGGAAGCCTTCACTCAAAATGCACAGCTTCTCTGGGTAAGGAGAAGCTACGACTACATCTGTGGGAAGTCCTGGAGTTGGATGTACTCAGGATTATTCGTGAGGGTGAAGGTATTAGAGATGAGACTTTTGAAAAGGTAGATACAGCCAGAGTACAGTTTTTGGACAGTCAATTAAGAAGTCGGTACAGGGTTCTCCTGTGGTCATTGCCCTCAACAACAAGTATAGCTCTTTGGATGCTGCTGGAGGAATGGTCCATCAAGGCACAATAGTAGCAGCCAGGCAGGTGGCCATGTAACCAGCTTTGTGGCTCAACAGGGAAGGATAGTTATAGGAGATTCGATAGTTAGGGGACAGACAGGGGATTGTGTGGCAGCAAAAGAGGCACCAGGATGATGTGCTGTCTCCCAGGTGCTGAGATCCAGGATGTAGTGGAGGGGCTGCAAGATATTCTCAAGGGGGAGGGGGAGCAGCCGGAGGTCATGGTGCATATTGGCAGCAAACTCGTAGGCTGAAAAGGGGAAGAGGTCCTAGTCAGTGAGACTATAGAGTTAGGAAAGAGGCTGAAGAGAAGAACCTTCAAGGTTGTAATCTTTGGATTGTTCCCTGTGCCATGGGTGAGTGCAGGTTGGAATGGGGTGATTGCACAGATGAATAAGTGGCTCAGGAGATGATGTAGGGACAGGGTTTCAAGTTCTTGGATCACTGGAAACTTTTCTGAGGAAGTGACACATACAAGAGGCGCAGGTTGCACGTGAACTGGAGAGGCACCAAAATCCTGGACAGGAGGTTTGCTAATGTTACTCAGGAGAGTTTAAACTAGTTTTGCACAGGGCCAGGTCAGTAAGTGAAGGATTAGACTAGAAGGTAGATGTCAGGGAAAGTATTGAAAGGCAAAATTGAAATAGCAGGTATGATGGGTTGGATAGTTTGAAGTGTGTTTATTTTAATGCTAGAAGCATTATAGGTAAAGGTGATGGACTGAGAGCATGGAACTATGATGATGTGGCCTTTACTGAATCTTGGCTGAGGGAGGGGCAGGAATGGGTGATTAATATACCAGGTTTTCAAAGATAGAAAAGGACATAAAGAGGGGCAGGGAGTTGCACTACTACTCAGGGACAATATCACAGCTGCCCTCAAGGGATACACAATGGAAGGACAGACAATGAGTCCATTTCGGTAGAACTCAGGAATAGGAAGAGTGCAATCACACTAATGTGGTTGTACTACAGACGCATCACCCACACCCACCAGGACAGTGAGTAAATGATTCCCTAATATAAACTGCAACTGGCTTAGCGCAATGGGTTTTAAATGGGACAGAATTTATTATGTGTGTCCAAGAAAGATTTCTAAAATCATTATGTGGATGGTTCAACAAAAGGAGGGGCTGTACTGGACCTGGTGTTGGTAATGAGTCTGGCCAGGTGACTGACCTTTCAGTGGATGAACTGTTAGCAAACAGTGACCACGACTCCTCAACTTTCAGAATAGCTATAGATAAGGATAGGAGTGATCCTTGTCAGACAGTTTTAAGTTGGCAAAGGGTAAATTATGAGGGCATTTGGCAAAAATGAAGAAAAGTTCATTGGGAATACCTTTTTTTCTGGCAAATGCACATCAGACGCATGGAGGGTGTTTAAAGATCAATTGCACAGAGTACAAGAAAGGTATATTCTGTTAGAAGGAAGGACGAGGATGGAAAGATAAGAGAACCTTGGACTCGCACAGAGGTGATGAATTTAGTCAAGAAGAAAAAGGAGAAATATGTAAGGTTTTGGAAGTTCAGATTAAACGAAACACATGAAGAGTAGAAAGCAGAAAAGAATTAAAGAAGGGATTTAGGAAAGCTAGGAGGGGCTATGGAAAATCCTTGGCGAGTAGGATTACAATGAATCCCAAGGCATTCTATGCAAACATTAAGAGCAAGAGGATAACTAGGGAGGGGGTAGGATAAAGGGGGGAACATTTGCTTGGATGCAGAGAATGTGTGAGGTTCTTAATGAGTACTTTGTTTCAGTATTTACCAAGGAAAAGTATGTGGAAAATTGGGAGATCAGTGCTGAGTGTATAAATATGTTAGAGCATTTGGAGGTCAAGGAGGGGGAAGTGTTCATCCTCCTAATGTGTACTAAAGTGGATGTCCCCAGAACTTGATGGAATTCACCCCAGGTTATTGAAGAGGGCAAGAGACTAGTTTGTTGGGGTCTTAACCATTATTTCACATCCTCTCCAGGTAAGGCGACGTCCCGGAGGACTGGTGAGAGGTCAATGTTGAACCTCAGTTTATAAGTGGAACAAGGGAAAATCCTGGGAACTATAGACTGGTGAGTCTCACGTCAGTAGTAGGGGAATTGATGGAGAAAATTCTTAGGGATAGGATATATAAGCACTTGGAAACCCATGGCCTAATTAGGGAGAGCCGGCATATCTGTGCAGGGCAAGTTGTGTCTTCCCAATTTGATTGACAAGGTGATGAGAGAGATTGATAATAGTAGGGCAGTTGATGTTGTCTACTGGTTTGTGCATAGAAGGCAGAGGGTAATGGTTGAAGGGACTTATTTGAACTGGTTGTCTGTAATTAGTGGAATTCCACAGGGACCTGTGCTAGGACCTCTGCTGTTTGTGATGTATATACATCACCTGGATGAAAATGTAGAACAGTGGGATAGTATGTTTGTGGATAATACAAAGATTGGTGGGTTGTGGATAGTGGAGAATGCTGGCAAAGAATACAGCGTGATATAGATCAGCTGCAAGTATGGGCAGAGAAATGGCAGATAGAGTTTAATGCAGATAAATGGGAGATGTTGCACCTTGATAGGGCAAATGCAAGGATACAGTACACTGTTAAGGGTAAGGTCCTTAACAGTGTTGTTGAGCGGAGAGATCTTGGGATCCAAGTTCATAGCTCCTTGAAAGAGATTACACAGGTCAATAGGGTGCTTATGAAGGCTTATGGAATGTTTGCTTTTATTAGTCGAGGCATTGAGTTCAAAAGTCAGGAGGTTGTGTTGCAACTTTATAAAACTCTGGTGAGGCCACATATGGAATATTGTATCCAGTTCTAGTCATCCCTCTATAGGTAGGATGCTGAGCCTTTGGAGAGAGAGCGGAAGAGGTTTACCAGGATACTGCCTGGTTTGGATGGCATGTGCTATCAGGAGAGACTGGATAAACTTGGGTTGTCTACTTTGGAGTGACAGAGGCTGAGGAGAATTCTAATAGAGGTACCTGCTTCGCAGGGTAGAAATGTCTACTGAAGGTATGATTGAAGGTGATGGGAGTAGGTTCAAAGGGGATGTGAGGGGTGAGTTTTTACTCAGAATGATAGATGCCTGGAATTCTCTGCCTGGTATGGTGGTAGTGGCAAATACATTAGAGGCTTTTAAGAAATGTTTAGATAAGCACATGAATGTGAGGAAAATGGAGGGATGTAGACATAGTGTAGGCAGAAGTATTTAGTTGAGCTGGCCATTTGATTACTAAGTTAATTGGTTTAGTACAGGGCCTGTTCCTGTGCTGCACTGTTCTATGTTCTATCACATGAGAGGAGTCATTCAAACCAATCTCTACATATTTCTAATGATAAACTCTAGGTTTATTTTTTAAGAGTTTCTCTCCCAACCTTGTGGTGCATTGGGCGGCAACCCTGTCATTTCTTTAGGTCGTGTTTTTTATGAGGCCGCGTTGCTATCACGACGGTCAACGCAGCATGGATGGAAAGCATGCAGGAGCCGGCCGGATTTGAAATTGGAACCTCTCGCCTCAGAGTCTGGTGTGGATGCCACTACAGCACTGGTCAGCTAATTTTTTGAGTATTGACTCAAAAAATTATTGATTTCCATACCAAAATGAAACCAAAGTAGTTTAATCAGCAAAATTCCTTTCCTAACAAAGCTGAGGCTTGGAGAGGCAGCTACACTGTACATCTGTGACTCTCTGGGCTTCATAGTCAGCTTAATACTGCTGCTGTTGTGATGATTATTTCCAGCTAATGTCAGCCTTTCGTTCCTTAGTGGGGTATCCAGCGACTTCCAGAGCGACAGTGATACAGTTACTGAAGTAATTGATTAGAGGCTAATCCATCTCAGATGCCAAGGCATTTCAGCTGCTAAAAGCAAAATCATAAGCAGCTGTCAGCATATAAATAGCAAATAACTTTAAGATTTTTGAAATGTCACTGCTGAATTTACAATACATTTATGATCCTCAATTTTTTGTTGCATTAAACATGAGTAAAAGATTTGAATTAAAAATGAGGGAAGAATGAATGAAAAAAAATACCCTACATTTCCCCTCTTCTATTCTCCACTCTGGCCTCTTACCTCCTCTCACCTGCCTATCACCTCCTCCTTCCCTTTCTCCCATGGTCCACTCTCCTCTCCTATCAGATTCCTTCCTCTCCAGCCCTGTATCTTTCCTACCCACCTCACATCACCTATCACCTTCTAGTTAATCTCCATCCCCTCCCCCCCCACCTTTTTATTGTGACATCTTCCTGCCCAGTCCTGAAGAAGATTCTCAGCCCAAAATGTCGACAGTTTGTTCATTTCCATAGACAATGCCTGACCAACTGAGTTTTTCCAGCATTTTGTGTGCGTTGCTTTGGATTTCCGGTATCTGCAGACTTCCTTGCGTTTAGAATAAATACATGATTGATGATGAAATCCATCCTTTATCTGTACAAAACCAATGTGGCCTAGTCATTTTGTCCTTCAGTTGTCTTTCTGAGGTTTAGCAATGTTCCAAATCAAAACTGATTTTATTAGTTGGTTTTTCACATTAACAACACAATTTTTTGTGGTTCATATTCTGGACCCCTAAAGAGGTTTATATGAGCAATGCAATCTGTAAAAAGTGCGTCTTTAAATTAGCAATAAAACTGATTTTACAGAATCAGATAAAAAGTGAATGGTAAAATTGGATAGTAATTTATCCATTAGATGCAATCACAGCCTGCTAATCCTGAGGGGAAGGCTCCCTCCATAAAAGCACATTGCCTTCATGACAAAGTGTTTAAGATAATCTGTAAAGGAACTGGAGAGGAGGTTTTTTTTAACACTGCAGAGCACTGTGATATGAAATACAGTAGTAATGGCAGCACATTGTCTAACAACTTCCACAGGGGATTATCAAACTAAGAAAACCAGGGGAGTGGGGTGAATTAAATCACTCGTTCAAAAAGGGTTAGCATGTGGTAGAGGGCCCAAATAGCCACACTCTTAAGATATCATGTTTCACCTGCTAAAGATCAAAACATTGCTTCTGGTTTGTCAGCGTTGGAAATTTTGTTTTTGGAAAAAAGCCTTATAAAATAATTTTTTTGTTTGATTAACTCAGCTGTTTACTTGCAATGTATGCAGCAAGTCAGCTGGAGACTGTCACCTTTGATGGCAATTAACATTCACAGCACTACATGGAGATGGTTACAAATACTTCAGCTTTATCTTTTGCAGTCCTTTGGCTCTCGTTCAAAGGTTCAAAGTAAAATTATTATCAACGTGTATACTATATGTCACCATATACTACTCCAAGATCATTTTCTTGCTTGCATTCACAGTAAAAGCCAAGAAATACAATAGAATCAATGAAGAACTGCACACAACAAGATGGGCAAACAACCAATGTGCAAAAGAGAGCAAAGTGTGTAAATACAAAAAGTTAAACAAGAACAAACAATAAAAAATAAATAAATAAACAAACAAACAAACAAACAAACAAGCAAGCAAGCAAGCTTTAAATATCAAGAACATGAGATGAAGAATCCTTGAAAGTGAGGCATGGATTGTGAGAACAGTTCAGTGTTGTGCTGAGTGAAGTTATTCCCTCTGCTTCAGGTGCTTGATGTTTGTGTAGTAATAACTGTTCCTGAACCTGGTGGTGTGTGACCCAAAGCTCCTGTACTACCTTCCCAATGGCAGCAGAAAGAAGCAAGCATGGCCGGGATTGTGAGGGTCCCACAAGAGCGCTCCCTGTAGATATGCTTAATGGTGGGGAGGGATTTACTCATGATGGAATGGGCTGTATGCATCTTTTTGTAGGCTGCTCTGTTCAAAGGCATTGATGTTTCTATACCAGGCCATGATGGTTACTGAGTGGTTACACTGTATACCCTCCACCGCCCATCTATAAAAGTTTGTCAAGGTTTTAAATAACGCACTGAATCTTTGGAAACTTCTAAGAAAGTAGAGGTTCTGCTGTGACTTCTTTGAATGGCATTTACATGCTGAACCCAGGACAGATCCTCTGAAATGATAACACTGAGGAATTTAAAGTTGCTGCCCCTCTCCACCTCTGATCCTCTGGTGAGGACTGGCTCATAGACCTCCTGTAATCAGTCATCAGCTCTATGGTTTTGCTGACTTAAGTGAGAGATTGTTCCTGTGGCACTGTTCAGCCAGATTTTTAATCTCCCTCCTCTATGGTGATTCATCACCACCTTTGATTTGGCCAACATAAGTGGAGATGTCAGCAAATATAAATATGACAAAGGAGCTATGCATAGCCTCACAGTTATGTGTAAAGTGAGTAGAGCAGGGGACTAAGCAGACAGCCTTGTGGTGCACCTGTGCAGATAGAGATTGTGGAGGAGATGTTGTTGCTGATCTGAAGTGACTGTGGTCTGCAAGTAAGGAAGTCGACGATTCAGTTGCACAAGGAGATATTGATGTAGATCTTGGAGCTTATTGATTAGTTTTGAGGGGATAGTAATATTGAGTGCTAAGCTGTAGTCAATGAAGAACATCCTGATGTATGCATCTTCACTGTACAGATGTCCCAGCTTTGAATGAAGAGCCAATGAAATGGCACCTGCTGTTGAACTGTTGTGACATTAGGCAAATTGGAGCAAATCCAAGTCACTCCTCAGAAAGGAATCGATAAGTTTAATTACCAACCTTTCAAAGCACTCCATCACAGTCAATGTATGTGCTACTGGACAGTAGTCGTTACCACATTCTTCTTAGGCATAATTAAAGACTGCTTTAAGCCTGATGAAGCAAGATGTTAACGATCTCAGTGAACACTCCAACCAGTTGATCAGCTCAGTTCTTCAGTACTCACCCTGGTAACCCATCCAGGCCAGATGCTTTCTATGGGCTCACCCTCAGGAAGGGTGCTCTCATGTCAGCCTCAGAGACAGAAATCACCGTCTCTGGGGGCTGTGACAGTTTGTGAGGGTGCCTCCATGGTTTGTCAGTCAAAGATAGCATAGGAAGCATGGAGCTCATCTGGGTGCGGAACCCTGGTGTCACATATGTCATTTGATTTTACTTTGTAGGAGATGATAGAATTCAAGCCTTGCCAGAATTGTCAGGTATCCTTCTGTGATTCCTCTTTGGCCCAGAATCACCACTTCGCATGTGAGAAGGCTTTCCAGAGGTCATACCTTCCCTCGTGTTATACCTCAACACCACTGACCTGGCCCCCAGCAGATTGCAAACTTCTCGGTTCATCCAGGTCTTCCGGTTGAGTAAGAATCGAAATGATTTTGTGGGGACACACTCATCCACAACTGAATTTATAAAGTCCGTACTAACTATGGTTTATTCGTTCTGATCCTCTGATGAATTCCTGAACATCACCCAGTCCAATAACTTGATGCAATCCCATAGTCACTCCTTTTCCTCTCGGGACAACCCCTTTGTTGTCCTTGCTCATTAGCCCCTGACAGTATGTAGGACAGCCAGGTGTTCAGATTTCCCGAAATGCAGTCTAGGGATGGAACTGTACGTATTCCTTGTGGTAGCATAGCAGCGGCCAAGTGTTTTGAGACCCTTGGTAATGCAGGCGGCATGTTGATAATAACTTGGCAGAGATTTCTTCAAGCAAGTTTCAGTGTAACTGAAGTCCTCGGCAATGATTTGAGAGGAGTCGGTGCAAGCTGTTTCTTGTTTGCTATTCACAGCACTCAGTACTTAAAGTGCTTGCCTTACTTTGGCATTTGTTGATGTGTAAACTATGGCCAGGATCATGGAGGCAAACTCTGTCGGTAAATGGGACAGATGGTAATCATTAGATGTTGCAGGTCAGGAGAACAAGAGTGCAATAAGACTGCTGTGTCCAAGAACGACAAAGAGTTTATCATGAACTATCTTTTGCCCATTTCATGACAGCAGTTCGGTCCATTCAGTGCTGGATCTGTTGTTAATTTGTCATCTAAATTAATGATTTGGGTGATAATGTAGTAATTTGGTTCAGCACATTCATGGAATACACCAAGATTGGGGGTGTTATACACAGCAAGAAAAATTATCAAACCTTGCAGCCGGATCTGGATTAGCTGAAGAAATGGCAGACGGAAATTAATGCAGACAAGTGTGAAGTTGTTGCACTTTGGGAGGATAAACCAGGGTAGGGCTTCCACAGTGAACAGTAGGATACTGAGGAGTCCAGCAGAGCAGAGGGATCTGAGAATACAAATCATAATTTTTTGGAAGTGGCTTCACAGGTGGATAGGTTTGTAAAGAGAGCTTTTGGCTCATTGGCCTTCGTAAATCAGGGTACTGAGTAGAGGAGTTGGGATATTATGTTGAGGTTGTATAAGATGTTGCTAAGGCCAGATTTGGAGTATTGTGTGCATTTCTGGTCACCTACCTACAAATAGAATATCAATAAGATTGAAAGAATGCAGAGAAAATTGATAAGGATGTTGGTGGTACTTGAGGATCAAGTTTTAGACAATGATTGAATAGGTTAGGACTTTAACATGAGGAGAGGATGTTTTCCTAGGTTGGGGGAATCTAAGACCCAGAGGACACAGCCTCAGAATAGAATGGTGTCCATTTAGAATGAGATGAGGAGGAATTTGTTTGGCCAGAGAGCAGCGAATGTGTGGAATTTGTTGCCACAGGTGGCTGTGGAGGCCAAATCATTGGGTATACATAAGGCAGAGTTTGTTAGATTCTTGATTTACCAGAGAATGAAAGGATACGAGGAGAAGACAGGAGATCAGGACTGAGAAAAAAAACTGGATCAGCCAAAATGAAATGACAGAGCAGACTTGATGGGCCAAGTAGCCTAATTATGCTTCTATATCTGATGGTTTTATAGCCTTTAGTCCCTGAAGTGTAGGAGAATGAGGGGAGATTTGAAGAGGTATGCAAAATTATGAGGGATATAGATAGGCTAATTACAAGCAAGCTTTTTCCTCTGAGGTTGGGTGAGACTAGAACTAAAGGTCATGGGGTAAGGGTGAAAGGTGAAATATTTAAGGGAAACCTGAGGGGGAAACTTTTACACTCAGAGGATAGTGAGTGTGTGGAAGAAGCTGCCAGTGAAAGTGGTGGATATGGCTCGTTGGCAACGTTTAAGAGAAACTTCAATAAGTACTTGGATGGGAGAGTTATGGTGGGCAATGGTCCAGGTGCAGGTCAATGAGTCTAGACAGAATCATAGCTCGGTGCAGTCTCAATGGGTTGAAGGGCTCTATGACACTATAAATCTGACATTATGGTAAGTGCCATGAGGGCAGGAGCTGAGATGGGGCAGGAATGGGGGCAATGGCTGTCCTGTCCTGGGCAGTTGATAGGATAGGAATTCACCATTGCAACCAAAGCATAGTGTGGATGAGGAGGCTTATCATTCAGGACTACAGCTGGAAATTCTGAAAGACAATTTAGTATCAGACTCAAAGTGAAGCAACGACTAGAACTAAAAATTAACATGAGGAAGCAGACTCTCATTAAAAGAAAATGGTCACTGATAATAACACAAGTCTGATGAGTTTGTCGAAGCTCTTCAGCAAACTTAAGTTAATCAAAACCTACTGAAAATGAATGAATGCAAGAGCTGGAAGGTAACACCACAGGCCAAAAGCTCTAACAAAATGGAGCTTTGACTGACAGAAGTTACCCCAGCTAAGCACTGACAATTAAAATTGAACTCAACTCTTAACTTTCCTCAGTGCGAGTATATTCTGATTGGTAAGCTACATGCAATGCCATAAACTGAATTGCTGCTTAAAATTGATCACAAATTATTTTCTCATTCAGTATATATCTACCTCCTCCTTGTGAAATGAGGTGGTCTGTATCAAAGAGCAGAGTCACAGAGATGTTGAGTGGATAAAGAGGCTGATCCTTTCAAGAGGATGCTGTGTGAAGAACTACCAGTATGACACCATACAGAGGTATGTGACGCAGTGGCAACAAATGGGAAGTATGTTTCTGCAGTGCATGGTTATCATCATCTGCTTTTGCTGTGTGCAGACAGATCAAAGATGTGCTCAAACTTTCCTTGAAGAGTTGTAACAACCCCACTGACTCCTGCCAATCGCTGGCCCATGACCATTCAGCGTGTGGATGGACCATTCCTGTTGGCACTGAGAACCTGGAGCCCATACATCAGGAGCACGCAGAGTACCTGAATTAATAGTGGAAGGAATGAACCATGTCACAAGCTACCTACCTGAACCACCTCTTCATAAATCTTCTGTTCCACCTGTGGAAGAGTTGATGATTCCTTCATCATTCACTTCAGAACCAACAAAGTTCGTGTGAAAGCTTGTCATCCACTTTTTGGAGAGACTGCCTAAGAAGAAGATTCTGGAATACTATATCTCATATACAATGATCCAACCACACAATAAGGAAGCGACAATGAACTTAAAACAGAAAACTTGTATATTCAGTTCAATTTCAGTCATTGCTGAGGAGATTGTTGGGCTCACTCCTACAGGTATTTTTGTGCAGCAGAATGTGTCTGCACTCCTCAGGGTGCAGTGAATGAGGGACTGGAGTGAGAGACGTGATAAGGAGAATGTCATCTGTTTATGGCATTGGATGTAGCTTACCAATCAGAATATACTCGCACTGAGGAAAGTTAAGTGCAATTTTAATTGTCTTTTGTCTTTTAGAACTTTTTGTAACTTTTGTCTTTTAGAGAAACATAACACCATCCTGCACATCAATAACAGCAATGCCTCCCTTCCTGACAGGCTGAATGCCTTCTATGCACAATTTGATGAGATGAATGGTGTGACTCTCCCCTGAAGAATGCTCACCCTCTCTGGCCGCAGCTGAGGTAAGGATCTTAGGCAGGGTAAACCCATGCAAAGCTGCAAGGTTAGACAACGTATCTGGTCAGGTGCTGAGGGATTGTGTGGCCCAGCTGTGGGCATCTTTAATATCTCCTTGGAACAGTCCACTCTCCCTGGAGTTTTCATGGCAGTCACCATCATTCCAGTACCATGGAGACACTGACCCCAGCAATCATGGTGCTTTGACCATTTGGTGATGGATTGTATAGAATCCCACCTTCCAGCTACATTGCACCCTTTCCACTTTGCCTACTGCTTAAACTAGTGCACTGATGATGCCATAGCCTCAGACCTCTTCTCCGTCCTGTCCCATGTAGGAAACAATACCTCTTATGCCAAGTTGCTGTTTATCAATTTCAGCTCAGGATTCAGCACAATCAGAGGCTGGTGGGTAAACTGTCTTTTTTGGAACTCAATACCCATTGCTGTAACTGGATCTTGGACTTCTTGATGGAAGGACCCCAGTCAGTCCAAGTTGGCAGCAACATCTGAAGCTCCGTCATGCTGAGCACTGGTGCCCCTAGGGCCCCCCAGGACCCCCTGTGGTTCACACTGGTGGCTCATGACTGCACCGCCAGATCCAGCTCAGACTGCATCATCAACAGTGGTTGGCGTCATCCGCAACAATGATGAGTCGGATACAGAGAGGAGATAGAGAGGCTTGTCAAATGGTGTAAGAACAATAACCTGAGTCAACATGGACAAGACAAAAGAGATGATTATGGACTTCAGAAAGGCACAGGTCAACTACTGTCCATTGCAGATCAATGGCTCTGCTGTGAACAGAGTGAAGAGCACAAAGTTCCTTGGTGCGCAAGTAAAGAACAATCTATGTAACCTGGATCCACAACACCCCCACATTCGTCAATAAGGCACAGGATTGTTTGCACTTTCTGGGGAGATTGAAGCTTGCAAAGTTCCCTGCACCCATTCTAACAATTTCCTGCAGGAGCTCCATCGAGACTGTCCTGCCTGGCTATAACATTGTGTGCTAAAAAAAGCTACAAGATATCAGACCACAAGACCCTACATACGACAGTAAAAACCACCGAGAGGATCGCCAAGGTGTCCCACCCCCCCTCCAATTGTGACATTTACCGAGAGAGTTGTATACAAAGGGCCCAAAGCATTGTTGAGGGTCCCGACCACCCATTCCATCCATCCAACAGTCTCTTTGACCGACCCACTACCATCAGGAAGGTGGTACAGAAGCATCAGGATTAGAACTGCCAGACTGCGGAACAGTTTCTTTCATCAGGCCTTGTGACTAATGAATACTCTGCCGCCACTGAGGTCTCGTCACTAGGACAGTGAGCTGTTTACTGTATAGTGATTTGTATAGTGCTGTGCACTATATGCACTTTGAGTATTAACTTACTGTATCTATGGTAATATTTTGTTGTCTGTGTTGTGTGTTTAACAAGATTTGTGGGTGTAGTGTGGTTCAGAGTAATATTGTTTCATTTGGTTGTATGTACAGTTGACAATAAACTTGAAGTTGAACTGGTTTTGAGCAAGAAGGCATGGTTCTCTGATTAACTCAATGAATGCTCTGGTAGAAATTGTCCCAAGAGATGAGACAACGTTTTATCCTTTTTATATGGAACATCTCTCTTTTTTTGGCTTTAGGCTGCTTTTTTCTGCATCAGTTTCCCCGTCAAATGCCCAGAAGTTATTTCAGAACAGGATCGATGGCCCGCAGGTCATAAGACCTCAATGGAACATAAGGAAGGGGAGAAGGACACAGAGCTTCCAGATCATTTTAAGAGGAGCAGTTTCTCGTTAGTCAAGTAAATTTGAATACACTGCTTGAAGAGGTGCAGGCAATAGATTCTATCAAAGAGAAACTTTCAAATAAGATGCATTGAATAGTGCTGGTTTAAAACGCTAACTAATTCCCCCAGGCATGAAGACAAGTGCAATGTGTACAAAATTCCACTTTACTGAGATCAGTCAACGCAGATACCTTGAGGAAGGAAAGGGCAGGAAAAGTTAAAGGCTTTGAATAACGGTAGAGTTTATCTGGAGTAGCTTGACCCACCTTATCCTGACCAAAGGAATAAGGAGAAGAATTTATTTTCACATTTACAGAAATATTTCTTCATGATGTATGTGGTCAGATGCCTAAAATAATGCCACCTTCACGGTTGTCAACGCTGTAGAAAAGAACTGGTCATTGAACCGATGAAGGCCCTGAATGAAAGAGTAATGGTGTGTGCTTTCAAGTACTTTATGTTTTGGGCAATTCCCAGCTGTGGCATGTGATTATGTACCAGTTTAGTGAGATTAGGATATAATGTTCTGTTATGAGAATAGGCAGTTAGTGCCGCCTCATGTCTTTTAGAGAACATGTTAGCCTGGTATTAGAACAACCTGTCTAGGCTTGAAGGTGAATTCAGCCATCGGAATTTTTCAAAATCAAAAGCATATATTTAGCACTTTAAAGGAATTGTAAAATCATCAAATTGCGACACTTTGACCTGCACAAAAATTTTGTAAGTGCAACTTATTAGTTCCATTCCCTTGTGCACCTCCTATGGTTTGTGCTTTTTGCTCCTTTTTTCCCCTTTTGAAGGAATCCATTTCCACGAATCATTCTGGCAGTGTATTCTGGATCATTGGATTAAAAAAAATGCCTCATTTGTAATTAACTTAAATCTCAGTACTCTCGTTACTCATTCAGTTCTTATTACTTGTAATATGACCCTACTGGCACTGGTTCCACTGTAAAACATCTCCTTTTCTCATTCCTTAATACTCTTAGCATGTGGTGGATGGAACTGGACACAATGGTGACTTCCAGTGTTTTATAAATTATAAGCAGGATAAATTACTTGCCTTTGTACTCCATTGTTGTTCTAGTTCAGATGATTATATCCAGTCATGCACTGATGATTAATTTCATAGTTTGCAAGGATAACGATGCTTCTGGCCTTTCTTGACCTGCTGACTTAGAGCTGGATTGCACAGACTACAGGGCTTATACCAACCATCAGCTACATATTTACTCCAATCCTACTTTAAAGTCATTTTATTCTCCCCATATTCTCACCACCACCTCCTCCCAGGTTCTACTACTGGCGCACATACCTAGGAACAATTTGCAATGGCCAATTGACCTATAAATAGACTTGACTTTGGGATACAGGAAACCCACACAGTCACAGGGAGAATGTCCAGGGTCCATACACACAGCACCTGAGGGTATGATTGAACCTGGATCCCTAGGGGTGTGAAGCAAAAATACCAACCCCTCCACCACCATGCTGCCCGGTGATACATTTCAGAGTGATAACAAAGTATATCAATCGCAGATATAAAAGTACATTTATCATTAAAGTTGTTCAAAGCTCAAAGTAAATTTATCATTAAAGTGCCTACAGTATATGTCACCATATACAACCCTGAGATTCATTGTCTTGCAGGCATGCTCAATAAATCCATAGAGTAATAACCATATTAGAATCAATGAAAGACTATACCGACTTGGATGCTCAACCAATGTGCAAAAGGCAACTAACTGTGCAAATATAAAAGGAAAGAAATAATAATAATAATAAATAAGCAATAGATAACATGAGATGAGGAGTCCTTGAAAATGAATCTATTTTAGTGACAGGGCGAGTAAAGTTATGTCCTTTAATTCAAGAGCCTGTTGGTTGAGGGGTAATAACTGTTCCTGAACCTGGTGGTGTGAGTCGTGAGGCTTCGATACCTTCTTCCTGATGGCAGCAGTGGAAAGAGAGCATGTCCTGGGTGGTGGGTTTCCCTGATGATGGAAGCTGCTTTCCTGTGGCACTGCTCCATGTAGGTGTGTTCAATGGTGGAGAGGGTTTTACCCAGGATGGACTGGACTGTATCCACTACTTTTTATAGTATTTTCCACTAAAGGGCATTGGTGTTTCCATACCAGGCTGTGAAGCTGATCAGTATACTCTCTATCACACATTTATAGAAGTTGATTAAAATTTCAGATGTCATGCCGAATCTTCACAAAATCGTAATGAAGGAGAGGTACTGCCAGACTTCCTTCATAATTCTGTACATAAACACAAACTTCTTCCCTAGATTTATCCAGGTCTCTATTTCATCTTTACTCCCATCCCCACATCCTAGGTTCTATCACTCACCTACACAAAAGCTGTAATTTACAGTAGCCAGTAATCTCCCTCCCACTCTGAACATTCCCATCCTAATTCAAATTCAAAGTGCAAAGCAAATCAAACACCTTGGCTGCGTAAGTCTAGGGAAGACAACCCTGGCCCCGCCAAACTCTTGAGATTGAGGTGTGCTTGATCCCGGCCCAAATCTCAGTTTGTGTGGATGCTGTGTCATTTGCTGACCCGTTACAAGTTAATGCCATGAAATAACAGACAGTACACTGCATACGATCAAAGGAACTATATTTATGAATCTTAACTAAAAGGTTAGTAAAGAGTAACAAAAAGAAAAGGGCCCACTCTAATTAAACAGTCAAATGTGCACAAGTTGGAGCTCATCTTGAACTTCTCTGTCACTCACACGCTGGCCCCTCAGTGATCATGAAAACACACACCACCTTCCAAACATTGTTCACAATCCGTCTCAAACAAACGGGTCTCCCACCAGGTGGTATGCCACGACCGGTTCTCCCCAATGTCTTCTCCCTTCATCTCCCACCGAACAAAAGAAAACCTTAAGCCCAACCCTATTGCCCCTCACCAAGAAAACCTCCCGCTAATTGGATGGCAGACATTCCACATCATCCTGATCTTCAACAGTAACCCAAACAGGATGAAAGCAAAACAGCAGCTCTTACATAACTGCTAAATGAAATACCCACAACATAACAGTAAAGATATAGACCAGGGCATTACAAAAATTTATTATCGAAGTACATATATGTCACTATATACGACCCTGAGATTTGTTTTCTTTTATGTATACTCAATAAATCTATAATAGAATAATAACCATTACAGAATCAATGAAAGACTGCACCAAATTAGGCATTCAACAGTGTGCAAAAGACAATTAACTGTGCTAATACAAGAACAAATAAATAATAATAATTAATATATAATTAAAGATTGAGAACATGAGATGGAGAGTCCTTGAAAGTGAGTTGTGGGAACATTTCAATGCCAGGTCAAGTGAAGTTGTGATGTGTTTTCCTTTGGCCCAAGAGCCTGATGTTTGAGGGGTAATAACTGATCCTGAACCCAGAAGTGTGAGTCCTGAGGCTCCTATTCCTTCTTTCTGATAGCAGCAGCGAGAAGAGAGCATGTCCTGGGTGGTGGGGGTCTCTGATGATGAAAGCTGCTCTCCTGTGACTATGTTTGGTGTAAATGTGCTCAAGAAAATATGGAATATTCTAAGGCAAGTAAATTTTGTCCCCTTCCCTACCAGTTCTGCTGAGCCACAACCAAGCAGAAATAGTTTGAGAAATTAATATAACTGCTTGCATATTGCAGCAAAAGAATGCCAGTCATACTTCACTCTGTAACGAACCCCGTAACTGGGTGTCTTACCAGCAAAGATAGGAGTAGCCATTGAAGTCTGATGATACTATTTTTAAAAGTATTTATTAGTAAAAATACACAAAAATAATATCAATGCAAATATACAGATAATATATGTCATCAATACTAAACCTAAAAGTGCGGGTATAATAATAATCAATAAGAAATAAGCTCTATCATGCCTAGGGGATAATGAATTGTCCGATGGAAATATAAAGTTCAGTTCAGTTCATACAGTCTGCCGTCGTTGCTGATCACCGTGTGGCAATTGTTGGAGAGAGAGAGAGAGAGAGAGAGAGAGAGAGAGAAACTTGCCGACTTTCCTTGGTATGATCTTGATCTGTATCTGTCCTTTAGTTAGACCGTTCCGTGGAGGACTTGTCACTCAGGCAAGGATGGACACACACACAAGCCCCCACCGGTCTCGTAGCGTTTCTCCTGGTGCATCTGAGGGGTGTTCCCCAGACCTTACTTTTATCCCCACTCACGGGGTCTCGGGTGTCAATCAGGTTGGGATTATGCAATCCCTCAACCAGACCACTCTGTCTGCCCCAGAGGGGTTTCAATGAATAGTACAGTACTCAATACACAATTCCTTCTCCAAGAGACAATAGAAGTAATCTCTCTCTTTGTCAATAGGAGACGTTCCACCTTGTGTATTCTGCGTTGTCTATAACAACTGCCTTTGCTGTTATCCTGTGTCTCTCTCATCTCCATTGATAACAGCATCGGAATAGTAGCGATTTGCGATTCTCCAAAAGGAGGGGGCGACTTTGCTCCCTTTGGCCCATCAGAGTTGCTCCACATTCGTAACAACTCTCCTGATGACTGCTACCTACATGAGGTTTTGAAAGTACTGTGCCCTTTTCCAGTGTGGTGTCTCTAGAGGGGAAGTGTGGTGTGTACAAGTGAGGTACTTGGTTGCTAATCCTCAATTAGATCATCTAGGGTAGAAAATTGATAGGGATTGACTTAAATAGAGCTAAATACTGGGAACAGACAACAATGAGTGGTTGACTCTGCTGTACTTTGTAGGTGTTGAAACTGTATTTCTACTCTGTAGAGTCTTATCCAGAAAGGCTGAAGCTTTAGGAAGAAAGTAGTTTTAAATGACACGAGGCATGCAAAGAGAAGATAAGGAAAATTATTGAGTTGAAGGGAAGACACTAACATAAGTTATTTTAAACAAAAATCTCCAACACAAATTAATGATTGATTGATTGAGATCCAGTGTGGAATGGAACCCTTCTAGCCCTTTGTGTCACACTGCCCAGCAATCTCCCAGTTTAATCCGAGCTTAATCATGGGACAATTTGCAATGACCAATTAGCCTACCAACTGGTATGCCTTTGGACAGTGGAGGAAACTGGATCACCCTGAGGAAAGCCACACAGTCATGGGGAGAACGTATAAACTCCCTACAGGCAGAGGGAAGAATTGAACGTGGGTCGCCTGTACTGTACAGCGTCATGCTAACCACTACACTACCATGCCACCCCCAGAATTTTCTTCTGAAGGAATGCAATGCTGTAAGTTAAAATTGAAATTTCAGAAGTTATTCAATAGAAACTGTTTTCCCATGAATTCCTCACTTTCTCCCAAATATTTCGGTCTTAAGTTTTTCAGCCTTTACCAATGTCCAAGTATCAGAAACCCACATCTATTTCACTGGCAATTCTATTGCAATGTATCATGTATAGCAGTGGAGACTCTTGTACCATAGCTTTTCATGCACATATTTAATATTACACATACATTCTCCAGAAGTTATGGTTATATTTTTTATCATTGTCCCAGTGATCAGTGTTCAAAAATTCAAAACATATTTATTACCAAAGTATGTAGACAGAATACGACTCTGAGATTCATCCTCCTTCAGGACGATACACATAGATGCTCTAGAAGTTACAGTTACATTTCTTTCATGGTATTGGTAATTCATGCTAGCTTTATTATCACCAATGTTGCAAAATTTTGCCTGTGCCCAAGAAGACAAAGCCACCCACTGGGGGCAAATATGCTTCAGACTGAACATTGCTGTGAAATTCTTTCCAAAGCAGGAGGAAGAAGCACATTCCTTAATCTAAAATGGTTTTATTCCATCATCATTGAGTTCCCTGGCTTCCCATGCATTCAAGGAAACCACACCACCTCACTCTCCGAGGTCAAGGACTTCCTGAATAGAAATAAAGAGTTTAAAAAGGATGTGTGCCTTAATTAAAATCAATAATGTTCCTGCAGTTTGATATCCTGATGCTGCTAGATATTTTTTCAAAAAATATATATTAAATATGGTCATTTGATTTTGTAAGAAAAATCTATTTTATTGATCTACAGAATCAGTCACATTAACAGTGACTTTGATTTGGAATCTGTCCTCTTTTCAACCAGCTGATTACATTGTGAATATAGTACAGATTACAAATATTATTTTAAAAAAGGAACTATCTTCCATTAAGCCACTTTATGGGCTGATGGTAACAGTCTAATTGGGATCCTGTGCTTCAAATGTTAACTTGCCCCCAGGGCAGAATATCACATAGCTGCTCTCGGGACATTTTTTAAATGTCTTTCAGCGCAGTTACAAATGTTGGTGCGGCAAGCTCTTCCATTCTTATGGAATGGTCGAAAATGGACCAGGATTTTAATGGATGTTGTTGTGTTACATTGTGATATAAATAAGGAAAGCAGGAGAATGGGAATGGAAACAACAGCACATCAAACATTCAGAGACAGATCATAACACAAGAGAGAAAATGAGGTCAAAGTTTTTAGCCTCTGTATACCAGCTCAGGAATTATGATGTAATGTTGATCATTCCCTCTCTGTTGCTAAAGCTCTATGTGTTTTGTCAGCTCCTACTATGTTTACCACTGGTGAGTGTTAACGTGCTTCCCAATATACAGGCAGTGAGACTTACAATAAAATAGCTGCAAGTACATCTAATACAATCATTGAGTACAAAAGCTTAATCAAAGGGTATAGAGTTAACCGAGGAACCATTAATAATAGACAAGATCCTCCATTAAATTTCTACATATATTGTTTCTTAGAAACATGGTTTTCATTGACAAATATAAGCTCCTGAGAGCATAGAACAGTATGGCACAGGCTCTTTGACCTATCATGTACATACTGACTGTACAGTACCGTGCAAAGGTCTGAGGTACCTATATATATAGCTAGGGTGCCTAAGACTTTTGCACAGGACTATTTTTAAGCGTGAAACAGAGAGTAGGTTTGTAAATCTGGCAGGAACAAAGGATGCTGGGAATGGTGAGGGTGGAGCATCACAGGAGGGGTGTGGAACAGGTGGAAAAAAAGAAGTGCCAGGGGTGGAGGGTGGCAAGGGTGCAGACACACCCAGCTCTGAGGCACCAGGCCAGGTCATTGATTCCAACAATAGATTTATTGATCATTGCTGAATGTCTCTCTGGTGCTTCCCACTCCCTCTCCTCTACCTTCCCCTTTTCCCAACCATGATTCCCCTCTCTCTGCCCCCTTCCCACCCTCCGTCCACAATAGAGGCCCGTATCAGAATCAGGTTTATCATCACTCATGTATGTCATGAAATTTGACTTTTTTGCAGCAGTACAGTACAATACATAAAATTACTACAGTACTGTGCAAAGGTATTAAGCACCCTAGCTATATACATGTGCCAAAGAGCTTTGCACAGTACTAATTCCATCTATCTGTAGATGGTCAATATTCCTCTATACCTTGTCTGTTCATGTGTTTGCCTCCTAATCATTTCTCTTGTATCTGCTTGTACCATTTTCACTGGCAGTATATTCCAGCTGCTGACCACTCCCTCTGTAACAAGACTTGTCTTGCATATCCCCTTTATCCCCCTCCCCACCTTCATCTTAAAACCAGAAGCATAAATAAAATGCAACACGAGTGAATCTGCAGATGCTGGAAATAAATAAAAACACAAAATGCTGGAAGAACTCAGCAGGCCAGACAGCCTCTATGGGAGGAGGTAGTGACGACGTTTCGGGCCGAAACTCCTGATGAAGGGTTTCGGCCTGAAACGTCGTTATTACCTCCTCCCATAGATGCTGTCTGGCCTGCTGAGTTCTGCCAGTATTTTGTGTTTTTTAACATAAATAAAATAATGTATTAGAAAACTGCAGTTTAAAACAGAGCATACTAGATATTCACATGGGTGTGTGCAAGAGAAAGGTGCAATAAGAGTTCAGGATGTTGAACAATACTGTACTCACTTTCTTAAGTCTCTTCCGCACAATCCAATGGAGAGTTTGCTCCATTATACATGTTCAATAGCTGTAGATACTGTAATGATCAGAAATGGGGCAAACCCAGCATGTCTGCTGCAGAATCAAATCAGAAACAGTTGCAAATACTCAGCATTTCAGGCAGATCTGCGGAGAGAGGAATAGAACGATGATCTTTTATTAAGGAATGAATCCTTTCTGTGTCAAAATGTGTGTTCAGCTATATGTCTTTAAGAAAGGTCTTTGACATGACCATACATTTAAAAATAAAATCTCGGGGATCAGCTGAGCAGGGAACAACAGTTTGACTACCAAGCTTCATTGTACACATGATGGCGTCAACACTCTCAACAGAGTATGATATTTTGGACTTCCAAACAGTTCTTGCAGTATTCAGTATACAATCACTAGGAAACCTGGTTTTGTTCATAAGGTACACATATTTTGTTAGTAATTTGCTAAATTGTTAGTTAGTAAATTGTTAATTGATAGATAGTATTCAAACCAATTCTTTCAATGCAAGTCTCATTTTGTCCAACAATTTAAGTATAATCCCAACCTGGGGAAATGATCTGGAATTGTAGGGGAGATGGAAACAGAGTCAGATTTCAGATTTTAGGTTGATTTATGCTTTTATCATATGTGCATCAAAACATACTGTGAAGCGCGTTGTTTGCGTTAACAGCCAGCACAACCTGAGGACATGCTGGGGCAGTCTACAAGTGAAGCCACATCTGACATGCCTGCAATTTTCAGCAGAACAGCACAAGAACAGCAAGAAAAGACAATGGCAAAACTCTTTTCTCTTTCCCACTCACCCAGTAGACTGCAGGACAATGAAGAAAAGTTGGAGAATGGGACTGACCAGATAGGACCGAGCACAGATTTGATGGGCCAAATGGTCTCCCTTTCATTTGTAACAGTTCTATGCTTCTATGATTCCATGAGTTAGATTTCATAAGTTTCAACTGCACTGCTAACCAATAAGTCAAACTGACAGAGTATCAGAAAAGTATTTAATTTAAAGCACAATCCTTCTAGGTGGGATTGTGCCTGCCTGTAGAAACATATTAAAAAAATAAAATTAAACTTCTTGACACATGCATATTGCGGGAAATTGATGAGGTTCCTGAAAAATGAAAGCATCAAAGCATCAAAGATTCCCATTAAAATGTGAAGCCTGATATTGAGAGCTATCCATTAGAAGATCTTTAACCCTCTTTGCTGTGAATGTCTGTGGTTATAGTCTAATGGCTCAGAAAATTAACTAGCAGCTTCCCCACCCCCTTTAAGCTACCGCTTGTGGTTGTCAAAGTGATGACAAAGTGCTATAGTTTCAGAGCAACGTGACCTTAAACTGTGGCAGACAACAGACCAAATCATCTCTAATTTGTAAGCATTTGGTTCCAACGACTCATTATATTCTGCCTACGCGAGGAAACATCTAAGATGTCCACTTTAGCAGCCCAGTGTCTGCATCAGATGGCACTGGAAGCTACTGCTGTTGCTATTGTTTAGCAGTCATAACTTTGTGATTCAGGGATATATTTCAATGCAAATTGGACCATTAGAGCGTCTGAAATCTTGAACTTATTTTTGATGATAACAACTTCTGAGACACCCTCGCAAAGGTTATCACTCCAGTAAGCTTCTTCTGGCAGCTACAATTAAAAATGCACATTCTTTCAGCCAAAAGTTGCATTTGTGCAAAGGGTCTCAAAAGAACAGGAAACAATAACTAAATTCTGTGTTATTTTTTAACTTCCCTTTATCAAACTATTCAGAAAGCCTTTATCCTCTGCTTTATCTATGCATACACATGACAAGTGAGAGCTTATTGTAACTCATGACAGCAAGGAAAAAACTCAAGGTAATTAAACAGAAAGCTGCTGATTTTGCCTGGAGATTTAAAGAACACATTGTGCTTAACACAAGTGCTTAACATTTCCAAAGATTTATTTAAAATAAAAACAAACTGAAGAAGCTGGAAATCTGAAATTAAAACATTGCTGGAAACATTCAGCAAGTCAGGTAGTATTTTTGGAAAGGAGAACAGAGTTAAAATTTTGATCCAAAATTCCAACGCCATTTCACTTTCTACCCATGCATTTCTGCTTTTTATTTCAGATTTCATTCAAGTCTAGCAACATTAGGTCAATCACAATGGACTTTCGCATGACAAAATACCATAATCCCCAATTGATAATTAATCAATTAATTTGTTGTTGGTAGTGCTAGTGATCAAGAAATGAAGACGGATACATGTGGCTCAATTTGGTGTAGTGATAAGTTTTAATCAAGAGTACATTGTTGATCAGAAATAGCCTCTTGATCATGGGATGAATGGTGGTCGAGGTTGAATGTTGACTGAAGAATTGATTTGTTCTAACTCAATGAGACCATTGAAATTTCCATGCTCAGCTAAGTAAGGAGAAATAGCTAAATTTTAACAACTCCTCTGGAAGAAGGCCCTTTCAATAACACCTCACTGAGTCAAAATTCTTGGAAAATGTACACTGTCATGGATATTCACTGATCAAGGCCTGGGGAGCCTTTTTGCTTTGATCAGCTTTCTAACACAGGTGATGACTCTTCCAGGGGTTCAAAGAGTTAGAGCATACAACATAGAACAGAGAACAATACAGCACAGGAACAGGCCATCGGGCCCACAATGTTGTGATGAACCAGCTAAAAAAGCAAATCAAAAACACCAAAACACTAATCCCAGTTTGGGACTAACCTTCTTAACCACCTTATCGACCTGTGTAGCCACTTTCAAGGAGCTATGAACTTGGATCCCAAGATCTTTCTGCTCAGCAGCACTGTCTCCTTGCATTTGCCTACTGAGGTGCAACACTTCACATTTATTTGGGTTAAACATCGTCTATCATTTTTCAGCCTATGTCTGCAACTAATCTATATTGTGCTGTGTTCTTTGCTAGTCATTTACATTATCCACAACTCCAGCAATCTTGGTATTGTCCACAAATTGACTCACTCATCTACATTTACATAATCGATCCAAGATGGTAGCGCGACGCAACTTGCAGAGGCCACTCCGGAGCTGATTATCTGTTATTTGTGAAGTGGGGTGCCATGCGCAATCATAATCGGTTGAAAACGGACGTGGGAGCACGGAGGAACATTGGGAAATCTCCAGGAAGACCTTTTTCGTTGCTGCTGCTGTGAAGTCTGGGTCTCTGCTGGCAAGAACAGGCCCCCCAGTCCTCGGGGTCACATTACCGATGGCCGTTGGTGGAGGCGTCTTAATACGCTCGGCAGAGGATGGTTCTCAGAGAAGCTGTGCCGGAGGGGATGGTCGGAGGCTCGGAGGTTCGACGGACTCAGAAACTGCTGCGGTCAGGTCGCTTTCACTGTGTACTGCATCTGCAAGGCTGAGTCGGGCGGCGCCCTGGAAGTCCATAGCGGGGGTATTCCCTTCTGCCGCCAGCATGGGACGATGAGTCAATCCGGACCCTGAGGACTTGTGGAAACTTTGTGGTCGTTTCTTTCGAACTTATAGTCTTTTAACATCTTTGGACTATTTTTATTGTGCCCATGCTCTTTTTTTTTAATCAATTATATTGTTTGCACTGTTGTAACTATATGCTGTAACTATATGGTTTTGTGCAGGTCTTGTAGCTTTAGTTTTTGGTCTTGTTTTGTCTGGTGGATTTGGAGCTCCTTTCCAGGGAACGCACTAAGACGGTAGCACAATATTACTACACAGCAGCCTCTCCGGACTCTGGATTGGGGATTGCCAAACGTTATGTGGATTTTCTGGTGTAGTCTGTTTTGTCATATGCTTTTGTGATATCATGCTGGAGGAACATTGTCTCATTTTTTAACTGCATTGCATTTGTGGTTTTTAAATGACAATAAACCGAATCTGAATCTGAATTTTCATCCAGCTCATTTATATACTGTACATCACAAAGAGTAGTGGTCCCAGCACACTTCCCTGTAGAACTCCACTAACTGCAGACCTGAACTCAAAGAAGTCCCTTCAACCACTACCAAATGTCTTCTATTCTCAAGCCCTTTCTGAGTTCAAACATCCAAGTCACTGTGGACCTTAAACTTCTGGATTAGCCTTCCATGAGGAACTTCGTCAAATGCCTTACTAAAATCTATGTAGACAGCTTCCACTACCCTACTCTCACCAATATCTCCTGTCACTTTGTCAAGAAACTCAATAAAGTTGGTAAAGGCAAACCTGCCTCGCACAAAGCCATGCTGGCTCTCCCTAATTAGGCTATGCATTTTCAAATGCTTATTTACCCTATCTCTAAGAACTTTCTCCAGCCAATTTCCTACAACTCCATGAGACTCACCAGACTATAGTCCACAGGCTTTTCCCTTCTTCCTTTCTTAAATAACGACACAACAGTAACCACTCACCAGTCCTTCGGGACCTTGCCTTTCGATAGAGAGGACATGAAGATACTAGTCAGGGCCCCAGCAATCTTGTCTTCAATAACCTGGGGTAAATCTTATCCACTTTAATGCTCATTAGGAGGCCCAACACTTCCTCTTCCTTGACCTTTAAATGCTCTAATGTATTTATACACTTAACACTGATCTCCTGGTCCTCCATATCCTTTTCCTTGGAAAATACTGAAGTAAAGTTCTCATTAAGTACCTCACTCACATTCCCTGCATTCAAACAAGTGTTCTCCTCTTTATCTCTGAGTGGTCCTACCTCCTTCCTAGTTATGCTCTTGCTCGTGATGTAGGTATAGAATGACTTGGGATTCGCCTTAATTCTACTTGGCAAGGACTTTCCATGGCCCCTCCTGGCTTTCCTAATTCCCTTCTCTAGTTCTTTGTTGACTTCTTTATACTCCTCATGTTTCATTTAACCCTAACTCCTGAAGCGTTACATATCTTTCCTTTTTCTTCTTGACTAGATTCATCACCTCTCTGGACGTAAAAGGTTCTCTTATCTTTCCATCCCCGTCTTTCCTTTTAACAGGAAAATACCTTTCCTACACACCATGCTATTGATTTTTTAAGCACCCTCCACATGTCCAATGTGGATTAGCCAGAAAAAAGACATTCCCAATTAACTCTTCACAGTTCTTGCCAAATGCCCTAGTAATTTTACCTACTCCAAATTAAAACTCTCCCACAAGGACCATATTTAACCTTATCTATAGCTATCCTGAAAGTTAAGAAGTTGTGATCACTGTTTCCTAACTGCTCACCCACTGAAAAGTCAGTCTCCTGGCTAGGCTCATTACCAACACCTAGTCCAGTATGGCCTCTTCTCTCATTGGACCTTCCACAAAATGATTTAAGAAACATCCTAGATACACTTAACAAAGTCTGCCCCTTGTAAAACCCCTTGCACTAAGAAGGTTGCAGTTTATATTAGGGAAGTTGAAATCCCCCATGACAACAACCTTATTATTTTTACATAATTCCTTAATCTGATTACTTATCTGTTCCTCAATGTCCTAGTGGCTATTGGGGGGGTTTGTAGTACAATCCCATCAGCGTGATTGCACCCTTCCTATTTTGAGTTCCTCCCAAGTCGACTAAGTGTCTGTCCCTCCATTTTGTCTCTGACTGCCGCAGTGATATTGTCACTGATTAGTAGTGCAACTCCCCCCCTGCTTTACTTCCTCCTCTATCTTTTCTAAACCTTTGAAAAGCTGGTGTATTAATCACTCATTCCTGTCCCTTGCTCAACTATGTTTCAGTAATGGCTGCAACATCATTGTCCCATGTACTGATCCATGCTCTAAGTTCATCACCATTACCCATAATAGTCCAGCATTAAAATATACACTTCAAAGCATCTGACCCATCATATCTGCTATTTAAGTTTTCCTTTCAATACTTACCCTGACTTATGGTCCGATCCTTCCCTTACTGACTTGGGCCGCTGGTTCTCACCCCGTGCAAGACATGTTTAAATTCTCCTGAGTATCATTAGCAAACTCCCAGCTAGGATATCGGTTCCCCTCCAGTTCAGGTGCAACCCCTCCCTCTTGTACAAGTCACCCCTTCCCCAGAAAATGTTTCAAAGATCCAAGAACTTGAAACCCTGTCCCCTGCACCATCTCCTCAGCTATTTATTCAGCTGTGCTGTCACACCATTCCTACCTGCACAAGCCTGTGGAACGGGGAATAATCCATAGATTACAACCTCAGAAGTTCTTCTCTTCAGCTTCTTTCCTAACTTCATAAACTTACTGTGTAGCGCCTCTTCCCCTTTTCTGCCTGTCATTGATGCCAATATGGACAAGAATTGCTGGCTATTCCCCTTCCCCTTTGAGAATATCTTGCAGCCGCGGTCGTTTTTGAGTAAGTTAAGCTTCCATAATTCCTTGCTCAGCCTCTTGTCATAAACAAGTGATCAAAAGGGTGCTTGTTGGTCCTTTGTTTAATCAAGACAAAACAATGGGGTTCACTTCGGCTTAATTAAACGATACATTCACCTGGCCTGATGAATGTAACAGAAAACTGTTACATGTGAAGTCACCAGTAGCAAAAACAGTATGAATGTTTGAGAGCATTTGGGCTTGTTAGGAATGGTCAAGGAATAAAACCATAAGACCATTAGACATAGGAGCAGAATTAGGCTATTTGGCCCATGAAGTCTGACCTGCCATTCAATCATGGCTGATCCTTGTTTCCCCTCCTCAGTCCCACTCCTCAGCCTTCTCCCCATAACCTTTGATGCCATGGCCAATCTTGAACCTAGCAATCTCCACCTTAAATACACCCAACAACCTGGCCTCCACAGCTGCCTATGATAATAAATTCCACAAATTCACCACCCTTTGGCTAAAGAAGCTTGTCCACATCTCTGTTTTAAATGGATGCTCCTCTATCCTAAGGCTGTGGCCATTTGTCCTAGGTTCCCCCACCATGGAAAATATCCTTTCCACATCTATTCTGTCTAGGCCTTTCAACATTCGAAAGCTCTCAATGAGATCGCCCCTCATGCTTCTAAATTCCAGCAAGGATAGACCCAGAGCCATCAAGTGTTCCTCATATGATAACCCTTTCAATTCCTGGAATCATCTTTGTGAACCTCCTCTGAACCCTCTCCAATGCCAGCACATCTTTTCTTAGATGAGGAGCCCAAAACTGTTCACAATACTCAAGGTGAGGCCTCACCAGTGCCATATAAAGCCTCAGCATCACATCCCTGCTCTTGTATCCTATACCTCTTGAAATGAATGCTAACATTGCAAGTGCCTTCCTCACCACCAACTCTACCTGCAAGCTAACCTTCAGGGTGTTCTGCACAAGGACTGCCAAGACCCTTTGCATCTCAGATTTTTGGATTTTTTCCCTGCTTAGAAAATAGTCTGCACATTTATTTCTTCTACCAAACTACATGACCATCTATTTTCTAGCATTGTATTTCATTTGTCACTTTCTTTCCCATTCTCCTGATCTGTCTAAGTCCTTCTGCAGCCTTCCTGTTTCCTCAAAACTACCTGCCCTACACCAGTCTTCATAGAATCTGCAAATTTGGCAACAAATTCATCTATTCCATCATCCGAGTCATTGATATACAGCATAAAAAGAAGCGATCCCAACTCCAACCCCCTACGGAACACCACTACTACTGGCAGTCAAACAGAAAAGGATCCTTTTATTCCCACTCGCTGCCTCCTACTGATCAGCCAATGCTCTAACCATGCAAGTAACTTTCCTGTAATACCATGGGTTCTTAATTTGGTAAGCAGCCTCATTTGTAGCACTTGTCACAGGCCTTCTGAAAATCCAAATATACAATATCTGCTGCATCCTCTTTATCTATCCTACTTGTAATCTCCTCAAAAAATTCCAAGAGGTTCGGTCAGGCAAGACTTTCCCTTAAGGAAACCATGCTGACTTTGTCCAATCTTGTCCTTTGTCACCAAGTACTGCATAACATCATTAACAATTGTTCCAACATTTTCCCAACCGCTGAGGTCAGGCTAACTGGTCTATAATTTCTGCTGCCTTCCTCCTTTCTTAAAGAGTGGAGTGACATTTGCGATTTTCCAGTCCTCTGGAACCATGCTAGAATTCAATGATTCTTGAAAGGTCAATACTAATGCCTCCACTATCTCTACCTCTACTTCTTCCAGAACCCTAGGATGCAGTTCATCTGGCCTGTGTAACTTATGTACCCTTAGGTCTTTCATCTTTTTGAGCACCTTCTCCCTTGTAATAGTAACTGTACTCACTTCTCTTCTCTCACACCCTTCAACATCTGGCACACTGCTAGTGTCGTCCACAGAGAAGAGTGATGTAAACTACTCATTTAGTTCATCTACCATCTCCGTGTCCCCTGTTATTATTTCTCTGGCCTCATTTTCTAGAGGTCCTAGATCCACTATCATAGAAGCATAGAAAACCTACTCCACAATGCGGGCCCTTCAGCCCACAATGCTGTGCCAAACATGTACTTACTTTAGAAATTACCTAGGGTTACTCATAGCACTCTATTTTTCTAAGCTCCATGTAGCTATCCAGGAGTCTCTTAAAAGACCCTATTGTATCTGCCTCCACCACCATTGCCGGCAGCCCATTCCACGCACTCACCCCTTGCTGCGTAAGAAACTACCCCTGACATCTCCTTTGTACTTACTTCTAAGCGCCTTAAAACTGTGCCCTCTCATCTTAGCCATTTCAGCCCTGGGAAAAAGCCTCTGATTATCCACATGATCAATGCCTCTCATCATCTTATACACCTCTATCGGGTCATCTCTCATCTTCCATCGCTCCATGGAGAAAAGGCTGAGTTCACTCAACCTATTGTCATAAGGCATGCTCCCCAATCCAGGTAACATCCTTATAAATCTCCTCTGCACCCTTACTATAGATTACACATTACCTCTCGGCTCTTGAAGTCAATCCCACGGTTGATGAAGGCCAATGTACCAATTGCCTTCTTAGCCATGCAGTCAACCTATGGACTCAGACCCCAAGATCCCTCTGATCCTCCACACTGCCAAGAGCCTTATCATTAATACTATATTCTGTCATCATATTTGACCTACCAAAATGAATCACCTCACACTTGTCTGGGTTGAACTCCATCTGCCACTTCTCAGGTCAGGTTTGCATCCTATCAATGTCCTGCTGTAACACTGCCAACCTTTGTGTCATCAGCAAATTTACTAACCCATCCCTCCACTTCCTCATCCAGATCATTTATAAAAATCATGAACAGTAGGGGTCCCAGAACAGATCCCTGGGGCACACCACTGGTCACCAACTTCCATGTAGAATATGACCTGTCTACAACCACCCTTTGCCTTCTGTGGGCAAGCCAATTCTGGATCCACAAAGCAAGGTCCCCTTGGATCCCATGCCTCCTTACTTTCTCAATAAGCCTTGCATGGGGTACCTGATGCACCATCAATAACTGAGACGTGGGTTAAGGTAGGCTTTTATTGGCTGGAAGAAAGCACAAGCAGCAAATGACCATCACACAACATCCTGGAGACTGAGGAAGGGTCTGTGGCACCAATCGTCAGTGGGAGGAGCCACAGGAGCAGTCAGCGGGGGTGTGTCCAGACAGGTATATGTAGTTCACCACAGTACCTTATCAAATGCCTTGCTGAAATCCATATACACTACATCTACTGTTCTACCTTCATCAATGTGGTTGGTCACATACTCAAAAAATTCAATCAGACTCGTAAGGCATGACCTTCCTTTGACAAAACCATGCTGACTATTCCTAATCATATTATGCCTCTCCAAATATTCAGAGCTCCTACCTCTCATCTCTCCTTTACTTTTTATGACTTGGAAAAGCTTTTTCTAACTACCTTGATATTGTTTGCTAGTTTGCTATTATATTTCATCTCTTCCCTCCTAATGATTCTTTTAGTTACTTTCTATAGGTTTTTAAAAGCTTCCCATTTCTCTGAATGTTTTGCGCATGCCCTCTCTTTTGCTTTTACATTAGCTTTGACCTTCCTTGTCAGACACGGTTGTACTATTTTGCCATTTGAGTACTTCTTTTTTTTTGGAATATATCTATCCTGCACCTTCCTCATTTTTCCCAGGAACTCAAGCCATTGCTACTCTGCTGTCATCCCTGCCAGCATCTCCTTTGAAACAACACACACAAAATGCTAGTGGAACACAGCAGGCCAGGCAGCAACTATAAGGAGAAGCACTGTCGATGTTTCGGGAAGGGTCTCGGCCTGAAACCATAGATGCTGCCTGGCCTGCTGTGTTCCACCAGCATTTTGTGTGTGTTGTTTGTATTTCCAGCATCTGCAGATTTCCTTGTGTTTGCTCTTTAGCATCTCCTTTCAATTCACTTTGGCCATCTCCTTGCTCAATCCACTGTAATTTCCTTTACTCTATTGAAATACTGCTGTATCAGACTTTACTTCCTCCCTGCCAAATTTCCGGTTGAACTCAATCATATTGTGATTAAGAAGAATGGCAGAGTGATAGGGTGATTAGAATCCATTCCTCTACCTTTGACCTCTGTGACAGACAACTTGTTCGCCTGCAATTTGTTGATATGTCTTTTTAGCTTATAGGAATTATATCTATGTTTTGGAAATCACTTGTGTTTTAAAAATTGCAATTTGTACTTTTTTTATAAGATAGAAATCCTCTGTGCATTTTCAATGTATTTTAGGAATCTTATCCACATTTAAATGTGTATCACTAAAAATATATGAATTATGTTTAAACTACTTTGTTAGCTGGAAGTATCTCCTCTTTGTAGGGTAGGATACCCTCTTTTCAAATTGGCATCTATCCTCCATGGCAAATTTAATCAGGGAAGTGATCTAGCCTTTAAAGACTAGGTGGCTACAGTATATTCTCATTTTAGTGAGGTCTCCTGTATCTATTTATATCAGATGGGGTTTAAGGTCTTGGTTTGAGGTCAGAACTTGGCAGACAGCAAACCCAAAACAGAAACGTCTACTCTAGTACCAAACTTATCTTGCAATAACGGCCAGTGTAGCTTTGTCTTGCTGAAATTGAATGTTAATCATCAGAGATTCTTGTATAAAGTCAGCCTGGTCCATCTGTACCCAAATTAATCAGTCACCAATTAAAATTGTTCTGCCTATGGCTTCTACATGTATGCAGAGCAAAAGGATAGCAAGGAAAAAAACTGGTCTTCTTGAAGCTACCTAGAATATAAGAGAGAATACATAATATATTACACAGAACCTGAGTGTGACCTCATCCTGGTAGTAGTGTTGGCCATGGGCTAACGTGTCAGAATGGGACCGAGAAGCAGAATTCAAATGGGTGTCCTTTGGGAGATCCCGCTTTTTCTGGCAGACAGAACATTGGTGCTCAGCAAAGCGGTCTACCAATCTACATCAGGTCACAACAATATACAGCAGGGCACACCTGAAGCAGTGGTTACAGTGGATGATCCCAACAGACCCTGCTTCCCCTTCCCATTCTGACATGTCAGTCCATGGCCTCCTCTACCACCACGATGAGGCCACTCTCAGGTTGGAGGAGCAACACCTTCTATTCTGTCTGGGTGGCCTCCAACCTGATGGCATGAACATCGATTTCTTGAACTTCCAGTAATTTCCCCCCCCCCCCACACCTTCACCATTCCCTCTTCCTGTTCCCCACTTTCTCCTTACCTGCCCATCACCTACCTCTGGTGCTCCTCCCCCTTCCCATGGTCTTCTGTCCTCTCCTATCCCATTCCCCCTTCTCCAGCCCTTATTTTTTCACCAATTAACTTTCCAGCTCTTTACTCCACCCCCTCCCCATCCCAGTTTCACCTATCACCTGCCACCTTGTACTTCTTCCTCCTCCCCTCTCTCCAGATTCTTATTCTGAGGTCTCCCTTTTCTTTCTAGTCCTGATGAAGGGTCTTGGCTTGAAACGTTGACAGCTAATATTGTTCTGGTGTTTAAGAAACGCTCTATGAATAAGCCAGGAAATTAAAGGCTGGTGAGCCTAATGTCAATCGTGGGTAAGTTGTTGGGAAGTGTTCTAAGGCAACAATATTTGGATAGACAGGGTCTTATTAGGAATAGTCAACAATGGCTTTGTCCATGGTAGGTTGCGTCAAACTAACATTAAGAGCTTTTTGAGGAGGCTACCATGGAAATTAATGAAGTTAATGTTGTCCACATGAATGTTAGCAAGATGTATTACCACGTCCCATTCTGTTTCTTGGCATTCAGGATGAGGTAGTAAATTGGATTTGGCATTGGCTTTGTGGGAGAAGTCAGAGAGTTGCAATAGATGGCAGTTTCTCTTACTAGAGATCTGTGACTAGTGGAATGTCACAGGGATCCATGCTGAATCCATTGCTGTTCGTAATTATCAAAATCTGGATGATAATGTGGTAAATCGGATCAGCAAATTTGTGGATGACACCAAGACTAGGGGGCATAGTTGACAGCAAGGAAGACCTTCAAAGCTTGCAGTGGAATTTTTCCAGCTGGGAAAATGGTCTGAAAATGGCAGATGGAATTTAATGCAGACAAGTGTGAGGTGTTTCACTTTGGGAGGACCGATCAGGGTAGGACTTACACAATGCATGTTAGGTCACCAAGGAGTGTGGTAGATCAGATACAGATCATTGTTCCTTGAAATTGATGTCACAGGTAGATAGGGAAGTATAGAGAGCTTTTGGAACATTGACCATAAATCAAAGTACTGATTGGTATGGTAAAGTTGTATAAGATGGTGTTGAGACCTAATTTGGAGATATGTGTCTAGTTCTAGTCACCTACCTGCAGGAAAGATATCAATAAGATTGAAAATTTACAACAATGTTGGTAGAACTTGAGGATCTGAGTTATAGGGAAAGGTTGATTAGCTTAGGGCTTTATTATCTGGAGCATAGAAAAATGAGTGGAGGTTTGATAGATATATGCAAAATTATGAGGTATAGAAAGGATAAATGCAAACAAGCTTATTCCACTGAGGTTAGGTGAGACTCAAACTAGAGGTCATAGCTTAAGGGTAAAAGGTAAAATATTTAAAGGTAACATGAGGGAGATCTCCACTTAGAGGGTTGTGAGAGCTTTGAACAATCAACATGTGGAAGTGGTGGATGTAGGCTTGATTTTAACATTTAAGAGAAATTTGGGTAAGTACATTGATGGGAGGGGAATGGTCCAGGTGCTGGTTGATGGGACGAGACAGAATAATAGCTCAACATTGACTAGATGGGCTGAAGGGCCTGTTTCTGTACTGTAACGCTCTGTAACTCTGTCCAATTCTGTTATTATTTTAATTGCTTTTTAAAGTCTCACTGACTGTCTAGTACTGGTGTCAGAGTAACTCTTTACAGTCTGTGGGAGCCATTCTATATTCTATGCAGTTTTGGAGGATGACACCCACTGCACCCATTGTCTTCCATAACCACCTCCTTCAAAACTCTAGGTCAGGGGTTCTTAATATTTCATATGCTATGGACTCCTACCTTTAACTGAGGGGTCCACAGACCCAAGTTCATAACCCCTGCCCAAAGATATAGTGTGCATTAGGTCAAAATTCAAAATTGAAGTTAAATTTATTATCAGCCACTCAGCCACTGAAGCTTGTAACTCCTCTAGAGTTGTCATAGGTCTCTTGGTGGCCTGCCACACTAGTCCTCTTCTTGAATGTCTACTCAATTTTTGAAGACATTCTTCTCCAGGCAGACTTACAACTGTGCCATATTCTTTCCATTTCTTGATGAGTGACTTAACTGTACTCCAAGGAATATTCAGTTGCTTGGGAATTATCGTGTATCCATCTGCTGACTTTTGCTTTTCAAATAACCTTTTTGTGGTGGTGCTTGGAGTGTTCTTTTGTCTTCATGGTGTAGTTTTTGCCAGCATACTGGCACACCAGGAGTTGGACCTCCCTCCCTCTCTCTCTCTCCCCGTCTTGTTTTACAGCGGTTGGCACCCGGCTTAATGGTGCATTACCGTCACCTTCTGCTCCGGAGTGTGCGATAGACTCACATTCTAAATCCCTTCACCCAATCGCACACACACACATACCCTAACCTACACTTTATCCTCCCCATCCTAGTACCCTATTCCTGTTTATCCATCATATCCTATAAAAACCCCTGTACCCCTTAAGAAAGCTAAAAATACTCTGACCTGTGTTCTCTCACCCATGCCCAGCAACCCTTTTGATGTGAATTCCTGCACCCCCAATTCCCTTAGATTAATTCTCATCATCTCTCTCTGTATCCCATACTTCCTGCAACTCAGAACTACATGTTCTACTGACTCCTCTTCCTGACATTCCTCACACAGTCCTGTCTGGTGTTTCCCTATCAATTTCAATGTTTGGTTTAGTGCACAGTGCCCCAGCCTTAACCTAGTCCACACAATTTCCTCTCTTCTGTATCTACTACCTACCCTAGTACCTGCAACACTTTTTTGTATTTGATATAAATGCCTCCCTTTCCTCTCCCTGCCCCATCTTTCTTGCCACATTTGGTTGATTTTTTCCCAGATTACACACTTAACCTCTGCTTTACTGATACTAACATGCCTTTCTATATTTTCTTTCTTTATTGCCCTCTTTGCCAACTCATCCACCCTTTCATTGCCCTTCACCCCGACATGTGCTGGAACCCATAGAAATTTAACCTGACCTCCCTGATTTGCAACTCTTGTGACTGACTGAAGGACTTCATGAAGTACATCTTGCTGGCTGTTTGAGTGAGAAGACCTTAAACTTGCTAGAACTGAAGATGAATCTGAGTGTATCAACGCTTTGACAAGTCTAGCTTTCTCCACCCAACGCAACGCAACGCAACCAACACTGCCAACATCTCCACTGTATACACCACTAACTTATCAGATGTTCTTCTGCTGATTACAATTGCTTTTGCTGGTATAGCCACCCCAAACCCTGTCACTCCTGTTTCAGGTTCCTTAGCACCATCCGTATAAATCTGAGTGTAATCACTATACTTTTCCATCACATAACAGTTAAATGCACTTACCAAATCAGTTTTATATTTTCCTTTCCTTTTTACCTCTAAGAAATGCCAGTCTACGTCAGGCCAAACAAGCTTCCATGGAGCTACAACCAGATAAACTACTGAAGGACTTATCCTTAGATCAAACACTCCACGTTCTCTAGCAATATCATTCTCTACCCAACTAAAGTTTTCCCTCTGAAACCTCCCATTTTCCCAGGACTCCTGCAACACTCCTTTAGCAGGGTGAGAATCATTGTGTCCCTGCAAATTAGCCCAGTAGTTTGCCATCAATTGCATCCTTCTTAATTCCAAAGGTATTACTCCCATTTCTACCTGCAGGGCTGATACTGGTGATGTTTTAAAAGCCCCACTGCACACTCTCAAAACCTGAGCCTGAATCACATCCAGTTTCCTGATAAGAGACCAAGCTGCTGATCCATATGCTACACTTCCATAGTCCAACACAGATCTTACTAAAGCCACATACATTCTCTTTAATGCTGAACAACTTGCTCCCCATTCCCTACCAGTCAAACATCTCATCACCTTTATTACTTTTTTACATTTCTCCTCAACTTTCCTGATATGGTCTGCCCATGTTAATCGTGAATCAAAAATAACTCCCAGAAATTTAAATGATCCAACCCTTTCTAATTCAATCCCATGCATCCTTAACTTCTTCCCTACCTCAATTCTTTTCCTGGTGAAAAATACAGTTTGAGTTTTTTCTACTGAAAATCTACATCCCCAATCATAACCCCACTCCACCACTTCATCAATTGCTCCTTGTAGTTTCCTGATTATATGCTCCATGTTCCTGCCTCTTTTCCACAAGGCCCCATCATCTGCAAACAGTGACCTACCTATATCCACTGGTACCTTTGTGAAGACACCATTGATCATAATGATGAAAAGTAACGGGCTAATCACACTACCCTGAGGTGTGCCATTTCCCACTGTGTACTGTTTTGATAATTCTGATCCAATCCGAACTTGAATTTTCCTACCAAACAAAAAATCTTTAATCCAATTAAAAACTCTCCCGCCAACCCCCATCTTGTGCAGTTTAATTAATAATCCTTCCTTCCACATCATATCATAGGCTTTTTCAACGTCAAAAAACACTGCAACTATTGATTCTTTATTTGCCTGGGCCTTTCTTATTTCAGTCTCTAACTTTATCACTGAGTCCATGGAATTCCTTCCTTTCCTAAAACCACTCTGATAACTTGCCAGCGTTCCTCTCTTCTCAAGATCATACGATAACCTTTCTGTTTTCATCCTTTCCATGACCTTACTTATATTTGATGTTAATGTTATTGGCCTGTAGCTAGTGGGTTTTGCCGGATCCTTGCCAGGTTTCCTTATTGGAATTACTACTGCTTCTTTCCATGCACTTGGTAATCTTCCCTGCTCCCAGACTCTGTTGTCAAGATGCAGCAACTTCAAGAGCGCTCCTTCTCCTGGATCTTTTAGGATTAACATAGCATATCAGATCTTTCCCTGGGGAGGTTGGTCTCGATCTCTTTATTGCTCTCACCATTTCTGCCAAAGTAAATGGATCATCAGTTATATCATCTGTTTCTTCCCTCCTGTTTAACACACCTGGGTATTGACTCATTGTTCTTTCCCTTCTCCTTCTCCCTTCTTCAGACAAATTTTCTGAACTATGTATCTTTACAAATGACTCGGCCATTATCCCTGCTGGAGACGGCTGTTTCCTCCTCAGATATCATTACTGGATATCCCCAATCCCTTCTATCTCCCCCCATCCTCTTAATCATTCCCCATACCTCTCCCACAAGTGCTGTTCTTCCTATTTTGTTGCAAAAACTCCTCCAACTTGCCCTTTTAGCTTGACGTATAGTTCTTTTCACCACTGCCTGTGCCTTCTTATATTGAATCAAATGCTGCATATTATGGCTTCTTTTAACTAGCCTGAATGCTCTATTTCTGTTTTTTACAGCCTGACAACATTCCTCTGTCCACCATGGTACCAGTCCTCTGTTCATCCTATGTTTACTCCTTGGTATAGATCCTTCCGCTGCCATAATAATTGCTGAAGTCACCTGACTGTTTAATTCATCTATATTTCCAGAAATGTCAATCTTTGTCAATACTTCTTCACTTAACTTCTGGAACTTACCCCAATCTGCTTTTCCAAACACCCACCTTGGGATTCCACCACCTGGACTTACTTCAACTCTTTCACCCACTGAACATAAAACTGGGTAGTGATCACTGCCTACTGTTGAAGCAGTCCAAACTCCCCATTTACTGATGCCAGCCAAGACATTAGACACTAACGTAATATCTAATACCGACTCAGTTCCTGTTGTTATGTTTATCCTTGTTCCTCTACCATCTTTCATACACACCAAATCCCTTTCTTCCATCAATTCTTCAATTACCTTTCCATTTGAATCTGTAATCAGATCCCCCCCCATATTGTGCTGTGAGCACTGAAATCTGCACACCACACTACTATAGGTCTGTTTTGTCCTTGTATCCTTAATAGGCTGTCCAAATCCAACCTTTTACATGGATTGTAGTAGTTAATTATAACCACTCCCTCCCCTCTCTCCCACATTTCCACCACTGTGTATTCTTGATCGTCTCCTATTTCCAGTACCCTATATGGTATACCTTGCTTGATTAACATAGCACAACCCTCTCCTCCCCCTAGATTTCTATCTTTCCTTATCATTGTATACCCATGTACCACAAAGTCTAAAGCTGGTTTCAACCAAGTTTCCTGAATACACACTACATCTGGTTTTACAACCATTTCTTTAATAAAGTCCTTGAATTCCTGGCCATTGGCCAGTAAACTCCTTGCATTCCATTGCAAAAGAATCACCATAATGAGTATTAACCAACCCATGACACTTCCTGGCTTGACTGATTAGTGAGGTTCTCCCTCACTTCTTCCCATGTCAGTCCTACTAACCCTAAATGGTTTACTGCTGCTTTGACCACCAGCTGAATTTTGTCACTTTTTGACTTTACCTCAGCCATACTATTAATCACTCCTGCAATAAATGTTACTAGAGCCTTTTTGTCTACATAAATCCTGTCATTTGTTCTTTGCTGCATCTCTCGCATCTCTATTGCTCCCTGTTCATTAGGAGCATTATTCTGTTCTCTTGACATTCTTACAACTTCTGCGTAAGTGATCTTTCTTTTCACTCTTATTTCTTGAATTTTATTCTCCCGTCTCAAAACCTCACACGCACTATACGCCACATTATGAGCTCGTCCACAATTGCAGCATTTTGGTTGCACTCCTGTTCCACACTTTCCATATTCATGATCATCCCCACAACTAGCACATCTCCTCTGCCTTTTACAGTTTTTAGCTATATGTCCAAACCTTTGACAATTATAGCACCTCAATGGCTTTTATATAACCCTTACTGGGTAACTCATGAAACCCAGGAACACTTTCCTTGGCACTCTTTCTTCTTCAAATTCAATCAATACTGTTTCACTTTCCTTTTTCATTCCCTCCTTTGTTGTTTTCAGTCTTAGAACATTAATTACTTTTCCTCCTTTGATATTCCTCTTTAACTCCTCCATGTTTATACTCATTGGTAAACCCATGATCACTCCTTTACAACCACCATTTTATGCTCCCACCCTCCCTATGTATTCCACCTTGCATTTTCCTATCTCTTTTAGCTTGAGTGTTTTCTCAAGTTGTTCCTCATTCACACATCTTACACCAAAGATTGCCATCATTAAGGAATTTTGCAAATACTATTTCACTTATCTTATTTGCCATTGTTGTTAGCATAAATGGGTTAATTTTCTTCATGTGTCCTTGCGCCTTCTCATTAAATCTAATTATGACAACACCTCCTCTCTGAACTTGTTCATCTTCCTCACTTTCAGAGCTCTCTCCACTGTCATTTCTTATTCTTTTATTCCCTTTGTCTCGGTTTTCATTCATTCATCCCCTCACTATCTCCTCATTCGCTTTATTTCTCCCTTCACAATAATCCATTTCTCCCCAGCTGCTGACCTCTGATCCCAAATCCCTATCCTGCTCCTTCTCCACTCTCTTTCCCTCAACTCCTCCTTTCACCTTGTCTGCCATTACCAGACCCGGGCAACCCCCTCCCACCAATTCCCGCTCCTTCCCCACTCTCTTTCCCTCAACAAGTTCCAAACCACATTCATGCATGCACCAGCCAGGCGGGAGTTGGACCTTCCAGATACAGGTGTATTTTATTACGATCAATTGAAACACCGTGACTGCACACAGGTGATCTCCATTTAACTAATTATGCGACTTCTAAAACCAATCGGCTGCACCAGTGATGATTTGGTGTGTTATAGTAAAGGGGGTGAATATTTACGCAATCAATTATTATTTGTTTTATATTTGTAATTAATTTAGATCACTTTGTAGAGATCTGTTTTCATTTTGACACACAGGAGTATTTTTATGTTGATCAGTGTCAAAAAGCCAGATTAAATATGTCACCATATACAACTCTGAGGTACATATTCTTGCAGACATTTACAGTAAGTATAAAGGCACACAACAGAATCAATGAAATATCGTACACAAGATGTACAATCGACCAAGGTGCAAAAGAGAACAAACTATGCGAATACAAAAAAATAAACAAGATAATAATAATAACTAAGCAATAAATAGTGCATTTGAGCAGAAAAGTCCTTGAACGTTACTCTATAGTTTGTGGAAACTGTTCAGTGTTGTGGTGAGTGAAGTTATCATGTCTGGTTCAAGAACTTGATGACTAGCTCATGAGCCTATGGTTTCATGTTCTTGTGTTCAATAATCAGTTCCTTGGTCTTGCTGCTGTTGATTGAGATGTTGTTGTAGCAGCACCCAGCCTTTTTTAATCTCCCTCCTATATGCTGATTCATTACATAGCTTATTCAGCTAATGACAGTAGTGTCATCAGCAAACTTAAATATGGCTTTGGAGCAGTGCTTAGCCTCAGAATCATGAGTATAAAGTAAGTAAAGTAGGAGGCTATGCACGTAGCCTTGTGGTGCACCTGTGCTGATGGTGATTGTGGAGTTATGTTGTTGATAATCTGAACTGACTGGGGTCTTTAAGTGAGGAAATCAAGGATCCACTGCACAAGGAAGTATTGAGACCAAGGTCTTGGGGCTTATTGATTAGTTTTGAGGGGTTGATAGTGTTGAATGCTGAGCTGTAGTATGCATCCTGATGTATGCATCTTCACTGTCCGGATGTTTTAGGGTACAACAAAGAGCCAATAAAATTGTATCTGATGTTGACCTGTTGTGAAAATAGGCAAATTGGAGAAGATCCAAGTTGCTCCTCAGGCAGGAATTGATAAGTTTCATCAACAACTTCTCAAAGCACTTCATCACAGTGAAGGCAAATCCTACTAGAAGATCATCATTGAGGCAGGTTTCCATGTTCTTTTTGGGCACCTATATAATTGAAGCCGGCTTGAAGCAGGTGGGTACCTCAGACTGCTGAATCAAGAGTTTAAAGATAACAGTGAACACTCCAGCCATTTGATCAGTACAGGTATTTAGTACTTGGCCAGTTACACCATCTGGGCTGGACACTTTCCAAGGGTACACCCTCCTAATGGAAGCTCTCTTGTGTCTGCCTCTGAAGCAGAAATCACAGGGTCATTGGATGCTGTGGGAGTTGGTTATGGTGTCTTCATATTTTGTCCTTGATAAGTGGCTATAAGAAGTATTCAATCCCCCTTGGACGTTTTAATGTTTTATTGTTCTACAACTTTGAATCACAATGGATTTAATTTGGCTTTTTTGACACCGATCAACAGGAAAAGACTCTTTTGTGTCAAAGTGAAAACTGATCTCTGCAAAGTGATCTAAATTAATTACAAATATAAAACACAAAATAATTGATTGCATAAGTATTCACTCCCTTTAATATGACACACCAAATCATCACTGGTGCAGCTGATTGTTTTTAGAAGTCACATAATTAGTTAAACGGAGATCACCTGTGTGCAGTCACGGTGTTTCAATGCATTGTAATAAAACACACCTGTATCTGGAAGGTACAACCACTAGTGAGTCAGTATCCTGGCAAAAGCTACACTATGAAGACAAAAGAACACTCCAAGTAACACCACAAAAAGCAAAAGTCAGGAAATGGATATGTGATAATTTCTAAGTCACTGAATATTCCTTGGAGTACACTTAAGTCACTCATCAAGAAATGGAAAGAATATGGCACAGCTGTAAATCTGCCTGGAGCTTTGAGTGACCAATGCAGAAGGAGACTAGAAGGCCACCAAGAGACCTATAACAGCTCTGGAGTAGTTACAAGCTTCAGTGGCTGAGATGGGAGAGACTGGTGCCTGGATGCCTCACCAGTTGCAGCTTTATGGGAGAGTGGCAAAGAGAAAGCCACTGTTGAAAAAATCTCACATGAAATCTCAGCTAGAGTTTGCTGGAAGGCATGTCGGAGACACTGAAGTCAGCTGAAAGAAGGTTCTATGATCTGATGAAACCAAAACTAAGACTTTTGGCCATCAGACTAAATACTGTTTGGCATAAGCCAAACACTGCACATCATGGCAGTGGCTGCATCATACTCTGTGGATGCCTTATTGCAACAGCCCCTGGAAGGCTTGTGAAGGTAGAGGGTAAAATGAATGCAATAAAATACAGGGAAATCCTGGAGGAAAACCTAATGCAGACTGCAAGAGAACTGCGACTTAAGAGATTTGTTTTCCAGCAAGACAATGACTCCAAGCATAAAGCCAAAGCTGCACAGGAATGGCTTGAAAACACCAAAGTTAATGTCCTGGAGTGGCCAAGTCAGAGTCCAGACCTCAATCCAATTGAGAATTTGTGGCTGGACTTGAAGTGGACTGTACACTCATGATCCCCATGCAATCTGACAAAACTTGAGTAGTTTGTAAAGAAGAATGGGGTAAAATTGCATTGTCCATATGTGCAAAGCTGGTAGAAACCTATCCACACAGTAATTGCTGTAATTGCTGGCAAAGATGCATCTACTAAATATTGACTTGAAGGGGCTGCGTAATTATGAAACTAATTAGTTTGTTTAATAATTGTAATAAATTTAAATCAATTTATAGAATTTGTTTTCACTTCGACACAAAAGAGTATTTTCTGTTGATTAGTGTCAAGAAAAGCCAAATTATACCCTGTAATTAATGTTTTAAAATAGGGATGGCCAACCTATAGCGCATGTGCCAAAAGTGGCGCATTGGATGATTAGAAGTGGCACATTGCACCCCAGTGATAATAATAAAAAAGTAAGCCTACTCATACAAAAAGTATTAACCAAAAACCGATTTGTAGATAAAAAAATCCATAACAGGAATTCAAGTAGCTTAGAGCTAGAAATAGGTTTTACTGAGAATAAATATAAAAATTAGCAATTATTTTAATTATTTTTAGCAATTTTATTATTTCCTGCACATCTTTTGGTGAATGTTATCTTCTTTCACATTAATCTGTTTTCAATTTTAAAAAATGTTTAATGAGTCAAACTAGGAAAGAAGGACTTTTGTTCTGCAGTTGTTCCATAACTGTTCAATACACATTTGATACTTGTTTGATCCTGAGGCACCAGGCATCTGCACCAGCGGTGCGTCGCAGGTTTCATGAAGTTGTGCTTTGTTTGTCCTTTGTGAACATTTGCAGTTTTGTACTTTTTCAAAAATTAAGCCTCATTTTCATATTCAGTTACCCATCACAGTGCAAAAGAAAATGAGCAAAAGAAAAGCAGAAAGTGATAGTAAGTGTGAATTCAATGAACAGTGGGAAAATGAGTTCTTATTTATAGCGGGTCTGTCAGGAAAACCGTTGTGCATTGTTTGTGAAAACACTTTCTCACATAATAGAAGACATGATCTTAAAAGACACTATAAAACACAACATCAGACTGAAATAGAAGGAAAACTGAAGCTAGTGCTTGGGTCTGAGATAAGGAAAGAATACGTGATTAAGAAAAAGGAAGAAATCAAAAGAAGACAAAATATATTTGTTAGAAGTCTCATTAAGGTAAGTAACATATATCTTGTTTTTATATTAACTAAATATATCATGTAAAATGCTAAATATGTCTATAGTAACATATTTTTACAAGAATTGAATGGGGGTACAAGAGTTGTATGGTGCATCTGAACTGGTGCATAAAAGAAAAATTGAAGCATGGAATGTGAAAGGTTGGCCACCCCTGTTTTAAAACAATGAAACATGAACACTTCCAAGGGGGTGAATACTTTTTATAAGCACTGTATAGGTTAACAGGTACTGGGGATTTATCAACTGTCATTCTATTAAGTTCTTGTGGTGAACTGCCTGTCTGGACATGCCCCCCTGCTGACTGCTCCTGTGGCTCCTCCCACAGGCCCCTGTATAAAGGCAACCTGAGGCCTGACACTTGGCCTCAGTCTCCAGGACATAGTATGATGGACACTCACTCCTGGTTCCTTCTTCCAGTCAATAAGAGCCGATATCTCGCCTTACGTCTCAGTGTGAGTTATTGATGGTGCATCAGTTCTCCAGTGCTAATTATTATTAATTCAAATTTCTTGGAACTACCTATTCCATCTAGACTTGTAGATCTCCACCATTTTCTTGAGGATTACTGTCTCTTCTGGTCAACATTCGGAATCAGAATCAGGTTTATTATCACCGGCATGTGTCGTGGAATTTGTTAACTTAGCAGCAGCAGTTCAATGCAATACATAATCTTGCAGAGAGAGAGAAAAATATTAACAAATAAAATAAAACATAATAATAAACAAGTAAATCAATTATGTATATTGAATAGATTATTTTAAAATATGCAAAAATCAGAAATACAGTATATTAAAAAAATGTGACGTGGTGTCCAAAGCTTCAATGTCCATTTAGGAATCAGATGACAGAGGGGAAGAAGCTGTTCCTGAATCGCTGAGTGTGTGCCTTCAGGCTTCTGTATCTCCTACCTGATGGTAACAGTGAGAAAAGTGCATGCCCTGAGTGCTGGAGGTCCTTTAATGGACGCTGCCTTTCTGAGACACTGCTTCCTACAGATGTCTTGGATACTTTGTAGGTTAGTGCCCAAGATGGAGCTGACTAGATTTACAACATTCTTCAGCTTCTTTCAGTCCTGTGCAGTAGCCCCTCCATACCAGACAGTGATGCAGCCTGTCAGAATGCTCTCCACGGTACAACTATAGAAGTTTTTGAGTGTAATTGATGACATTCCAAATGTCTTCAAACTCCTAATTAAGTATAGCCACTGACTTGCCTTCTTTATGACCACATCAATATGTTGGAACAAGGTTAGATCCTCAGAGATCTTGACACCCAGGAACTTAAAGCTGCTTACATTCTCCACTTCTGATCCCTCTGTGAGGATTGGTATGTGTTCCTTCATCTTGCCCTTCCCTGAATCCCACAATCAGCTCTTTCATCTTCCTGATGTTGAGTGCCAGGTTGTTACTGCGGCACCATTCCACTAGTTGGTATATCTCACTCCTGTACACCCTCTCGTCACCACCTGAAATTCCACCAACAATGGTTGTATTGCCAGCAAATTTATAGATGGTATTTGAGCTGTGCCTAGCCACACAGTCATGTGTATAGAGAGAGTAGAGCAGTGAGCTAAGCACACACCCCTGAGGTGTGCCAGTGTTGATCATCAGCGAGGAGGATATGTTATCACCAATCCTGATAGACTGTGATAGACTGTGGTCTTCCAGTTAGGAAATCAAGGATCCAATTACAGAGGAAGGTACAGAGGCCCAGGTTCTGCAAATTCTCAATCAGGATTGTGGGAATGATGGTATTAAATGCTGAGCTATAGTCGATGAACAGCATCCTGACGTTGGTGTTTGTGTAGTCTAGGCGGTCTAAAGCTGTGTAAAGAGCCATGGAGATTGCATATGCCATTGACCTATTGTGACGAAAGGCAAATTGCATGAGACCAGGTCCTTGCTGAGGCAGGGACCTAATCATTTAATATGTTCTTTTAGGAAGAACATGTGAAATGAATAGTGCTGTATGTGGTTTCTTGGAGTTTCCCCACATACAGACTGGCCGCAAATTACCTGCTACCATTGTAACGACAGGTGTTCTTTGCTGACGTGATAGGCATTTTGCTCGTGCAAAGCTTTTTTTATTCGCCAAACACCACACTATTGTTCGGTACTCATAGAATAAAGTCTGAAGCTGTTTTGTGGCAGAAATTAACGTATTAAAAAGCAGATTTTATTGTTCAAATGCTCTTCAGATAACAGAGCCAGCATAACAAAAGCCAGTAACAGCTCACTTAACACTTTACATGTGGTCATGCTTCATTCTCTTGGAGAAACTCATTACCTTCAAAAGACAGCTGAAGGACGATTCCATCATGTCTTCCCTGACCTTCAATCTTGGTCTACATCAGATGGTTTTAACTTGCAAAGACTTGACACTCAGTAAAATTCCAATAATCCAGCTCCCTTTTGGGATTTCAGAGCATTTTACAGATTATTGGTTATCACTCCTATTATTACCCAAACTTGCATGCATTTCTATTTTTTTAACATGTGGTTCAGTGAGCACAGTGTTTCAGGGGAGCAGGGAATGTATGTATAACCTCTCCAGAGCCCGGCTGTGGCTGCAAACTTGCGCACATTCCTGACTCCTTGAGTTCCGGACTACAACCCTGGTCCCAGCTGATTCCAGACTCCCACCTCTGGCAGTAAAATTACATTTTGCAATTACTGGATGTTTCAACAAGTCACCAAGAAGTGGTCTGCTTCACATGAAATGGAGAATTTCATTCACAATGGAGTCTAAATAAAATACAGAACATTTGCATTGAAGGAGGTCTCATTACAAAGAGTTGAGTAGTATCGACCAGATGAATTAGAATCAAAAATCAGTAGGAAGAACAGCCACTGAATTATGCAGATTGTCAAGGAGTACTTGATTTGGCAGAAAAGTAACCAATTATCCTAAAGGGGTGAGTAAGGACATTCAAGGCTACAGCTCTCTGAATGACAGAATGGTGCCAAATTTCAGTAGGATAGTTCATTGTGCACATGTTGCCATGGAGAAAGAGGCAAATGAGAATCCTAATTTTCAGCAGAAATCCAAGAACAATCCATCCGATGAAGACGAACCTTGTTGGGAAGGGGCTCCGCAAACAAGGGGAAATTGAGAACTTGCAATCTGATTATTAACTTACCCCGGAAGGAAATCAAACATTGTGCAGTAAAAACCATCGTGCAAGGAAGGGCAAGTTTTTGTAGGGGCCATGGTGAACATTAACTTACGGAGGTAGGTGATTTTGCTGAGATATTAAATAATTATTTCACCAACACAAATTCCGCAGCTGCTGGAAACCCAAAACAACACAACAAAATGCTGGAGAAACTCAGCAGGTCAGGCAGCACCTATGGAAATGAATAAACAGTTGACGGTTCAGGTTGAGAGCCTTCTTCAGGACTGGAAAGGAAGGGAGAAGATGCCAGAGTAAAAAGATTGGGGCAGAGGAAGAAGGACAGCTAGAAGGAGATGGGTGAAGCCACGTGGTTAGCAAAGGTATAGGGCTGGAGAGGATGGAATCTGATGGGAGAGGAGAGTAGACCATCTGAGAAATGGAAGGAGGACGAGACCACAGGGGAGGTGATAGGCAGGTGAGTAGGAGGCCAGGGTGGGGAATAGAAGAAGAGAGGGGGAGGGATTTTTTTTAAACTGGAAGGAGAAATCAATATTCATGCCCTCAGGTTGGAGGCTACCCAGAAGGAATATAAGGTCTTGCTCCTCCACCCTGATGGTGGCGTTACCTTGGAAGAAGAGGAAGACATAGACTGATCTTCTAGCTATCCTCCTTCCCCTCCTATCAGCTTCTTATTCTGGAGTCTTCCCCATTTTCTATTGATGAAGAATGGTCTCGGCCCAAAGCACTGACTGTTTATTCATGCCCATTGATGCTGACCGACCTGTTGAGTTCCTCCAACTCCTTGAGAATTACTTAACAGCTGTTTTTGTATTGAAATTGGCTGCTGGTTTATGTTGATATATCAAGAAAGGTGTTGAGATATTGTATGGGATAATAAGCAGGAAGATGTTTCTATCTGGTTTACAGCATGTAAAATGGTTAAGTCAGATGGGACCCGTCTGAGGTGACTGAAGGGAGTTAATGGAAGCTGTAGATGCCTTGCACACAGTCTCAAGATTTGCCTCACAAATGGAAGTGTTTTCAATGAATGGGAAACTACAAAGTTCATAGTAAATGTATTATCATAGTATGTATATATCACCACGTACCACTCTGAGATTCATTTTCTTGCAGGTATTCACAGTGCAACTAAGAAATGCAATAGAATCAAAGAAAAATTACACATAAGTGGGCCCTTCTCCCTTTTACCGCTTCTCACCTGCGTCCCCTCCTCCCTTCTTTTCTCCCATGGTCCACTCTCCTGTCTTCTTTCCTCACCAGCCCTATTCCTTTCCTACTCACCTGTCTTCACCTGGAGTTCCTCCAGCATTTTGTATGTGTTGTTTTAAATAAATCTCAATGTTTTAAAAAGTATTCATAATAATAATCATGAAGTTGTGGGAGTATTATTAATAACCCCATTCTTTCACAGATTAATGTCCTGCAGGAAAGGAACTGAACTGACCTTAGACATAGCTCCAAGCTTACGACTATGGAGAAATCTTAACTGGTCTTTGAAATAGCCTGAAAAGCCATTGAATTCAAAACCAATAGGGATGGAAATCGAACGTGTTTTTAAAGTACAAAATAAATTTATCAAAGTACATGTATGTTACCATATACTACCGTGAGATACATTTCCTTGTGGGCATTCATTGTAAATACAAAGAGCCACTATATAATTAATGGAAAACTGCACTCAACAAGACGGACAAACACCCAATATGCAAAAATAAACAAAAAAACCGTACAAATACAAAAAGAAAAAAACAGAACAATAATAATAAACAATAAATATAGAGTCCTTGAAAGTGAGTCAAAAGATTATTGAACAGTTCAGTGATGGGGCGAGTGAGTTCAAAAGCCTCTGGTTCAAAAGCCTGATGGCTGAGTGGTAATAACTATTCCTGATCATGGTGGTGTTGGTCCCAAGGCTCCTGTACCTCCTTCCTGATGGTAGTAGTGAGAAGACAGCACGTCCTGGATGCTGGATCCTCATGCTGGATGCTGCTCTCCTATGACAGTACTTCTTGCAAAAATGCTTAATGATGGGGAGGACTTTACCTGTGTTAGACTATGCTGTATCCATTACTTTTTGTAGGCTTTTCTATTCAAGGGCATTGATGTTTCCATACCGGGCTGAGATGCAAAAAGTCAGTATGATCTCCATTATAGAAGTTTGTGCTTCTGTAGAAGTTTGTCGAATGATATGCCGACTCTCTGCAAACTTCTAAGGACGTAAAGGTGCTGCCATGCTTTCTTTGTAATGGCACTTAACCATATAACCACATAACAATTACAGCACTGAAACAGGCCATCTCGGCCCTTCTAGTCAGTGCCAAACGCTTACTCTCACCTAGTCCCCCTGACCTGCGCTCAGCCTATAACCCTCCATTCCTTTCCTGTCCATATATCTATCCAATTTTACTTTAAATGACAATATCGAACCTGCCTCTACCACTTCTACTGGAAGCTCTTTCCACACAGTTACCACTCTCTGAGTAAAGAAGTTCCCCCTCGTGTTACCCCTAAACTTTTGCCCCTAACTCTCAATTCATGTCCTCTTGTTTGAGTCTCCCCTACTCTCAATGGAAAAAGCCTATCCACATCAACTCTATCTATCCCCCTCATAATTTTAAATACCTCTGTCAAGTCCCCCCTCAACCTTCTACGCTCCAAAGAATAAAGACCTGCCTTGTTCAACCTTTCTCTGTAGCTTAGGTGCTGAAACCCAGGTAACATTCTAGTAAATCTCCTCTGTACTCTATTTTGTTGACATCTTTCCTACAATTCGGTGACCAGAACTGTACACAATACTCCAAATTTGGCCTCACCAATGCCTTGTACAATTTTAACATTACATCCCAACTCCTGTACTCAATGCTCTGATTTATAAAGGCCAGCATAAGTTCAAAGTATATTTATTATTAAAAGATGTATACCATATACAACCTTGAGATTCATGTGCTGGACAGGACAGGTCTTCTGAAAGTATAACCTTAAGGAATTTAAAGTTGCTGACCCTCCCCACCTCTGGTCCCATGCTAAGGCTGGCTCATGGACCTCCGATTTCCTCCTCCTGAAGTCAACAATCAGCTCTTTCTCTCCTATATGTTGATTTGTCACCACCTTTGATTCATCCAGTGATAGATGTGTTATTAACAAAATTAAATATGACATCAGAGTTGTGCTTTACACTTATGATCATTAGGCTAAGCTAGTAGAGCAGGAGCTGAGCACACAGCCTTGTATTGCATCTGTGCTGACAGTGACTGTTGCAGAATGGAACTGTCTGGGGTCTGCCTGTGAGGAAATCAATGATCCATTTACAGAAGGAGGCATAGTGGCCTAGGTTTTAGAGCTTATTGACTAGTTTTGAGGGAATGATAGCATTGAATGCAAAGCTGTACTCAATGAAGGACATCCTAATGTATGCATCTTTACTGTTCAGATGTTCTATAGTTCAGTGAAGAGCCAATGAATTGGCATCTGCTGTTGACCAGTTGTCATGATAAGCTAAATGGAGCAGATCCAAGTCACTCCTCTGGCAGGAGTTATATGTTTCATTACCAACCTCTCATAGCACTTCGTAGTGTATGTAGGTGCTACTGGACAATACCAATTGAAGCAGGTTACCACATTCTTCTTAGGCACCGGTATAATTGAAGCAGATGGATACCTCAGACTGCCGAGATGAGAGGTTAAAGATCTCAGTGAACACTCCAGCCAGTTGACCAGCACAGGTCTTCAGTAGGCAGCCAGGAACCCTGTCCAGGCCGGAAGCTTTCCATGGGTTCACCCAATCGAAGGGGTGCTCTAACATTGGCCTCAAAGACTGAAATCAGAGGGTCATTGGGGGCTGTGGGAGCTTTGCCTCCGTGTTTTGATAATTGAGCTCATGTGGGAGTGAAACCTTGTTGTCCCATATGTCGCTTGGTTTTACTTTGCACTTTGTAGGAGGTGATAACATTCAAGCCAAGCCACCGCTGCTGAGCTTTCTTCCATCGTTCCAGGTTAGTCTGGAATTGCCACTTCGCAATGGGATGGCTTTCTGGAGGGTGTATCTGGATCTCTTGTACTGAGCACCACTGATCTGACCCTCAGCAGATTGTGGATGTATTGGTTCATCCAGGGCTCCTGTCTGGGGAAGACTCTAAATGATTTTATGGGGACGCACACGTCCACTTCATAGATGTCTATGTCTTCAACAAGGGAATGATAAAATAAAATGGAGTTCTTCAATGAAGTAACAGCATTGACCGATGATAGAAAATGGTTCAATTTCAAAACAAGTTCAGTTCATTACCACATAATAGATCATTCAGCAAAACTAAAGTCCTTTGTGTTGAACAAAAATGTGTGAAAGGCTGTGTGGAGCGATACTCCAAGTGTGGTCCAACCAGGGTTTTACAGAGCTGCAACATTTCCTCACGGCTCTTGAACACAATTCTCTGACTAATGAAGGTCAACACACAATATGCCTGCTTGAGTGGCAACTTGAGGGATCTAGGGATGTGGACCCCAAGGTCCCTCTGTTCCTCCACACTGCTAAAAATCCTGCCATTAACCATGTACTCTGCCTTCAAATTTGACCTTCCAAAGTGCCCCACATGACACTGTTCTGAATCAAACTTCATCTGCCACTTTTCAGCCCAGTTTTGCATCCTTTCAGTTTCCCATTGTAATCTACAATGACCTCCTACACTATCCACAGCACCATCAATCTTCATGTCAACAGGAACCATAATGTACTATTTAAATGGCAGAATGGAACAGAAAGACTTGGGCTGCACAAATCTTTGAAGGAACTTAAAAGGACATCTAAATGTTAATGAATTCTGAGCTTTATTAATGAAAGCACAAAAGCAAGGAGTATTATGTGTTTATTCCAGAGAATTTGGGAAATGTTAATATTCTGGAGAGGGTGCAGTACAAAACTGAAGATGTTGAATAATTCAGCATACAGTAGAGAAAGTTATCAGAGATGATGAAGATATCTGAAGTCAAAGTGGCTTTGAAATTGAAATAAGCAAAAATGATTCCAATAGTAAAAGAGGCTGATAAACAAAAGGTTGACACGAGGAAACATTTTGTTACAGAGCAAGCTGTTGTGATCTCCAATGTGCCACTTAATAGGCTGGGAGAGAAGATTCACTGGTAACTTTCAAAATGAAATAGGGAGAATTTATAGCATTAATAAAAAACAGAAGATGTTGGAAGTACTCAGCAGGTTAGGCCGTATCTCCAGAAAGAGAAAGAGAGGTGACATTTCAGGTCTGACACTCTTTGCCAAAGTTCTGAAACATTATTGATGTTTCTCATTCCATAGCCAGCCTGACCTGCTGAGTATTTTCAATATTTTCTTTTTTGCATTGCAGAATTCTGAACTTTTATCTTATTGTAATAACATAAAATAATAGAGGTGTGGCGATTAGTGTAATCACCAACGATCCAGATTCAGTTCCATTGCTGTCAGTACGGAGTTTGTACATACTCCCTGCGACCGTGGGTGTTTCCCCTGGGTGCTCCTGTCTTTTCCCACATTCCAACGAGATATGGGTTAATTGGTCCCTTGGGTGTACTTGGGTGGTGTGGGCTCATTAGGGCAGAAGGGCCTGTTACTGTGCTGAATCTCTTCGTATAGATAAAACTAATTTTGAGGATTAACTGGAAATGAATCTGAGGGGTGTGAAACTAATTTCGCAATTCTATCAAAGAGCTAGTCCCAATTCGATGCGCCGCTCTCTGTGCCGTATACAACAATTGTATCTGTGCTCTGATACGACCTTTCCTGAGAGGCTTCCTCTAATATGTGCAAAAGCGCCAATCATGTAATCGTGTCTAACTGCATGATTTATGCACATAATCATCTGACTGTCTATAATGATGGAATGTGGGCTTCAAAAATGGAATCAGACACGAGAAGAAAATAATTTGGAGCACAATGGAGAAAGGTTTGAGGAATGGGACTAGTGTACTTTACTAGGTGATGGCATTGATTAAATGGGCCTCCTGATGCTGGAATTAGTCCACCACCATCAGCAGAATAATAGTATCAAGCAGATTTTCTGTCTACCTTCCTTTCAGACTAAAGTAAAGTTGGGTAAATCATTTTTAAGGATTCTTTATCTTTAACACAATATAGCCTTTGTGTCTCTGGGTGGCACAGTAGCGTGGATACTCACACAACACTTAATAGCACCAGTGATCAACGATCGGGTACAATTCCTGCTGCCATCTGTAAGGATCTTGTATGTTCTTCCTGTGACTGTGTAGGTTTCCTCCACATGCTCCAATTTCCTCCCACACATCAAAGATGCATGGGCTAATATATTATGAGCATGCAATGTTATTCCTGGAATGACAGCACCCTCCAAAGATGAAGAAGTAAATTGCATTAATTGTTCAGAGATTGATGCAATATTTGTAGACTGTTCCCAGTACATCTTCAGACTGTGTTGAACATTGACTCAAACAACACATTTCACTTTGTATTTGGATGTACGTGTGACAATTGGAGCTTACCTTTAGTCTTTAGTGCTGCTCAATAGTAATTCCTGGAATTACAGCGCCCTCTAAAGATGGAGAAGTAAATTGCCCAAATGGCTCAGTGGTGTCATATTGTTAGAGTTTGTGAATCCCGCCATCTAGTGTTTGAATTTCAACACTACCCTTCAGTACACATGATTCAGCTTTCCTTAAATTGGACCTGCTTTATATAGAAACCTGACATAACTGTCATTGTCTCTGAGGTGACTGTATGTACTGTACTAAATAATAAACAGCCAACCTACACTTTAGAATGTGTTGCTGGAACTTGCCATCGGAGTGAACAATTATAATAGCTCAGTGAGAAAGGAGTGGATAAAACCAATTTTATCATCGATAAATAAAGCAAAAGCCCACAGATGCTGTAGGTTTGGAATAAGAACAGGAACTGCAGTAAATAGTCAGCAGGGTCAGGTCAGATCAGAGAATACCTGTGGAGAAACAGTTAATGTTTCAAGATAGTTCCGGTAAAAGATGATTAATTAGAGTCATAGAACACCACAGCACAGAAACAGGCTCTTTGGCCCATCTGGACTGTGCTGAACGATTAAACTGCCTAGACCCATCAAGTGCACCCAGATCACAGCCCTCCATGTCCCACTCATCCATGTACCTGTGCTGAACGATTAAACTGCTTAGTCCCATCGAGTGTACCCAGCCCTCCATACCCACACATCCATGTACCCATCCAAGTTTCTCTTAAATGTTGAAATTGACCCCATATCCACTACTTGCATTGGCAGCTCATTCCACACGCTCACCACCCACTGAGTGAAGAAGTTTCCCCTCATGTTCCCCTTAAACATTTCACCCTTTGCCCTTAACCCATGACCTCTGGTTGTATTCTCACTCAACCTCAGTGGAAAAAGCTTGCATGCATTTACCATGTCTAAATCCTTCATAATTCTGTATACTTCATATCAACTCCTCCCTCAATCTTCTACGTTCTAGGAAAATAAGGTCCTAACCTGTTCAACTTTTCCCCATAACTCAGGTCCTCAACTCCTGACAACATCCTTGTAAATTTTCTCTGCACTCTTTCAATCTTATTTACATCTTTCCTGTAGGTACATGACCAAACCTGGACACAATACTCCAAATTAGACCTCACCAACATCTTACACAAGTTCAACATAACATCCCAACTCCTACACTCAGTACAGTGATTTATGAATGCTAATGTGCAAAAAACTTTCTTTGCAACCCTATCTACCTGTGATGCCACCTTCAAGGAAATATGGATCTGTATTCCCAGATCCCTCTGTTCTACCACACTCCTCAGTGCCCTACTGTTCACTCGGTAAGACCTACGTACCCTGGTCGTTCCTCCCAAAGTGCAACTCCTCACACTTGTCTGCATTAAATTCCATCTGCCAATTTTTTTTCAGCCCATTTTCCCAGCTGGTTCAGAAATGGCCTGAATCATTAACTCTCTTGCTTCACAGATGCTGGCTGACCATCTGAATATTCCCAGCCTCCTCTATTTTTATTTGGAACTGATACAGCGTTATAGAATTGCTTTTATACAGCATGCATTGCTGCTCAACAGAATATATTAATTTTACCTTGTATTTAAACAGTTTGGACAGCATAGACATGGTTGGTAGCTGACCACAAAAGATTTGGTTGGTCTTTTTCAGCTGCTGCAATGACTGGTGTTGTGTCCCTGTGTCAGGAAATGTAGAGAAGGCTTGACCCAAAAGCAGAGCAGCAGAGCCAATTCAGCAGTAAAGGATAACTTTAATAATAGAAAGCAAAATAATAAGCCGCAAGGGGCCACACAACAAGAGAGAACAGAAACTAAACATGACAGGCAACAAGGTCAACTTTAGCCAAGGGGAGTGAGAACTCAGAGCAACTGGTTCAGGGTGGCTGGTTCAATGAGGGAACAAGGACAATAAATAAGAACTGGGGTTAAGTAGGCTGTAGGTGATGAGTCTGGAATGAATGGCAAATGAATCCTATTAGCTGGGTGGATTCTGGGATGTGCCTGCATATGCAGGCTGGGAGGAGTTAAAATATTTCTGGGCAAATCAATATGGTATATCATTGGAAGATGACTTGTGAGGGGTATAGGGTGAATGTATGCAGTCTTATGTTGGATGGGACTAGAGGCCATAGGCTTTGGGGGAAAGCTGAAATATTTAAGGGGAATATGAGGGGGGAATTCTTCATTCAGAGGACGGTGCAAGGGTGGAATTCCCAGATCCATCAGTCCTACCAGATTCCTCAGTGCCCTACTGCCCACTGTGTATGTACCCTGGTTGGTCCTCCCAGCAGAAGTGGTAGATGTGGATTCAATTGTAACTTTTAAGAGAAGTGCAGGGATGGGAGAGATATGAAGGGCTGTGGGCTTGGAGCAGTAGATATGACTAGACAGAAGACCTGTTTGACATGCACTAGATGGGCCAAAGTGCCTGTTTTCAATGCTGTATGGCTCTATAATTGGGAAAGATACATTTTGATGACATTGCAAATGTTGTTCTCAGTGGCAGGAGTTACAGCAAAGAGTGTTCTGTAGATGGTACAGTTATAAGTATTGATGATTTGTGCCATTTTAGCTGTGCTTGAAACTCCATTCTTCCATCTGAGTGTTAGATCTACTGTAATGGAAAACCTTCCAAGCTTTTGGGTAGATTCAAACAAGGGGCAGGGTGCATTATGGAGAGACTCGTTTGATCGCAGAAGCTCCTATGGGATCAACAAATCTTATTTTAAAACTTGTTTACAATCACAAGACCCTGCTGGACATTAAGAATTTAAAATACTGCAGGTCCGCCCCATCAGTGAGTTGCTCATTGGCAAAGAAACTGAAGGAGCTGGACTTGGCTGCCCGCGTCAGAGAGGCTTTGGAGGAGTTGGTGCGTGAAGACGGTGTGCAGTCTAACTGCGAGTGCTCACCTTAGCCACTTTTCCAGTGATCAGAAGATCTTGTTAGACATCATTAATGTGGAATGCTGCAAGTCTGATTCACTGGTTTATCGGCGGGTGGCAGGAGCAGCCAGCACGGGAGCTGTGTGGCCTTGGCCATGGTGAGGACTGGGCCTCAAGCCACGGGGTTCAAATGTTTACAGACACACACGAGAGGAGCGTTGGATTCAGTGCGCTCCACCGGACGCAGCGCTCAAGTTGTAGTCATGCTGCTTTCCAGAGTTCGCTCAGCTGAAGACAAGTTGCATTGTGTTGGACTGCAAATTGCTGCAACATTCATGGACTCAGCGCCTTGGACTATATATTACATGTCTGACTGTATATTACTGATATCTTGTATGTGCTGTCTGTGCCTTGTGCTTTGTGTGACTGTGGGTACTGTTTTGCACCTTGGCCCTGATGTAACACTGTTTCATTTGTCTCTAATCATGGGTATTCAAACATGGTTGAATGACTATTAATCTTCAACTGGGACCTAGGGAAAAGCATTGTGTGGCACAGATAGGTACACTAATCAGTTTCTCAGTCTGATGAAATATGGTAAATGTATGGAAATGTGGGTATAGAGAAAACTATAGGACTTCAGAGACAGTGACCACAACTCCCTGACTTTTTCCATCGCCTTTGAGAATGAAAGAGGCAGACAGTATGGGAAAGTATTTAATTGGAGAGAGGAAATTTTGATGCTATTAGGCAGGGACTTGGGAACATAAATTGTGAAAAAATGTCCTCAGGGAAATACAAAATGGAAACATAGAGGTTGTTTACAGTGCAATTGCACGGGGTCTGGGTAGGTTTCTCTGAGGCAGGGAAAGGAAAGTAGGAAGGAACCATGGCTGACAAAAAATGTGGAACATCTAGTCAAGAGGGAAAAAGAAGCTTCCTTAAAGTTTAAGAAGCAAGGATCAGACAGGACTTCAGATAGTTTCAAAGTAGCCAGGAAGAAGCTTAAAAGTGGACATAGGAGAGATAATGGACCTTAGTGAGTAGGATTAAAGAAAACTCCATGATATTCTACATGTATGTGAAGAATAGGAAGATAACTAGAGTGAGAGTAGACCTGATCAAGGATGGAAGAAAAAACATGCTCCCGGAGTCAGAGGAGCTAGGAGAGGTCTTAAATGAATACCTTTTTTTTTATTTATTAAATTTTAGAAATTACAAAGAATAAATGTAATAGTAAAAAAAGTAAGAAAGATAATACTAACCCTCCCCCCTCCCCTTAACCCTTACCTAAAGAGGAAAAAAAAGAGAAAGAAGAGAAAGATTGCCTGGATATCGGAGGATCCCCACATGCTCCATGGAATTCAAAATAATTTTGATACTTATTTTTTACTTTCCCCAATTACTATAATTTTATCTTCAAAGGACCTATGTATTTAATCCTATCTTTAGTAAGTATGGGAGCCAAATTTTCAAAAATATATCATATTCATTTCTTAAATTATACGTAACTTTTTTCAAATGGAATACAACTATTATTTCATTATTCCAACAATCCATAGTTAAATATAAATCAGATTTCCAAGTAACTGCAATAACTTTTTTGGCTACTGCCAATGCAATTTTTATAAATTTTTTCTGATACTTGTTCAATTTAAGTTTCGGTATTGTCCCTTCAATGTCTCTTAATAAAAATAATAGTGGACTATGTGGGAGTTGTACTCCAGTAATTTGTTCCAATAAAAGTCTTAAATTTATCCAAAATGGTTGAATTTTAAAACAAGACCAAATAGAATGTTAAAAGGTACCAATTTCTTGATTAAATCGAAAACATTGGTCAGACATATTTGAATTTAATCTATTTATTTTCTGTGGTGTTATATATAATTGATGTAAAAAATGATATTGTATTAATCTAAGTCAAACATTTATTGTATTTCTCATACTATCTAAACATAATCTTGACCAGTTTTTCCCATCAATTTTAACATTCAAATCAGATTCCCATTTTTGTCTTGATTTATGAATTCCTAATTTAATTATTTGCTTTTGAATCAAATTATACATACAAGATGTAAATTTTTAATTCTTCCTTTCTATTTCTATTTCACTAGATGCAACTCAATTTAGATGGTCAATGAATGGGATAAAATATTTAGGTATTAGAGTTGATAATGATGTAAAAAATTTATATAAACAGAATTATTTGCCATTATTAAAAAAAATAAAAGAGGATCTTGATAAATGGATGATGTTACCAATAACGTTAATAGGTAGAGTTAACACTGTAAAAATGAATATATTTCCTAGATTGCAATATTTATTTCAAAATTTACCAATACAATTACCTCAGAAGTTTTTTCAAGAACTGAATAAATATGTAAGGAAATTTCTTTGGAAAGGTAAGATGTCAAGAATATCATTGGAAAAATTGACATGTAAATTTGATCTAAGAGGGTTACAACTTCCAAATTTTAAGAATTACTATAAAGCAAATCTACTTAGATTTATTGCGTCTTTTTTTGATGAAGAAAAATCGGCATGGATTAAAATAGAATTGGATAAGATAGGAGAAAATATACCAGAAGATTTTATATATAAATGGGATTCCAAATGGATACGGGAAAAAAAGATCAGTCCCTGGGATTGGATGTGATATACTCCTGATTACTATGGGAAGTCAGGGAAGAGATTGCTGCACAGTTAGCGATGATCTTCTCATCTTCACTGGCCATAGAAGTAGTACCATAATGTTGGAGGGTGGCAAATGTTATTCTTTTGTTCAAGAAAGAGAGAAGGGATAATATTAGGAATTTTAGACCACTTCAATAAGTGAGTCTTATTGCAGTGCTGCACAAATTATTGAAAATTCTTGGAGGTGGGCTTTACTGGCATTTGAAGAAATATAGTCTGATTAAGGATAGTCAGCCTGGCTTTGTGAAGAGCCTGACTAAATTCTTTGAGGATGTAACAAAGTACATTGAAGGCAAAGTAGTAGTTGTGTGTATGGATTTTAGTAAAGTGTCTGATAATGTTACCCATGGTAGGTTCATCCAGGGAGTCAGAAGTATGGGAACCTTTTTGTTGAGGAGCACCAATTAATTGGTGATCAATCACTTCTGATACCATGTTGTGTTCATTATCAAGAGATAGTGCAGAGCAGACCAGGACGTCAGCATATAGGATACCCAACTGAACTTTATTGATAATGCTGCTCATACAGTATGTGAACTCCTCCCATGTGGGAGTGGCTAACTGAGTGGCATAGGAATAACACTATTAACTACCACAACAAGGAATAACCCTGGGAATTATAGAGCAGTGAGTATTATTTCAGTGGTGGGCAAATTATTGGAGAAAATTCTTAGAGATGGACTTTACTAGAATTTGGAGAAACAGAGCCTGGTTAGAAATAGTCAGCAAGGCTTTGTCAAAGGTAGATCATGTCTCACAAGCCTGACTGAATTCTTTGAGGATGTAACAAAGTACATTGATGAAGGCAGAGTAGTGAATGGATTTTAGTAAGGTAGTTTAGTAAGGTGTTTAGTAAGGTAGGCATATTCATAGAATCAGGAGGCATCGGATCCAAAAGAACTTGGCTGTGTGTATACAGAGTTGTCTTTCCCATTGAAGTCAGAGTGTGGTTGTAGATGGAGCATATTCTGCTTGGAAGTTCGTGACGGTGGTATTCCACAATGATCTGTTCTGGAATTTGAGCTCTTTGTGATTTTTATAAATGACTTGGATGAGGAGAGTGAAGGGTGTGTTAGTAAGTTTGCAGATGAAGTGAAGATGGTGGTGCTGAAGATAGTGTTTAAGGTAGTTGTAGGTTACAAAAGGACATTGATGGGATGCAGAGCCAGTCTTAGAAGTGGTAGATAGAGTTCAATACAGAGAAGTGTGAAGTGATTCACCTTGGAAGGTCAAATTTGAAGGCAGAGTACAAAGTTAATGGCAAGATTCTTAACAGCGTGAGGGAGCAGAGGGATCTTGGGGTCTACTTCCATAGATACCTCATAGTTCTCGCACAAGTTGTAGGGAGGGTATCAAGGAGTTGGCCTTCATTAGTTGGGCTATAGAGTTGTTGGATTGTACCAAATCAGTGAGCGGGAGCATGAGAAGAAGGGGAGTTTTCATTTAGGTCCATGGCTGAAGTTTGGAAAAGGCAGCACTTTGTGAACAGGATTCATTAGAAGGGATGAATAAAAGTAAAGCGGGGACAAATGGAGCGACCATTGTGTGCGAGGCTTTGGCTCATCAGGCTTGGGCGAGCTAAGTATCTGGTCAACACACACAAAATGCTGGAGGAACTCAGCAGGCCTGGCAGCAGCTGTGGAAAAGAGTACAGTTGATGTTTTGGGTCAATGACCTTCAGCTCATATGGGAGACTGAGGAAGTGGTAGATAAAGAGCTGCATGGAGGCAGTCATCCCTAGGTTGCAGGAGGTGGGTTACTGGGTGATCGTCAGGAGAAGGAAGGAAGGGAAATGGACAGCCAATGGAAAATACTCCTGTGATCATTCCCCTCAAGCATAAGTATTCCACTTTGGATACTATTGAGAGGGACAACCTAACACAGCGACTGGGTCTCTGGCGCTGAGTCTGGTGCTGTAGCTCAGAAGAGAGGTGAAGAGAACTGCAGTAATGATAAGGGATTACATAGTTAGCAGAATGGAGCAGGAACTCCAGGGTAATAAGCTGTGAATTGCTGCCTGTACCATGTGCTAGTGAGGGTAAGAATAGGATAATCTGGCACATGAATGAGTGACTGAGGAGCCAGTGCAGGGGGCAGAATTTCAGATTTCGGCATCATTAGGATCTTTTCAGGGGAAGGTATGGCCTGTACAAAAAGGATGTGGGACAAACCCGAGGGGGACCAATACCCTTATGGGCAGGTTTGCTAAACCTATTCGGGAAGGTTTAAACTAATTTAACAGGGAGATGGAAACAGGGAAATAGGGCTGAGGATGGGGTAGTTGGTTTACAAGCAGAGGCCGTGTGCATTAAGTCTGCGAGCAGTGAGAAGCTAAAGATAGAGCAAAATTGCAGTGCAATGGAAAATGGGGACAAAATTGAAAAGGGTGATGAATATGGGACCGAAGGTATTATATATGAATACATGCAGTATATGGAATAAGGTAGATAAATTTGCAGCACAGTTATAGATTGAAATCTGTGGTGTTGTGGGTATCACTGAATTGTGGCTGAAAGAAGATTACAACTGAGAAGTTAATGTCCAAGGATACACATTGTATTAAACAGACAGGCAGGTAGACAGAGCAGGTAGCATGGCTCTGCTGGTTTTAAACAAAAATGAAATCAAATCATTAGAAAGAAGAGACATAGGATTAGAAGGTGTAGAATCATTGTGGGTAGAGCTAAAGAACTGCAAGGGTAAAAAGACCCTGATGGGATTTATATACAGACCTCCAAACAGTAGTAAAGCTGTGGTGTATAAATTAAAACAAGAGGTAGAAAATGCATGTAGAAAGGGCAATATTACAGAAGTCCTGGGGGATTTCAATATGCAGGTAGAATAGGAAAATTAGGTTGGTGATGGACCCCAAGAGGGGGAATTTCTAAAATACCTATGAGATGGGTTTTTAAAGCAGCGTATGGTTGAGCCCACTAGGGGATTAGTTATTCTAGTCTGGGTGTTGTGCAATGAACCAGAATTGATTAGGGAACTTAAGGTAAAGAAATCCTTGGGGGTCAGTGATGATAGAATTCACCCTACAATTTGAGAAAGGGCTAAAATCTGATCTATTAGTAATATAATGGAGTAAATGGAATTGGAGGCATGAGAGAGCAGCTGGCTAAAAACTGACTGGAAGGGAACACTAGCAGGGATGATGGCAGAACAGCAACGACTGGAATTTCTGGGAGCAATTTGGAAGGCACAGGATAGATACATTTCAAAAAAGAAGTATTCTAAAGGCAGGATGACACAACTGTGCCTGATGAGAAGTCAAAGCCAACATAAAAGCCAAAGTGGACATATAATAGAGCAATAAGTAGTGGGAAGTTGCAAGATTGGGAAGCTTTTAAAAACTAACAGAAGACAACAAAAAAAAAGTCATAAAGAAGGAAAAGATGGAATATGAAGGTAATCTAGCCAATGATTTAAATAGAGGATACAAGAAGTATCTTCAGATATATAAGGTGTGAAAGAGAGGCAAGAGTAGATTTTGGATCACTGGAAAGTGATGCTGGAGAGGTAGTAATGGGAGACAAGGAAATGACAGACAAACTGAATAAGTATTTTGCATCAGTCTTCAATAAAGAAGACACCAGCAGTTTGTTAGAAGCTTGAGAATGTCAGAGGGCTGAACTGAGTGAAGTAGCCATTACTAGGTAGAAGGTATTTGGGAAACTGAAAGGTCTGAAGGTAGATAAGTCACCTGGACCAGATTGTCCAATTTCCATGGTTCTGAAAGAGGTGGCCGAAGAGGCATTGATAATGATCTTTCAAGGATCAGTGTATTCTTGAATGGTTCCAGAGGACTGGAAAATGCAAATGTCACTCCACTCTTCAAGAAGGGAGACAGGCAGAAGTAAAGAAATTATAGGCCAGTTAGTCTGACCTCAGTGTCTGGGTAAATGCTGGAGTCAATTGTTAAGGATGTGGTTTTAGGGTACTTTGAGGCACACGATAAAATAAGCTGTAGTCTGTATGGTTTCCTTCAGGGAAAATCTTGATTGACAAATCTGTTGGAATTCTTTGAAGAAATAACAAGCAGAATGGACAAAGGAGAATCGATGGATAGTGTATAGTTAGATTTTCAAAAGGCCTTTGACAAAGTACCATGCATGAGGCTACAGGAAAGATACTAGCATGGATAAAGTAGTGGCTGACTGGTAGGAGGCAAAGTGTAGGAATAAAGGGAGTCTTTTCTAGTTGGCTGCCCATGACTAGTGACATTTCACAGGTGTTGCTGTCGGGGCAGCTTCTTCTTATGTTGCATGTCAATGATTTGGATGAATATTTTTTGGCTTTGTGGCCAAGTTTGCAGAAAATATGAAGATAGGTGGAGGGGCAGGCAGTGTTGAGGAAGCAGGGAGCCTGCAGAAGGATTTAGACAGATCAGGAGAATGGGCAAAAATAGTGGCAGATGGAATATAATGTGTGGAAGTGTATGGTCAAGCGCTTTGGTAGAAGGAACAAAGGTGTAATATTTTCTAATGGGGAGAAAATTCAGAAATCAGAGATGCAAAAGGACACCTCATGCAGGATTTCCAAAGGTTCATTTGCAAATTGAGATAGGTGTAAGGAAGGCATGTGCAATGTTGGCATTCATTTTGATAGGACTAGAACATAAAAGCAAGGATGTGATGCTGAGGCTTTAGAAGGCATTGGTCATGCCACTGTTGGAGTATCATGAGCAGTTTTGGGCCCCTATGGGTCTCCAATGACTTGGAGGCCAAGCCACGACATATATTTAAAGCAGATGTTGATAGATTCTTGCTTAGTCAGGGCATGAAGGGATGCGAGAAGAAAGCAGAAGATTGGAGCTGAGAGGGAAATGGATCAGCCATGAGGAAATGTTGGAGCAGACTCAATGGAACAAATGGCTGAACTCTACTCCTATATATTTTTTTGGTCTAAGAGCTATTAGGTAATGTTGCAGCACTATAAAACTCTGGTTAGACCATATTTGGAATATTGTGTTCAGTTCTGGTTGTCTTATTATAGAAAGGATGTGGAAACATTTAGAGAGGATGCAAAAGAGATTTAAGGTGATTGGAGGAACATATGGGGGGGGGGGAGATGTCAGAAGTAAGTTTTTATGAACACAAGGAATAGTGGAATGCTCTGCTAGTGGCTGGTGGTAGTGGCTGATACAATAGGGACATTTAAGAAAAACTTCATAGGCATGTGTATGATAGAAAAATTAAGGGCTATGCAGGAGGTAAGGGTTAGATCGAATTTAAGAGTTGGCTATAAAGTTGGCAAAACATTGTCGGCCAAAGAGCCTTACTGTGTTGTATGTTAACAACATTGTACAGCTTATTAACGTAGTTATTTTGGGTCATCCTTAACTGAGTGGGTGCAGTTGAGATACAAGTGCTAATATTACTTCACACCACTGAATCCCTGCTTGCTTTCCCTTTGCTGCCATATATCCTGCTGCCTTGAGCTGCGTGGTTCAGTGCCTGCCCGTCTCAAGTGGTTGTCTTCACCTTGCTTTCGACCTTACTTACAAAGGTGAAAACTGGCACTGATGGGCTTGATACCGATGGCTGGGTTGGCAAGATCGCTAAAGTCGCCTCAACGTTTGATATGCCAGTGTAATTAGTTGTTTGATTCCTGCTTCATCAAGTATTCCAATGGTGAGACCCAAGGTTGCAATGACATGTTACATTTATTATTTATCAATGTCAAGTCAAACTTCATCTACCTTTTACACTCAGAAAACCGTTTATTGTTCCAGCAAAAAATTGTCATTTCAGATGATGAGAATGGCATTGGTGTGAGCACGTGGTCTGACCTCTTTTTAGCTGGATGGCTTTCCCTATGGATTCTCATGCATTGATATTCAGGTTTGCTTCTGTAAGTATGTAAATACTGAAGAGGATTGTACAATGGTACCTTGGATTCTAGAGGAGCACAATTTGCTGTTGAAAGCCAAATCAGATCTTGGGTACTCAGTACGTAATTCTTCTTTAGGTGCCTTAAACCAAGGAGGCTGATAATGAATTTGAAGAGTGCTTGGTGACTAAATTGGTGAGCTGATTATTATTGTTACATGTACTGAGGTAGAGTGAAAAACGTATTGCATACCATCCTATGAATCAATTCATTACAGCAGTACATTGGAGTAGTGCAAGGTAAAACAATAAGTGTGTGGAATAAAGTGTTACAGTACAGAGAAAGATCAGTGCAGGTAGACAGTAAGGTACATGATGACATTGAGGTACATTGGTAGGTCAACATCCATTTTTTCATACTAAGGGATCATTCAATAGTCTTCTAACAGGAGGGTAGAAGCTGCCCTTGTATCTGCCGTTATGTCCTTTCAGACTTTAATATCTTACTGCAAAAATAACGGGTTCTGTCTGATTTACCTCCAGATTTTGGGAGTTCGATTGATACTGCTGATAACCTAAGTTTGGCTAGCCAGATAGATTAAAAGGACTACATTAGTGAAGGGGGTTCATGGGTCAACTTTATCCCTATCTTTCCCCCCACAACACACCAGTTCCATCCCCGATGTTTCTTTCTTTCCCAGTTCCAATGAAGGGTTTTCATCCTAAAAGATTAACTCATTTTTCCATCCACAAATAACTGGTGAATAATTCCAGCATTTTCTATTTCAGATTTTCATCTTTGGTTGCTTCTTGATTTTCATAAACAATTTACAGTATGTATATTGATAGCCTTGTTAAAATTCTCTCCCTAAATATTAAGAATCTCTGCCTTTGATTTTTCAAAACAGAAGTAGCAAAAATCCAGTCACCTTGAATTGTCTGTCTGTATGATATTTGTACAAAATGGTAGGCATAATAAAAATGCTACATTAGATAGATGGCCCTCTGTCCACCATGTCCACAATTAGCAAGTGCCCATTTACACTAACACCAATTTATTTGCCCCACATTCCCCCATCAACTACTCCCAGATTCTACCACCAGCGCCATTTCCTCAAAATTAACCTACAGCCCATAATTCTCAGCAGTGAACCTTCCCATGCTGTGGTAAAGTATCATTGACAAATTTCTATATTAAATTGTTCCCTTTGTTTGAATGTTCTGAGCCAGAAGGCATATACTTGAAATGTTTAGCAAAGAAGGCAAATAGTGATAAATTACTTTGCATAGTATGTCAATATACTTTGAACAGACAGACTGAAAGGATGCTTCCTTACTTCCAGTAATACCCCCCCCCCCCCACTTCACCATCCTTATCTCCTTGCTGCCCACTGCCTCCCTCTGGTGCTCCTCCCCCCCTTTTCTTTCTTCCATGGGTTTTGTCTTCTATCAGATTCCCCCTTCTTCAGCCCTCTAACTCTTTCACCAATCAACCTCCCAGCTCTTTACTACATCCCTCCCACTCCTGCTTCCACCTCTCTCGCCTCCTTCCTGTTTCTCCCTCCCCTTCCCCCACCTTTTAAATTTATTCCTCATCTTTTCTTTCTTCAGTCCAGCTGAAGGGTCTTGGCTCAAAACATTGACTCTACTTTTTTTCCACAGATGCTGCCTGGCCTGCTGAGTTCCTCCAGCATTTTGTGTGTGTTGAAAGGATGCTTGCAGGTTCCCCTCAATTTTACTCACCACACTGAGGGGGATAAAAGATTCTTCATTGCTGCAGGACCTAATTCCTGTAATTGCTATCCAGCACAGAAGGAGTACCTTCGCTGGAAATACTGCAGTGGTTCAGGGCAATGGGTCACCAACACCTTAACGAGGGAATTTATTTGTGTATTTATTCAGAAACAGCATTGGAATAGGCCCTTCGAGCCACACCGCCCAACAATCCTGATTTACTCCTGGCCTAATCAGGAGACAATTTACAATCACCGATTAATCTACTAACTGGTACGGCTTTGGGCTGAGGGAGCAGATCGGAGCACCCGGAGGAAACCCATGTCGGCACAGGGGAGAATGTACAAACTCCCTACAGGCAGAGGCAGGAATTGAGTCCGGGTTGCCTGTACTGTAAAACGCTGTGCTAACCACGACACTACAATGCCTCCTTTAGTGATAGCCAATAAATACTGGCCTTGCTGGTGACGTTTTGAGAATAACTAAATGATGCCATGCTGGTGCAAATCTTTCAGCTTGTGAACAAATTGACTCAAGCTAAATAATTAGGGCTAGAATTTGCTTCAGTAATACTATTTTGTTGCAGCACAGACCACCGCTTAACTAGCCAACCCAGTGCATACGGTCTCAAAACCTCAAGGCAGCTCATAAAACTTTGTGCTAGAAGATGACCTGGCACATAAAATAGACATATCCTCAGATTAAAATATCATGGTGAGAGTTTACTGTTTGTACCAATTTTTGAGGCAGTAGGAGATTTTTAAAATGACACTGTCCAATTTTGGCTGCATTTTTAAAACTTTAAAATATCAAAAAGCCCAGGAAACCTGACACCAACGAAAGTGACGAAGCAAAAGTAAGAATGTAGACAGCTATGCACTGTCTTTATTCCTTAGTTGATTTTTTTTATTATGAATAGTTTATTTTTGAAATTTAAAAGATGTCCCAACTACAATAGTATATTGTAAGTACAGGAATTAAACACAGTAAATCCATATCCAGCCCTTTATTGATAACTGTAAAACTAAAGGTGTTTCATTCTAGTGTCAAGTTTATATACCGTAGTTGGACAGAAAGTGGATTATGACAAAATTACTGTGCTGGAGGGGCTGTGGTCAACGTTGGCAATAACAGTTGGAGGTGATTTTATTTAACTTGTCATGGCTGGGGTTGGGAGGATAATGATGATAATGTTGTGTACTACCTACCACCCAAAGGTTCTGCATGACCTGGTGTTGTAGGGGAAAGTAAAGCTAATGACTCCTAAACACGGATGTGGTTGGTGCTAATATGGTAACAAGGAACCACAGGCAAAGCCTCAAAGCAGAAGCATGGAATGCAGCTGCGATTACACCCAAGTTTCAGAAATTTTATTAATTAGTGTAATAGAAAATTGGATTTACTATTAACTGAATTTGATTTTTGGATGATCACTTTGTTCTGTAATCAAGACCTAACTTGTTACTTAATTATACCTTTCTGTAACCATTATTCTGCTGTCAAAACCTAGTTTTACTGTTGATCACATCTCTGTGCAATCTGAGGATTTAATAGCTGTAAGAAGTTTATGCTCAGGTAGATTATCAATTTTAATAAATCACCTGTTATTTTGAACAACACACGGTCCTTCCGCATGATCCTCCACATGGCTTGAGAGAGCGGGCAGGAAGCACATTTAATAAGAGGCTAAGCTTAAAAAAAAACTTGCTATGCACGTTATATAACTTGCTATGTAGTGCTATGCACCCAGGGCATTCCAAAACATTTCACTGCCAATTAAGCACCCTTGACATGTTTTCAATTTCACGTTGCAAGGAAATGTGGCAGCCAGTTTTTGCCCAGAGAGGAACAAGAAACTGATCAGATAAGATGCATTCTATGTCTGAAAGCTGAAGGGAACTCGTCTGTTATATGCTGAAATAGACACAGAACTTTTATGTCCACACATGAAAGGACTGAGAAAGTCAATCACTCTAGGACAGAGAACACACCAAATACTTAAGTGGTTTTCAGTCTTTTATTGTAAATGTTCACACATTTTCCCTTCAGATTACTGTACAAAGCAGTTTTGAATGCAATTCTGGGGTGTTTACACCTAAGGGCCCAGGCGAACAGGCAGTGCCATTACCCAGTTACCGAAAGTTTTCCCAAAGAAGTACTTCGCGGTGAGCAATCCTGCCTTTACCAAATCTAGCCGTGATGGTCAAGAACACAATGCACAGCAAATGGAACTACTTCAAGTAGCTAGGATACAAGTTCATGGTACCATGTACAGAATCTCTTTGATGCAGTAAAAGAAAGCAACAGGAAAAAAAAATCATAAGACAACAGTGGAAAGGAAAGAGAAAACAATTCCAGTCAATGCAACATGCAAAGCATGCAGACAAAGGATAGAAAATTGGTTACAAACACCACTACCTACAAATGGTTTCTAACTTGAATGTGGTGTGTTTGTGTGGAAAACCAATCTGTGTTTTGCTTGCACTTGTCATGGCAGTGGGCAAGTCCAGAGCTGAGAAGTTTTGTTTCTACTGCCTGGTCTTTGCTTTCCATCATCTTCAGGCTCCAGAATTGAACTGGTTGCGACTGAGTCTGGTGGGATGCCAAGACATTCCAATAAAATGGAACTTGCATTACCCTATACTACATGAAAAGTAACAATGCTTCAAAACACTATCTTTCACTCACGGGAAAAATGAAAGCTTGTGTGGGTAGATCTCGACTTTGTGAGACAGAATACAACAGGCAGGTCGGCAGCTAGTCCAACTTCTCCATTGAAGCCAATGGAAATAGAAATTAATGGAGAAATATAACGCAGTCTGCTGATTTGCTACCGACAATGTTAGACCAATCCAAATCCACCAGATATCTCCTGGATGTCCAACTCCCATTCTGTCCGCTTCAACCCTCTACCCCATTTTTACTTTCAGGAACTGAACTAGATGATGTACTCATTGCTTCAGAAGACTTTTCAGAGTTGAATTAATTAACCTTCTATTCTTTCTTTTTGACACATTGTGGAGATTATCTTAAGCTTGCCTTTGAAATAATTTTGAATCTGCCTTACCAATGTACAATGATACAATTTACAGCAGTTTCACCAGGATAAATGATCAGCTACAGGGTACAACTACAACATTAATAAAGGGCTCTCCCTCACTGAGTTATTCAATATAAAGAGTCGGATGTCACAAAGTCTTTGTATAAAGGGGCCATTTATGTCTAAAAGATTTATCTTTGTCATGCCTACAGTATATCCTCGAGGCCTAAGAAGGCCTTGAAGGTACTGTCTCTAGTGAATTATTTTGTATAAAGAATCTGGCCAGAGTGGAAAAACTCTGCAGAAAGGGTTAGTTGAGAATCTGTATAAAATGTCATCCGACGGCTTGTATAAAGAGTCACCTGGGAGAGAATAGCAGGTTTAAAGATATTATATTCACCCTTAACGACATCAGCATCTAAACTACGAGTGTTTGACCATGTGATATAAAGTGGGCATCTCTGGTGTACAGAAAGAGGTTTTAAGTAGTATTTACTGCATGAAATCTTTTTCCTATATTGAGTGAATGGTGGAATACAACTGTGGGATATAAAGCGGGGCCTCTTTTCCTGTACTATATAGAAGTAAAACACTTGATCTGGTCAGGCCACAGTGGAGAAAACGCATATCCACAGTCATCATCATTTAAGTTCTTAGGTGCTATAATCTCTCAGGGTAATTGCCTGCTCCATGTCCAAGCTGGATGAAAGTACCAATTGTTAACAGCTACACTTGTACCATTATTGAGACGAAGGAAAGGGGTGGTGAGCAGTTGGAATTAGGGTAAAGATTTACCTCAAGGATCTTGCTCGTAAATATAATCTTGGAATACTTTTAGATACCTTCAGAATACTTGATCTGTTTCTATGGGACAAAGACACTTATTCTGATGGATATCTTTACGACCTTTGCAATGATGTGTCCAAGGGGATTGGGGAAGAGCAAGGGGCGAAGGCTTACCCAAATATTACCTTAAACATGAGTGCAATGCAAGGCTATGGACAGGTTTGCACATTCTGCCCTCCGGATATTAAAGATGTACAAACTACCCTTACCAAAAAAAGCCGTAAAACTTAAATTAATGCACAAAGACCAGTTGCATTGCCAAGTGAACAGAAACATTAACTCCTTCACTGTCATGTGTACTGGAGTGCAACTAAATCAGAAACAACTGCAGTCAACACAACTACAAATTATCACTTAAAAACCTAGAACAACTTCAACTAATTAAGGAAAAATGTTTAAAGCAAATCAATTTTTTTTTGCAATTCAGTTCTTTTTTTGTGTAATTTTACACAAACCTTTTTGAGCCAGAAAGAAAGATATGCACATAAATACACTGGAGTTTTCCATGCAGACTTTCTCTGAAAAAAGAGGATTCATTATTTGGACATAAACAACAATCCAATCAACTCATCAGCATGAACAGCACTAGGCTAAACAAAACGATGAACGTGATTACCCCAGCAAGTAAATGAACTATGCGTTTGTAGGATGGGCTTTTGTTTTTCTCTGAAGAACATTGGGAAGAAGACATACAGCAGGAAATATAAGAGCACTTTTGAGTATCCATTTTACAACTACGCCTGTCATCCCAGGCATTTTGCATTCAAGACGTAGTGTGCACCTTCTCCTGGAACCTTTAATGTCACCAGTCTATTAGATCTCACTTTCACAGTAAGCGTACTTTGATGTTGCTGTGAGCACAGACCTAATAATTGTGCTGTTTGCTTCCCCCAACCATGACCCAGGTGAAATGTTTACACTGTATAATGCATTTGGCGTCTTGTGTTGCTAAGATTGCAGCGCTGGTTGTGGACGATCAGGCAGCTGAATGTTCTATGATAAGTAAAGGGGATGCTCGGGCAGAGACCCAAGCACTGAATTCCAGATGGTGACTGCTCTTCATTTCAATGTAGTTTTAAACCAAGTGTCACACAGGAAGGTCTTGAGAAACCAGGAGTCAATGGGAATCCAGGGGACCTACTGACAGGGACAATCATCCTGGAGGGCAGTGTTCCAGCCTGATGTCATTGCTGCCTTATTAATGATCTTCCTTTCATCACAGAAGTTGGGAAATTTGCTGATGGTGGCTGAAAGTTCCCTTCTATTTGCAGTTCCCCAGACGACCATCAGTTCTGTGCCTACTTTGAGCAAGGCTTCTGCAATAATCAGCCTTGAGCAGTTCTGAAATAATAGTCACATTGTACAAGTATTAGACTTTGAGCATTTCCAACAAGATCAGCTCTGACAGCTTTACCTTGGGATGTAATGGCATTACGCTCATCTACTCTCCCACCATTAACAACCTGGGGGTCGCCATTAAAGAGAAACATTACATGAGCCAGCCACATAAACACCAAGCCCATGAAAGCAGATTACAGTGTCTTACCTCGTAACTCCCCAAGGGTGTTGCGCTATTCACAAATCACAACCCAGATGTTGTAGTCTAAATGAACATGGTACCAGAGACACTCAATAGCCTCAATACCATCAGGATTAAGTGGCCCATCCTATCGGCAATCCACTTTCCAATTTAATCACTCACTCACTCCCTCCACTACAGCTTCTCCATACTTGTGTGCATAACACACACCGTGGCAACCTGCCAATGCTTCTTCAGCAGCACCTGCCTTGCCTCTTGCCCATGGACCATAAATACAAGGGAATATTGCCACAATGATGTGCGCCCAAGTCCCAGTGCCCAGTAAGATTATGAAATTAAAATCCTGGGCCTCTCAGATTTATTGCACTTTTAAAGAGTACATTCACCACAATTTGGCAATTCACCATTTGCTTCTTAAGCACAGTTCACACTGGACAATAAATAGCAGACTTGCTGGCAATGCCCACCTCCTGAGATTAAATAAAATAAAAATATCAGACATGACGCCACCTCCACTACTCTCCGCAACTCTCGTCCCACTTATTACCATTCCAGGCAATTGGAATTAAGGATGGCTCTAGCTGTGAACTGAGTGAGTGGCAGGAGTTAGCTTCTGTTCCAACATTCCAGATCAATTATGGGGAAAATTAAACTAATCCATCAGACTCTGAATGCTACTTGTCTTTTTCCTAGTAGATGGCAAGGCAGAATTAACATTGCAACCCGGTGCACCAATTCATGAAGAGCTGAACAAGTATTCTGAAGGGTTTGAGCTCAGCTTTTGCCTTCCATGAGCTTGTCTTGGTTCTTCTCATTCATGATGACGCAAGCAAGCTACATTAAAACAGCGTACAGGATTTGTAATTAAATTAAATCAGGTCTCTGCTATGGGCAAGTGGATCCCACTGCCAGCCCGTGATGTAAATGCCATCCAGTTTGTTCTTTGAGACTATTTGTTTTGGGTGGATTTACCTTCAGGAGGAAGGACTGAACACAGTAATTGCTATGGAGACACAGCAGGGCAATACTCACAAACCGCAGATCCCATTGCTGATCTTTTCTTCCTTAGTTGACACTCCAATTAAACAATCCTTCATCCAATTCAATTCAGATAACCCAACAGGACCTAAGCACTACCCAACCCAACCCACCCCTCCCCTAGCATTAGTTTCATAAAAACCTTTCAGTAAGGCAAGAAAGCTCAGGAGCGACTGATGAAGACACAGGACTGTCCTCTACAAAATGTCATGTTTTTATTTAATTGTGGGACATGTGCTGCCCTCTTCAATGGGACCATCTCCAGTGTTCCTTTTAAGAGTGGAATATTGTTGGCAAGTATTGCATTGTGTTCGAAGAGATTCAAGTGATGTGTCTCTTTGGGGGTAGCACAAAGTCCCCTTTGCTTTAGAACCCCTTTATATAGCAGTAGGCTTCCAAACAAGAGAACAGAATGTATAGTAACCACAATCCACCAAATAAGGCGGCAGTGACGATGCGGGGTCCCCGCGGACCCCCAAGCTCTCCCCCGATGTGCGGCCGCCTTCTGTACAGCAGGATGCTCACGCTGACAAAAGCAAAGATGGTGAAGAGAGTGACAGAAAAGGCCAGGGTGCCTGCTTCCACTTGGAACTCCTTGCCCTGGGATGCCCAGTAGATGGCAGCAACAGACCATGCCAATCCAATGCCCAGGAAAACATTGACCGCATTGCTTCCAGTGACGTTCCCGATGGAGGCATCTGCATAGTAGTCCTGTGAGGCTGCCACTTTGCTGGCAAAGGTATCTGTGGGATAACACAAGGTGCAGCAGATCAAAACAGGAGTAGGTAAAAAACTTTTACATTCATTGGCTGAAGTCAGCCCAAAAATAGTGACGGGGAAAATTAGTTACTTACATTTTCACACTGAATATATGAATTTGTGGTGTTATATCTGATCCCTCAAACTTGGGCCTCTTCTGAAGCTGCTCCCCAGTTCCCACTCTGTGTTTCCTCTCTATCAACACTCTCTTCTGCAATTGAACTATTCAGTCAAATTGACTTCCCATGTTTTACCATCAAAGATGTTTTAACACAATTCTCTGTACTACATCAGCCTTTTCCACCAATTTGTCTGTAGCTCTCCAGAAATCTGCAACTGAGGTTCATCTATTCTTCAGTGAAAAACCCAGAATATGCCCAATCTTGTTTCATGATTGTAACCACACAGAAAGAAGTTATTCAGCCCATAGGGCTGAATGCTGGCTCCTGACCCTATTCCAGCTAGCCCACCTTTTTATTCACAAATCTGCCCTCCTCCTTCACAGTCCTGAAGAATATTCTAGGCCCGAAACGTTGACTGTTTGCTCTTCTCCATGGTGTTGCCTGGCCTGCTGAGTTCCTCCAGCATTTTGTGTGTGTTTCTTTGAATTTCCAGCCTCTGCAGACTTTCCTGTGTCTCTAACTTGTTAAGACTCTGATCAACACCATGCGTTTCAGGTGCTTCCCTGTCATCACACTGTTTTTCCAGAGTTTACATTAGGATAATTAATGTTGTGTAGTTGACTACTTGCCATCTTAACATCTTTCTGGTTTATTTGATAAGTTGTTACTTGCTTTCACTTGATTTGACAACTTACAATATACAGCCCAACTCTCCAGATACAGTACATAAACATTGTAGAGCACAGGACCGTCAGCCTGCAATGTTGTATATAAACCTACTCCATGATCAATATAAACCTTCCCTCCCATACAGCCCATAACCCAGGCACCTGCCACTCTGTGCAAAAAAAACCTACATTTTTCTCCACTTACCTTAAGCAGATGTTCTGTGGTTTGGGGCACTACTAGCCTGGGAAAAAGGAGCTGGCTGTCCATTCTATTCCTCTCATAATCTTATTCACCTCTAGTAAGTCTCCACTCAACCTCTTGGAGTACCCTGTTGCTCCAATGGAAAAGCTCTAGCTTTTAGTAGACAGGTTCTTTGATCATTTTAGTAAATCTCCTCCACACCTTCCCTAAGTCTCCTGTATCCTTCAGATATTGAGGCAACCAGGACTGAATATAATACTTTATAGAGTCATAGAAAACTAAAGCACAGAAACAGGCCCTTTGGCCCATCTAGTCTGTGCCAAACTATTTTTCTGTCTAGTCCCATCAATCTGCACTCGGACTACAGCCCTCCACATCCCTCCCATCTACAGTAGATACCGATCCAAATTTCTCCTCAGTGTTGAAATTGAACCCAAATCCACCACTTGCACCGGCACACTCTCACCACCCTCTGAGTGAAGAAGTTTCCCCTCATGTTCCCTCTAAACATTTCACCTTTCGCACTTAACCCTGACCTCTAGTTCAAGTCTCACCCAACCTCAGTGGAAAAATCCTGCTTGCATTTACCCTATCCATACCCCTCATAATTTTGTATAACTCTATCAAATCTCCCACCGTTCTTCTATGCTTCAGGGAATAAAATCCCAACCTATTCAACCTTTCCCTATAAGCTCAGGTCCTCGATTCCTGGCAATCTCCTCGTAAACATTCTCTTTAAGCACGTGCTATTCTTATTCTACTTTAGTACTATCAAGCACGTCAATTAAGTCTCGTCCGAAACTCTGTGCTGGACACAGAGGGAGTGTAAATGTTGAAAGGCAGGGAAAGGTGGGGTATTATTGAAGGGCGTGTGGAAATGAGCGATTTCCACAGATGACGTCACAAAGTTAAAGAATGTGAAAGACGATGAGCCAGTAGTGGCAGGTAAGGACGGTGCCCATGTGATGAAAAGAGTAACAATAGACAAGGATGAATCCAAGGTTGAAAGCACGGATCTGGGTGTTATTACAGGCTGTTATTACTTCTGGCTATTTCAAACAGCCAGCAGCGCAGCCACATGAAGAAAGTGATTTTGACAGCAAAGAAAATGCAATGCTGGAAAGTGAGATGTAGCTAATTACTGAATGGCACTGCAAGTTATAAGGGCCTGCATCACAATCACAGCCAAATAACGGCTATAACGGCGTATGTTCAGAAACTGGCTCTTCAACTTACTGTGTCCTTGCCAACGACCACTAATACAATGTTAATCCCATTTTTTGCTCTCAAACGCATCTCTCCCATTTCCTGCACATCTGCCCTCACCCCATCCACCCACCACCCCACTCTATTCCTCTCATAATCTTATTCACCTCTAGTAAGTCTCCACTCAACCTCTTGGAGTACCCTGTTGCTCCAATGGAAAAGCTCTAGCTTGCTGTAGACAGGTTCTTTGATCATTTTAGTAAATCTCCTCCACACCTTCCCTAAGTCTCCCGTATCCTTCAGATATTGAGGTGTGTCGGGTGTCCTCACCTACCAACCCCACCAGCCTCCGGGTCCAACGTATAATTCTCCGTAATTTCCACCATCTCCAACGGGATCCCACTACCAAGAACATCCTTCCCTCCCCCCCTTCTGTTTTCCGCAGGGATGACTCCCGACGCGACTCCCTTGTCCACTCGTCCCCCCCATCTCTTCCCAGCAATCTCCCTCCTGGCATTTATCCTTGTAAGCGGAACAAGTGCTACACCTGCCCTTACACATCCTCCCTCACCAGCAATCAGGGCCCCAGACAGTCCTTCCAGGTGAGGCGACACTTCACCTGTGAGTCGGCTGGTGTGGTATACTACATCCGGTGCTCCCGGTGTGGCCTTTTATATATTGCTGAGACCCGACACAGACTGGGAGACCATTTCGCTGAACACCTACGCTCTGTCCGCCAGAGAAAGCAGGATCTCCCAGTGGCCACACATTTTAATTCCACATCCCATTCCCATTCTGATATGTCTAAGCATGGCCTCCTCTACTGTCAAGATGAAGCCACACTCAGGTTGGAGGAACGACACCTTATATACCAGCTGGGTAGCTTCCAACCTGATGGCATGAACATTGACTTCTCTAACTTGCATTAATGCCCCTCCTCCCCTTCTTACCCCATCCCTGATATATTTAGTTTTTTTTTCTCTCTCTGCCCATCACTCTGCCTGTTCTCCATCTCCCTCTGGTGCTCCCCTCCCCCTTTCTTTCTCCCTAGGCCTCCTGTCCCATGATCCTTTCCCTTCTCCAGCTCTGTATCCCTTTTGCCAATCACCTTTCCAGCTCTTAGCTTCATCCCACCCCCTCTGGTCTTCTCCAATTATTTCGCATTTCCCCCTCCCCCCACTACTTTCAAATCTCTTACTATCTTTCCTTTCAGTTAGTCCTGACGAAGGTGTCGGCCCGAAACGTTGACAGCACTTCTCCTATAGATGCTGCCTGGCCTGCTGTGTTCCACCAGCATTTTGTGTGTGTTGCTTTAATTTCCAACATCTGCAGATTCCCTCGTGTTGCTTTTAAAAAGAACCCAATCCTGCAGATTCGACCACTCGCTTACACACTTGGTGAAATTTTCAGCAGTCAATCAACCCACCCAGCCTGATAACTCTGGCATGCTGGAGCAAACCAGTACGTTCAGGAGAAACAAGCAAGCTCCACTCAGAGGTCAGGGTCCAATCCGGAATCAATAGAGCTGTGAGACCGTGTGGCTCTGCTACTCTGCCACTCGTAAACCCTGGAGACAGAATTATTTCATTCACCTCCACGACACGAGGCTGATCAACCCAGCTGTTGCAGCCCTTGTGTGAGATCAGTTTGTGTCTCCAGTCACAGCGGAGGTTCAGGTGGTGGAGTCCGAGGTCTCAACTACATTTGGCTTTCAGTAGTTAAATACTTTTGACATAATTGGAGCTATTTAAATGTAGTTTCAATAGGTTCAAAGAATTTTAAAAACTTATAAAAATGATAATTTATTTAAAAATTCCCTACACTGCTAGGAATTAATTAAGAATACAAAGGCAGACACCTTCTGCTAAGGTTGGGTGAAACTAGAACTAAAGGTCATAGGTTAGAGGTGAAAGGGGAATCTGAGGGTGAATTTCTTCACTCAGAGGGTGATGTGAGTGTGGAACGAACTGCCAAAGTAAGTAGTGGATGCAGGTTCGATTTCAAAATTTAAGAAAAGATTGGATTAGTACATGGATAGGAGGGTATGGAGGGCTATGGTCCAGGTTTGGGTCGATGGGACTAGGCAGTAACACCTCAGCATGGACTAGATGGGCCGAAGGGCCTTTTGTGCTGTAGTTCTCTATCACTCTGTGACAACAAAAAATAAAGAAACGTGGGCTGCATCACTTAACACAAAGTCGAAACAATTAGACGGATGATTTAGGGAATATAAGGAGTGCCAGCAGTTTCAGTGAGTGTTACTGCCTAATTATTGAAATTCAGTATTACATCAATCTCCCTGTGGATCTGGGGAGGTTACTCTGGATTCTTATTAATGGACAAATTGGAAAACTGATGATTCAGATTTAACTTTGGTGAATAATTTAGTTAATGGTGACAATGTTGCAAAGTGCCGGAATAAGAAGAGAGCTGATACCTTCCATCAGGAAGCGGCAGATGGAATTTCTGGGGTACGTACTGAGGAAAGAGTTGGGAAAAAGTGATGGAAGAAAAGATCGTGATCGACATTCATGAGTTACATCAACGGGGGACGGGGGGGGGGGGGGTGACAGGAAAAATTTTTGAAGAGATTATTAGGACATCTCAGATTAAAGACAGATGGCAGACCACTATCGCCCACGTCATGCAACATGGCACAAAATGATATCCAGGATGAATGGTGGTTAGCTCTTGCTTGCTATTGCAAACAGATTGGAACAGCTAAATAATAACTTTTATAAGGTCCCCAACTGCCGCATGATTCTGCGTTCTGAAAATTTATCATACTTCTGCAACGTATCAGCAGAGTTTTACTTTTGCAGTGTTAAATTCTCAGCCTTTTTAAATCTCTCAAACTTCTCTCACAAGATGGAAACAATTACAGACGGTAAGGAAAAGCAGGAGAAGGCAACTCAAGCTCCTCTGTTCAGAACTGGTTGACCTTCATGGGTGGTTCACACCTCTGTTAAAATGTCTTGACCTACCACTGCTGTATAATAGAACACTGTCATATCCACTCCCTTCCCCGTACAAAGGATTTCACAACTGAAGCTTAGCTATTTATCTTTTCACAGATACTTCCTGGCCTGCTGAGTGTTTCCAGCCTGTCTGTCTTCCTTCTGATTTTAGCCTGAGGAACAGACATGAGCTATGTGGAATGGAGAGAGTAATAAGGTGCATTATTGAGGTGTTTGATCAAAATGGCCCGTGGGATCTTGCTGAGTGCAAAATGAGTGTTCCGTTGTCCATAGAACCAACACTGAAGGAAATAATTTAGTTTGAAAGCAGGTTGAAACATACCTGTGATTTGGAGGAATGATATACTGTACTGTGTTAAAGTCTCAGGCACATACAGTATATATACCTAAGAAGCCCAAGACTTTTGTATAGTACTGTAGTAATTGTATGTATTGCACTGTACTGCCGCAAAAAACACAGATTGCGTGACACATGTGAGTGATGATAACCTTGATTATGCTATGGGTTTCTATTGTGAACTGAGAGTGGGAAGGGGTCAGGGAGAGGGGAATTATGATTGGAATAAGGGGAAGGAAGAGGGGAGGGAGGGACAAGCAGCTGAGAGACATTCTGTGATGACCAATAAACCAATTGTTTGGAATCAAATGGCGTTGCCTGGAGTCTCAGGGCTGGGTGTGTCTGCACCCACACCACCCTCTGCCCCGGCAGTCCTGTGCCACCCGTCCCACACTCCTCTCGCGACACTCCACCTCTCCATTTCCATCATCCTTGGCTCCCACCCAATTTACAAACTTGCTCTCTGCTCCACATTGACAAATACAGTACCGTGCAAAAACCTTAGGCACCCTAGAAATATATATGTTCCGAATACTTTTGCACAAATGCTGACATTTCACATCAACTGAAGTTTGCTATTAAAATAATCATGGAGTGCTTTCTGAAGGGAAATGTGAAAAGTGAACAGCAAATAAATCAAATACAATCACAGTTACGTCTGCTGTTTACTTACCAGGTACTGAGGTGCCAAGAGCTACAAATACCACAGCAGTGACGGAATCTTTCAGGCCGATGGTGCAACCGAAGTGAGAGGCCAGATCTCCAATGATGGCTGTCAGGATGCCAATGATGAGAATGGACGTTACGAAGCAGGCCCATCCATTCCAATATTCAGTGGGCGGTACGCAGGCAAACAGAACCTTCCAGAAGACGGTCAGGAAGTGCATCACGTAGTCAAAGCATGAAGGCAGCCTCTCCTCCCCTGTATCTTCATCTTCTTCATCACCTGGCAGAGATATCAGAGCTTGGTTGGGGTGGAAGGCCATTTAAGTCAGCGGGGAATCAGGCACAAAACAAGCAAGTGGACCTCATGGGAATACCTCCTATGCAATCTCATGGCTGGGGAATGGAGGGGTACACCCTTGGTAGTGTGGACCAATGAAGCCGGACTAGCATCTTCGCTCTAATGGCTGACACAAGGACAACAGATGTTTTGGGCTAATATCCTTCATCTGGACTGTAAGTCAGAAGGGAGATAGCTGACATAAAATGAGGGGGTTGGCTGGGGCAAGAGCTGGCGAACAATAGGAGGGTGAAAGTGATGTGCTCCCCACCCAACTGCCCTTATTTGGCTCCATGGTCCACATTCTTTCCTTCTCAGATTACATCATCTGCAGCCCTTTGTTGCCTCCACTTCCTGACTCCATCTGCCAACCACCCTAACATGGATCCACCCTTACCCTACTCACATTTTATACTGAATTTCTCCTCTCTGCTCTTTCAGTCCCGATGAAGGGTCTCGATCCACAATATTGATTATCAATTTCCCAGTGCAGATTCTGCCTGACCTGCTAAGTGTGGTTTTCTTGCTCTTTCTATGACATGATCTACACCCAGATGGAGGACAGCAAGGGGCAAGGCTTACCAAAGGGGAGATGGTTATAGCTACTTCCACACATGGACCCACACACCCGTCCAACCTCCTTACTCCCCCCAAACAAACTGTAATAACCACCTCACATTCCACTGACTGAAGGACAGCAAATTCTGACTACTGTCTGCAAAGGCCACACTGAACGGAGGCCTAGTTAAGGCAACTTTCCTCTACAATTCAACAACTTGCTGTCCCTTACCTTCTCCCACCTATGAGGCACTGGAGGTCAGACAGTGCCTATGGATAACCACCTTCAGAAGAGATGGAGAGACAAAGGCATAAAGACAGGCAAGTACTTAATTCTTTTAAAAAATGTCATTGGAATGTATGGGTTTCAAGCTTTTCACCTTACCATCCATCCTGTCAGCTTTAATTTTTCTGAAGCTCTCAGTACAGACCCAAAGCTGTTGCTAAGGTGTTGGAACATCTGTTATAAAGTCATTGCTTTATTTAAATTGCTGTTGCATCCGCTTCAAATATTCCAAGTATTTATAAAGTCTCATAGAGAATAATAGGCTTGCCAATAAATGAGTAAACAATGGAGAAAGGTGTCAAATGATCCAAGAGTCAGCCCCACAGAAAATTGTCAAACAAGCAGCAGAATTGCAGAGTCTGCCTCACATCCAGAGTGTAGATTCAAGCCTCACTCCACAGGTTTGAGCAAGTAATCCTGGCTGACGCTTCACCTTCATCCTGAGGGATTGCTGGACTGTTGGAGATGTTGTCAATCAGCTGAAAATGTAAACCCCTAAAGATCCTTACCACCTCTTCAAACAATGCCCCTTGAACCAGAAGAGATAACTTCACTCATTTTCACTTGCCCCATTACTAAACTGTTTCCACAACCTAAGGACTCACTTTAAAGAGTTCTTCATCATGTTCTTGATATTTATTGCTCATTTATTTACTTATTATTTTTTCCTTTCTCAAGCTTAATTGTCATTCAGCCAAACATGGGCACCCATGCATATAGCCAAATGAAACAGCATTACTCCTGGGACAAGATACAAAACACAGTACTGACAATCATACACAGCAAAAGGCACATATAAGGTAGCAAACACATATAAAATATCAGAATCAGAATCAGGTTTACTATCATTGGCATGTGTTGTGAAATTTGTTAATCTAGCCGCAGCAGTTCCAAGCAATACACAATATAGAAGAAGAAAAACAAAATAAAAATAATAATAAAAAATAAGTAAATCAATTACAGTATATGTATATTGAAAAGATTAAAAATCATGCAAAAAACAGAAATAATATATATTAAAAAGTGAGGTAGTGTTCAAGGGTTCAATGTCCATTTAGGAATCGGGTGGCAGAGGGGAAGAAGCAGTTCCCGAATCGCTGAGTGTGTGCCTTCAGGCTTCTGTACCTCCCTCCTGATGGTCACAGTGAGAAAAGGGCATGCCCTGGGTGCTGGAGCAAAATACAGTCACACAAAAAATATATAGGCCAAGACCTTGAGTCCATGAACGTTGTGGCAGTCTGCAGTCGAATGCTTTAGCGAACACTGGGGTGCAGCACCAACTCCAGCTTGGAGACCACACTGCACCCCCCCGCCCCACACCACCACTCCGGTGGAGTGCACCTCCCTCCTAGGCAGCAAACAGAGGACACCGTGCTTGAGACCCAGTCCTTGCTATGACATCCACCAATAAATCAATGTTGTCTTTTGCAAACGGTTTGTGCAGTCCTTCATTGCTTCTATTAATGAAAATGAATCTGAGTTGTGTAAAGTGACAGATATGTACTTTGATGATAAATTTACTTTGAACTTTGCATTATCAGTTGTCAACTTTATTACATTTGTATGCAAAGGTGTTTAATTGTAAAGTACAGTCATAAGTGGAAGTGGAAGTTCATATGAAGAAGGGTCATTGATAATCTTGGTTGGCTTTTACAATAGCTTCAAAAATAGCATGAAACACTAATCTCCCTCCTGCCACATATCCCTGCAACCAACAGAAATGCTACACCTGTCCATTCACTTCCCCCCTTACCTCCATTCTGGACCCCAAACAGTTCTTCCAGGTGAGGCAACACTTCACCTGTGAATCTGTTGAGGTCACCTATTGCATCCGGTGGTCTTGATGCCATCTCCTCTACATTGGTGAGACCAACGTAAATTGGGCGACTGCTTTGTAGAGCGCCTCTGTTCCATCTGCAAAAAGCAGAACTTTCCAGTGGCCAACAATTTTAATTCCTATCCCCTTTCCCATTCCAACATGTCATAATTTTGTCACAATGAGGCCACTCTCAGGGTGGAGGAGTAACACCTCATATTCTGTCTAGGTAGCTCCAACCTGATTGCATGAACGTCAATTTCTCTGTACAGTAATTCTTTTCCAGCCCCCTTCCCTCTTCTATTCCCCACCGGCCCCTTATCTCTTCTCCTCACCTGCCCCTGCGCCTCTCCTTCTTCCCTTTCTCTAATGATCCACTCTCCTCTTGTATCAGATTCCTTTCTCTCCAACCCTCTAGCTTTCTAACCCGCCTGGCTTTACCCTATCACCTTCTAGCTAGTCCTCTTCCCCCATCCCCCCCGCCTTGTTGTGGTATCTTCCTCCTTCCTTTCTAGTCCCGGAGAAGGATCTCAACCCGAAATGTTGACTGTTTATTCAGTTCCATGGATGCTGCCTGACCTGCGGAGTTCCTCCAGCATTTTGTGTATTTCTCTGAAACACAGACTTCTATATCAATGATTAATTCAGAACAAGACAATGGGCTACCACTGAGCAAGAGACTTGCGTGGCAGGCTACTGCATTATTCTGGATGATATCTTTTATTCAGTCGCTATTATATGGAACAGAATTGCACATGAAAGTGTTGTTTTCTAAGAAGCTTCCCATGTCCCCAGAGTTACTAGTTAGCACTTCCTGTATCTGTAAACACACAGTGAAGGGAAGCCAAGCAGGTGCGAGATAAGGGAAGCGCATTGTTAGCCAGTGAGGACTCACAATTTGTAAAGTCACCAGAATGCTTTGATGAGTCCGGATTACTCAAGAATGGATGGGACAGGTTCCACAGATGAACAGATCTGGAACCTGTCCACAGGGCTAGGAGGACTCAGGAGCACTGTTTCATTATTTCTTTTTTTTTTGCAAAGTTTATCTTTTGTAATTTATAGAGTTTTATGTTTTTGCTGCTGCTGCAAAACAACAAAGTTCGTGTCATACGCCAGTAATGATAATCTGATTCTGACTGAGGGCTACAATGAACTTGCAGAGAAGAGCAGTTGAAACCTGGCTGGTGGGTCAAGTCCACTCCTGCTCCTCCCTTGTTGAGTTCATAATTTCCTGTGTTACTAATTAAATAACCTCCCCTTGTGCTACTAACTTAATGACCTGTTGTTGGCAGAAATCCTTATCGGCTCTGCAGTTCTTGATATTAATCCTGGGGTCCAAGAAAGCAGATCTTGGAGCAATGGGTTCTGGTACTCAGCAGGAAACTATTATCAGCAAAGATCGAGGAGTTCACTAGACCTGCTGCCTTACAGCTCAAGCTACCTGCAGTGCTACCTGTTTGGAGTTTGTGCGTTCTCCCTGTGATGATGTATGTTTCCTCCAGGTGCTCCTACTTCACTTACAACATGAAGTTGAACGGGCTGGTTGGTTAATTGGCCTCTGGCGTGAGAGGTAGAATCCGGTGATACAGAAACCCATTGTAATGAACTGAAAGCTGTAAATGTTGCACATTCACTGGGGTGAATTAACTGGAGTGAGGAATAATCTTCCTTGATGTTTTCACACCACAAATGTCTTCTTGCCTCAATGGGTGTGAGGTTATCTTAGGATAATATAGCCAACCAACTGACATTTCACATTTATCTCACCACATTGAATCTAGCATTTGGCTAACATAAATAAAGTCTCGAATGTCCAGATTGCATAATAACTTGGAAACAGTTAAATAATTATAAGATCTTTCAATAGGCACTCAACACTCTGCATATGAAAGGAAGGTTCAACTTTTATGCCTGATGGATGAAATTTGGTATTCCAGTCAGACGGGGCTGACTTCACAGGAATGTCTCCATCTCACCAGAGCATGAGGGTTGCCAGCTACCTTCACCTGGTTTACTCTGCCTGTTGAAGCGGCGTACCACAGTGTGGCTGCTGTTGCGTGCAAACAGCTACTTGGAGCCACGGGTGAGAGCTGAGTGTCTGGTGGGGACCAAAGGTCAGTGAGCTGCCCCAGAATGGACCAGAAGTACTAACCCTTCCTAGACACCCTATACACTGATGAATTCCTCTGTCATTAACTATGAGGAACTAATACACATTTTATAGTACTGTAGTAGCATTGGTAGTGTTCTAATCTGTTCTGTATTTCAAGTAAATAAATAATTGGTTATTCAGTTAAACAGTAGCTTGTCTTTTTTTTATACCTTCTTAACGATTTCCATGAAACTTCAGATAATTGGGGCAGCCGCTTAATAAGGTCAAAATCTACTGGTTCAGATGTGTCCCAATTAACAGGAATCAATTGTATTTCGATATTCCATAGTTTATTCCAACCTGGGAATTGAATTACACAGGTCCAAAACAAAGCACCTATTCACCCAGCTGGTCGGAGCAGATTTTCTTCAAATTGACATGAATTGAATTCAGGTGGAAGGGCAAATTTTGAATGGTCAATGTACTACAGTAGTACTTTGTCAAGCCTCTTCCCTTTCTATTATATCTCAGAATGATTTCAAACAGAAGCAGGAATAATAGTTTAAAATAATGAAGGAAAATTAAACTGAGGTCACATCCCAGGATCATTGGAATTTTATCCCATGGCTAGTTTCAGCGGACCCTCTGAATTCCCAGGGGATCACGGCCTGCTTATTCACTGACAAGTGAGTGCCACGTCTGCAGTTTTCAAGCAGAACAGACACCTCTCCATTTGGGTTAAGGTTTAACATGACAAAACACACACACAACATTCTGAAAAAACTGTCTGTGGGAGTGTCTCAATCTAATCCCCTCACTCACCACTTCAGCCTGTGTTGAGTTTTCCCTCAGAGCCCTTGTTTGATTTGGTCTAGTTACAGCACAGAGTAGAGTTTGCATATTTCACTAGGCAAGTCACAAGACAAACAAATGGAACGTACAAACAAGCTGGATCAACTCAGCAGGTCGGACAGCATCCGTGGAAACGAGCAGTCAACGTTTCGGTCTGAGACCCTTCGTCAGGACTGAAGAGGGAGGGGGCAGGGGCCCTATAAAGCAGGTGGGGAGAGGGTGAAAAACCAATCAGAGGAAAAATCAAGGGGTGGGGAGGGGAAACAGGTGAAAGGAAAGGTGGACAGGAAAGGTGAAGAAGGAATGAAAGGGGAAAGCACTATGGGTAGTAGAAGAAGGCAGAATCATGAGAGAGGTGATAGGCAGCTAAAAGAGGAGGCAGATTGAAAGTGGGATGGGGGAAGGGAGAGGGAGGGAATTACCGGAAGTTGGAGAATTCGATGTTCATACCAAGGGGCTGGAGACTACCCAGACGGTATATGAGGTGTTGCTCCTCCAACCTGAGTTTGGCCTCATCATGGCAGTAGAGGAGTCCATGTATGGACATATCCGAATGGGAATGTGAAGCAGAGTTGAAGTGTGTGGCCACCGGGAGATCCTGTTTGGTGTGCTCAATGAAGCGGTCCCCCAATCTGCGTCGGGTCTCGCTGATGTAGGGGAGGCTGCACTGGGAGCACCGGATGCAATAGACAACTCCAACAGACTCACAAGTGAAGTGTTGCCTCACCTGGAAGGACTGTTTGGGGCCCTGAATGGTGGTAAGAGAGGAGGTGTAGGGACAGGTGTGGCACTTACGCTTGCAGGGATAAGTACCAGGTGGGAGATCTGTGGGGAGGGACATGTGGACCAGGCAGTTGCGAATGGGAATGATCCCTGCGGAAAGCAGAGAGGGGTAGAGAAGGAAAGATGTGCTTGGTGGTGGGGTCCTGTTGAAGGTGGCGGAAGTTGTGGAGGATAATATGCTGGATCCGGAGGCTGGTGGGGTGGTAGGTGAGGACAAGGGGAACACAGTCCCTGTTGTGGTGACGGGAGGATGGGGTGAGGGCCGAAGTGCGGGAAATGGAGGAGATGCATGTGAGGGCTTCATTGAAGGGAAACCACGACTCTTAAAGAAAGAGGACATTTGAGATGTCCTGGAACGGAAAGCCTCCTGTAACGGAAAGTAAATGGAACTGCAGCTGCTTTATTTGGCTCTGAAAAAGAACAGAGCAACTGTTTCTGCAGTTTGTGCATAATTAGGAGACATTCATGAATACTTTGATGCAAAGAGGTAAATTATTCAAAAGTCCATCTGCCCTAAAAGAAAATCAAACATAGTTTTTCCCACCAGGTCACCCTGTATAATCCTCAACGTTTTACAACTCCTTAACTGCAAATAAAGCCTTTATTTACAATTGATAATAATTGGCAAGGCTGTCCTGGATATATCTATTGCCTGAGCTCACTACCCACTTGTACTGTACCATACTGGTTATGGAGGGCCAGCCAAACTAATCGCCATGAGATAGAGTGAGATCCCTATTCCAAGTCAGTCTCAGGTACTGGATTTTGAAGTCCCATCCCCAAAATGCACTTAAGGTCTTTGACAGCTTGCTACCTTCAAAGGCATCTAAACCGTTCTTTAAATGAATCCAACCAAAGCATTTCAAGGCTGTCCAAACGGATGTAAATAAGTGAAACAAATAAAGTTTAGCAGGACAAAAATTAAAGAACTTAAGCCTTTATTTAGAAAAAGAAATCAAAATAAAGTAAAACAAACAAATCAGTTAATTTTGTAACAGGATTTTCATATGAATGTGTGGAGTGGGGCAGGGGTTTGTGGCTTTCACCCAGTTAGATATAAGTCCGAGGAGCCAGATGTAAGGTGCATCTTCAGTAGGTTCCAGGCAGAGCAGGAAGTCAGTTGGACCTTGGACCTCTGTATTTCATCAGGCACAAGGAGGAAGCCGGTAGTTCTCTACATAACTTCTCGCTGAGTGTAAGGTTGATCCAGACAATATCTTAAGATTGCCAGGATCCATATCATTGTCCTCATTTTCTCATTACCAGACATGTATAACCCAATTTTCTAGTACCTCGATATTATATTACATCTCCATTCATACACACGTGGACAGATGGCAAAATCTCACAAACAAATCAAGTAGAATCATATTATAAAAATATAACGTGGAATGCGCAGGAGCAGGAGCCTTTGTAACAGGAGATATAAGAATCTTAGCTGGATCAGGAAAACACCAGCAAGTTGGATCCTGATAACTCTACAGTGAATGACTCAGTTCCTGACACCCCAAAACCTCCCATCTCCAACCTGGTCCGTGACTGATACGTCTGCATAAACCTGGATGAGTGCAGTGTCAATGTCAATTAGTAGGCATAAAGGCAGAAAAGGAAAATAAAGCAGGTCACTTTATTGGGACATCATCCAGCTGCCTTAAACAGTCACAGATCAGAGTCATATGGAAACATCATCCCTTCAACACTGCAATGTCCAAATCCTAGTATTCTGAACTTAAGTGGTGGTAATGGATTACCTTCACTAGAAGGATTACAGTAAGTTATAAGACCATGACACAAGACCAGAATTAGTGCCACCGAGTCTGCTCCGCCATTTCATCCTGGCTGATCCATTTCCCTGTCAACCCCATTCTCCTGCCTTCTCCCTGTAACCTTTCACGCCTTGACTAACCCAGAACCTATCAACTTCCGCCTTAAATACACCCAATGACCTGGCCTCCATGGTCACCCATGGCATTAAATATAGGAGCCGAATTAGGCCATTTGGCCCATTGAGTCTGTACCATCATTTCATCATGGCTGATAAAATATTCCTCTCAGCTCCAATCGCCTGCTTTCTCCCGATATCCCTTCATGCCCTGACAGATCAAGAATTTATCAATCTCTGTCTTAAATATAGATAAAGACTTGGGCTTCACAATTGCCGGTGGCAAAGACTTCCACAGATTCACCACACTCTGGCTAAAGAAATTCTTCCTCATTTCTGTTCTAAAAGGATGACCCTCTGTTCTGAGGCTGTGTCCTCTGTGCTTAGACTCTCTGACCACTGGAAATATCCTCTCCACATCCATTCTATCAATGCCTTTCACCATTCGATAGGTTTTAATGAGGTCACCTATCATTCTATTGAATTCTAGTGAATACAGGCCCAGAGGCATCAAAGTTCTTTATATGATAAGCCATTCATTCCTGGAATAATTTTCGTAAATCTTGTTTGAATGCTCTCCAGATTCAGCATATACTTTCTGAGATAAGGGGCACAAACCTGCTCACAATACTCTGTGAGGCCTCACCAGTGCTTTATAAAGTTTCAACATTACATCCTTGCTTTTATATTCTAGTCCTCTTGAAATGAATGTTAATATTGCATTTGCCTTCCTCACCGCAGAATCAACCTGCAAATTAACCTTTAGGGAACCTGCACAATTCCCAAGTCCTTTTGGCACCTCAATTATTTGTATTTTCTCTCCATGTAGAAAACAGTCAGCTCTTTCATTTCTTCTACCAAACTGCATGGCCATACACTTCCCAACACTGTTTTCCATCTGCCCTTTCTTTGCCCATTCTCCTAATCTGCCCAAGTCCTTCAGTAGCCTTTCTACTTCCTCAAAACTACCTGCCCCACCGTCTACCTTCATTTCATCTGCAAATATTTCAATAAAGCCATCAATTCCATCATTCAAATCATTGACATATAATATAAAAAGAATCAGTTCCAGCACAGACCCCTGTGGAACACCACTAGTCATCGCAGCCAGTCAGAAAAGGCTCCTTTTATTCCCACTCTCTGCCTCCAGCTAATCAGTCACTGCTTTATTTATGCTAGAATCTTTCCTGTAATATCATGGGCTTGTAGCTTGTTAAGCAGCCTCCTCATGTGTGGCACCTTGTCAAAGGCCTTCTGCAAATCCAAGTACACAACATCAACTGATGTCCTATAATCTGAATACCCTTCCTGACAGTTGGACTGCATGCTATCTTTGCTACTTTACCTTCCATCCTATCCTGAGTTCCTTCATTCCAGTTCCCATCCCTCTGCCAAATTAGTTTAAGCCCTCCCCAACAGCTCTAAAAAACCTGTCCTTGAAAATATTGGTCCCCCTCTGGTTCAGGTACAGCCCATCACTTTTGTACAGGTGAAACCTCCCTCAGAAGAGATCCCAATGATCCAAGAACCTGAAGCCCTGACCCCTGAACCAGCTTCTTAGCCACACATTTATCTGCCAATTCTCCTTTGTCTGTCCTGCTTGTTACTTCTTCAAAGAATTTCAACAAATTTGTCAGGCAAGATTTTCCCTTGAGGAAACCATGCTGACTATGGCCTATTTTATCATGTGCGTCGAAGTACCCTGCGGTCTCACCCTTAATAATTGACTCCAACGTCTTCTCAACAACTGAGTTCAGACTAACTGGCTTATAATTTCCTTTCTTCTGCCTCTCTCCCTTCTTTAAGTGTGGAGTGACATTTGCAATTTTCCAGTCTTCTAGAACCATTCCAGAATCTAGTGATTCTTAGAAGATCATTACTAATGCCTCCATGATTTCTTCAACCACCTCTTTCAGAACTCTTTGGTGTATGCCATCTGGACCAAGTGACTTATCAACCTTCAGACCTTTCATTTTCCCAAGAACCTTCTCTTGAGTTATGGTAACTTCACACACTTCATGCCCCCTGACTCCTGGAACTTCCACAATACTGCTAGTGTCTTCCACAGTGAAGACTGATGCAAAATACTGATTCAGTTCATCCACTATTTTGTTGTCTCCCATTACTACCTCTCCAGCATTATTTTTCAGTGGTCTGATATCCACGCCCACCTCACACTTTATGTATCTGAAGAAATTTCTGGTGTCCTCTTTAATATTGTTGGTTAGCTTACTTTTGTATTCAACTTTTACTTTCTTAATGACTTTTTAGTTGCCATCTGTTGGAATTTGAAAACTTCCCAATTTGCTAACTTCCTCCTAAACTTTGCTCTATTATATGCCCTCTCCTTGGCTTTGAATTCTCTTGTTAACCACTGTTGTGTCATCTTTCCCTTAGAATACTTCTTCCTCTTTGGGATGTATATATTGTGAGCCCTGCGAATAGCTTCCAGAAGTTCCAGCCATTGCTAGTCTGCCGTCATCCCTGCCAGTATTCTTTTTCAATTGATTCTGGCCAACTCTTCTCTCAAGCCTCCGTAATCTCCTTTATTCCACTATAATACTGATGTATCTGACTTTAGCTTCTCCTTCTCAAATTTCAGGATGAATTCAATATTATGATCACTTTCCCCTAAGGGTTCTTTTACCTTAAGCTCTCTAATCAATTCTGGTTCATTGCACAACACTCGATCCAGAAGTTAATCCTCTACCGGGCTCAACCACAAGCAGCTCTAAAAAGCCATCTTGTAGGCACTCTAGAAGCTCCTGCTGTAATCCAGCACCAATCTACCTGCATATTGAAATCCCCCATCACTATTGTAAATGTCGCAACCACGGATTCGGCAGCGTCACTGAAGGATAAGCCCCTCATTCGGGACTTCCAGCAGACACAGGTCTGTAGCACCTCAGGGGCTGTGCCTAGAGAAGGGGGCCCTGTCACAACCACGGATTCTGCAGCGCATCAGATTTGGCAATTGCGCTCGTGAATATGCATGTATCAGCTAATTATTGCTTAATTGTGATAGTACTTAACTCCATTCATTCTGTCATAGTAGTTGTCGAGACTTGGACATAGCTATGCTTCATTATCTGCATTCCGCCTGATGCACCATGGAGAATGCCACAGTGTGGAAGGCCACACTTTTAGCCCTTAAGTCAAAAGGGTTGCCGGTCTCTCGATGGCAGGAGGTCCTCCCCGAGGCATTCCACTCTGTCCGCTCTCTGTTATGTACGTCCACCAATGCCAACCCTCATGAGCGACTCTTTTCTTTTCCCAGGAAGTCTGCCACTGGGACCACCCTACCAGCTTGGCTGATGTCCCCAGGGCCAGTGCTGCTCCGGAAACATGTGAGGAGTAATAAATACTCCCTGCTGGTCGAGAGGGTTCACCTACTTCATGCGAACCCCCAGTATGCCTACGTCATCTTACCTGATGGGCGGGAGGACACGGTCTCTATCTGCGACCTGGCACCCGCAGGAGCAGCAGACCACTACCCCGAACACTCCACGGTAACTATGAACCCTGTACCTGAGGTGACACCGCACACACCGAGCCCTACACAGACTCCTCACGACATTCCTATACCGGGCGCCTTGCACACGCATGAGGGATCACTGACACCTAGTGGGTTGACACCTCCAGTCAGGCCGGAACCAGCGCAACCACCGTCTCCGGTGCAATCACCGCCGGCATCTGTGCAATCACAGCCGGTGCTACGTAGATCGCAGCGACAGATTTGACCGCCTGATAGGCTTAACCTGTAAATATACTTGTAAGAAACTTCGCCCCATGGGGACTATCTATTAAAACAAAGGGGATATAGGCTTTTATTGGCTGGAAGAAAGAACAAGCCACAAGTGACCACCACACTACATCCTGGAGACTGAGGCCGGGGCTGTATCTCCAATCGCCTTTATACTGGGGTCCATGGGAGTAGCCACGGTCTGTGGGAGGAGCCACAGGAGCAGTCAGCGGGGGGGGGGGGGGGGGGGGTGTCCAGGCAGGTATATATAGTTCACCACACCGCCTTGCCATGAGAAATCGGACAGTCAGGTCAACCGACTCTGAAGACTAGCGGTATTCATTTTATTCTTAGTTGTTCTTAGGCTTTGTTCACCATTTGGGAGTTTTAGCTAATGGTCCTGGTTGACCTAGAGTTTGTTGTCTTTTCCCTTTAACATCGTTTACATTAAAGTCTGTGAAATATCTATCCGCTTCAGTGTCTCTCACTCCACACTTGGGCCATATTCGCATCTGGTGACAGTAACATTGCCCTTTTGACATGCATTTTCTACCTCCTGTTGTAATTTGTAGGCCATATCTTTACTACTGTTTGGAGTTCTGTAACCAACTCCCATCAGGGTCTTCTTACCCTTGCAGTTCCTTAGCTCCATCCACAATGATTCAACACCTTTTGACCCTATGTCAACTCTTTCTGATTTGATTTCATTTTTTACCAACAGAGCAACACTGTCCCCTCTGCTTTCCTGCCTGTCCTTTCAATACAATACAATTTATATCCCTGGACATTAAGCTCCCAGCTATAATCTTTCAGCCATGATTCAGTGATGCCTATAACATCATAAAACCATAGGACATAGGAGCAGAATTAAGCCATTCAGCCCACTGACACCACTCTGCCATTTCATTATGGTTGATCCTGGATCCCATTCAACCCTACGCACCTGCCCTCTCATCATATCCTTTGATGCCCCAACCAATCAGGAATCTATCAACTTCTGCTTTGAAAGTACCCAAGGACTTGGCCTCCACTCCAGTCTGTGGATGAGCACTCCACAGATTCACTACTCTTTGGCAAAAAAAAATCATCTTACTTCTGTTCTAAAAGGTTGCCCCTCAATTTTGAAGCTGTGCCCTCTAGTTCTGGAAACCCCCATCAGAAGAAACATCCCCTCCACATCTACCTTTACTAGTCCTTTCAACATTCGGTAGGCTTGAATGAGATCCCCATGCATTCCTCTAAATTCCAGTGAGTACAGGACCAAAGCTGCTAACCACTATATGTTAACCCCTTTGATCCCAGAATTATCCTCACAAATCTTCTCTGGACTCTCTCCAATGATAATATGTCCCTTCTGAGATAAGAGACCCAAAACTGTTGACGATATTCTAAAAGCGGCCTGACTATAAAGCTTTATTTTTATCTCCTTGTTTGTATATTCTATTTCCCCTTGAAATAATTGCGAACATTGCATATGCCTTCTTTACCACTGACTCAACCTTCTGGGAGTCTTTCACAAAGTCCCTTTGCACCTGCCAATCAGTTCATCTACCTGATTCAGTATACTGCACGTATTCAGATATAACATCTTTTGTCCTGTATTTACCCTTTTCAATTTGTCTACCTTTTACGTTGCAACTCATCCTGCTGACTGTAATCTTGCCTATCACAGCCTTTCCTCACTACACATTGTCTCTGTTTGTAAACCAGCTGCCTCATCTGCAGCATAATTATTTGCCTTTCCTATGCTACTTCTTGCATTGAAAATTGGGCAGCTTAGGACACTAGACACACCATGCTCAATCTTGTGATTCTTAACTTGGTCTGAGCTCTTACTAACATCTGCTTCCACAAACCTCTCCACTAACTGTTCTGGCACTCTGGTTCCCATCCCCCTGCAACTCTAGTTTAAACCCCACCGTGAAGCATTAATAAACCTTCCCACTAGTATATTAGTAGCCCTCCAGTTCAGGTGGAACAGTTCCCAACTCCCCTGGAAGAGAGCCAATGATCCAAAAATGTGAAGCCCTCCCCCCTACACCAACTCCTTAACCATGTATTAAAATTTATAATCTTTCTAGTTCTAGCCTCACTAGCATATGGCATAGTTAGTAGTCCTGAGACCACAATCCTGGGGACTCCTGCCCTTTAACTTAGCACCGAACTCAATGAACTCCCTATGCAGAACCTCGTCACTTGTCCTACCCATATCATTGGTACCTACATGGACCATGACTTCTGGCTATTCACCCTCTGTGGTGAACTACGTGTATACCTGTCTGGACACGCCCCCTGCTGACTGCTCCTGTGGCTCCTCCCACAGACCCCTGGATAAAGGCAATCGGGGCACTGCTCCTCCCTCAGTCTTTGAGGTGTCGTGCTCCCTTTTTGCTGCTAGTAAAAGCCTATCACTCACTTCCAGTCTCTGAAAGTTATTGATGGTGCATCAATTTTATTAGCAGCAATTTTAAAACATGGAGAGCATTTTACGACCCGACAGATTGGATCTCGACTCTCAATCCCAGTAAGCTGGCGACGCCTTCGAACTCTGGCTAGCGTGCTGCGAATCGTACCTGGAGGAGATTCATGTGACCGATCCCACGATGCACAGGGCTCTCCTCTCCAGGGTCAGTCCAAGGGTCTACTCCCCGATCAGAGAGCAAACAGACTACCAGGGAGTGATGGATGCCCTCAAAAGACAATACCAGCGGCCAGTGAACACCGTCTACGCAAGACATCGCTTAGCGACACAGCGGCAGCGGGCCGGAGAGTCGAGTGCTGAGTTTGTCCGGGCCCTACAGACACTCATGCGGGTCTGCGATTGCAGGGGGCTGATGGCGGAACAGCATGTGGAGCTAGTAGTAAGAGACGCTTTCGTTACAGGGATCAGGTCAGTGTACGTGTGCCAGCGGCTGCTGGAACACGCCGTTCTTACCTTACATTTGGTGATCGAGCTGGCCGACACGCTGGAGGCTGCTCTGCATAACGTTGATGCTGTCCAGGTGCGCGATTTCCTGCCAGCCTCATGGACGCTGCAGACCCCGCAACCCGCCGGCGAATCGACCATGGCTGCTGCCAGTCGCGAGTCCGTGAAGTCCCCGCAACCCGCTAGCAAGTCGACCACGGCTGCTGCCAAGTCCGCACAGTGTTATTTCTGCGGACTCGAAAAGCACCCCCGAAAACGCTGCCCAGCCTGAGAAGCTACCTGCTCCAGCTGTGGCAAGAAGGAGCACTTCGCCAAGGCCTGTGAGACCAAACCACGAGCGGGGTCGAGCAGTGCCGCATGTGAGGCATGGGGGCGGCCATCTTTGTCGGTGCCACCTCACCCGGCCTCCGACCTAAAGGTGCTTACCGGGCACCAAGACGGCGATTCAGCTCTGGCCTCCATGACCCTCGACCAAAGCGCTCCACACCAGCTTGCAAGGTCAATGATGCACATCCTGGTGGAGGGGCACAGGACTAGCTGATTGTTTGACAAGGGCAGCACTGAGAGTTTTATTCACCCGGACACGGTGCAATGCTGTGGACTCGTGACATGGCCGGTAAGCCAGAGGGTCACCATGGCTTCTGGGTCGCATTCCACAGACATCTGGGGGGGTTGTGTAGCGACACTGGTGGTGCAGGGCACAGAATATCGGGACTTTACGTTACTGGTCATGCCTCAACTATGTGCCCCTGTGGTATTGGGGCTCGACTTCCAGAGCCACCTGAAAAGCATGACAATGGAGTGGCCCCTCCCACCAATCACTGTCAGAAATTCTGGATAACATCATCATCTGCGGTCACGACCGGCAGGATCATGACACTAACCTCCAACAATTTTTCCAAGCGGCCAAAGCTCTTAACCTTACCTATAACAGGGACAAGAGTGTGTTCGGAACCACCCGACTTGCTATCCTTGGGTATGTCGTGGAGAATGGTGCCATTGGCCCTGACCCCGACCATATGCGTCCCCTGTTGGAACTCCCTCCCCACCACCCTCAGAGCCCTCAAACAGTGCCTGGGCTTCTTTTCCTATTACGCCCAATGGGTCCCTCACTGCACAGACAAGGCCCGCCCCCTGGTCAAGTCCACCACATTTCCCCTCTCAGCCGAGGCCCGCGCGGCCTTCAGCCGCATTAAGGGTGACATTGCCAAAACAACGATGCGTGCGGTGGACGAGACCATTCCCTTCCAAGTGGAGAGTGATGCCTCCGACTTCGCGCTGGCTGCTACCCTCAATCAGGCAGGCAGGCCGGTAGCATTCTTCTCTCGTACCCTTCAAGGCTCTGAAATTCAGCACTGCGGTGGAGAAAGAAGCCCAGGCTGTAGTGGAAGCTATTAGGCACTGGAGGCACTATCTCGCCGGCAAAAGGTTCACCTTGCTGACCGTCCAGCGTTCAGTTGCGTTCATGTTTAGCAACCAACAGCGGGGCAAAATCAAAAATGATAAAATTTTGAGGTGGAGGATAGAACTCTCCACCTACAACTATGACATCCTGTACCGGCCTGGCAGACTCAATGAGCCCCCTGATGCCCTATTCTGGGGAACATGTGCCAGCGCACAGCTCGACCGGCTATACGCCCTCCATGCAGATCTTTGCCATCCGGCATCACCCGACTTTACCATTTCCTGAAAGCCTGGAACCTGCCGTACTCCCTTGAGGAAATCAGGACGATGACCAGGGACTGCCAAGTCTGCGCAAAGTGCACTTCTACTGTCCTGAAAAGGCACAACTTATCAAGGCCACCTGCCCCTTTGAGCGACTGAGTGTCGACTTTAAGGGCCCCCTTCCCTCCACCGACCACAATGTATACTTTCTTAACATAATCAACGAGTACTCGCAGTTCCCCTTTGCCATCCCCTGCCCCGATACCACTGCCACATCCGTCATAAAAGTCCTGCGCCAGCTCTTCACTCTGTTCGGATATTTCTGCTATATCTACAGTGATAGAGGGTCCTTGTTTATGAGTGACGAGCAACGCCAATACCTGCTGACTAGGGGTATTGCTACTAGTAGGACCACAAGCTATAATTCCCGGGGGAATGAACAGGTGGAAAGGGAGAATGCCACTGTGTGGACGGCCACACTCTTAGCCCTTAGGTCAAAGGGATTGCCGGTCTTTCGCTGGCAGGAGGTCCTCCCCGAGGCGCTCCACTCCATCCACTCCCTGTTATGTACGTCCACCAATGCCACCCCTCATGAATAACTCTTTTCTTTTCCCAGGAAGTCTGCCACTGGGACCACCCTACCGGCTTGGCAGACGTCCCCAGGGCCAGTACTGCACCGGAAACATGTGAGGAGCAATAAATACTCCCCGATGGTCGAGAGGGTTCACCTACTTCATGCGAACCCCCAGTATGCCTACGTGGTCTTACCTGATGGGAGGGAGGACACGGTCTCCATCCGCGACCTGGCGCCCGCAGGAGCACCAGACCCCTACCCCGAACACTCCACGGTGATTATGAACCCCGTACCCACCGATGTATATACCCACGAGACACCATGCACGCCAAACCCTACAGAGACTCCTCACGACACTCCCATACCGGGCACCACACACACGCATGAGGGATTACTGACGCCTAATGGGCTGGCACCTCAAGTCAGGCCGGAGCCAGCACAACCACCACTTTTGGTGCAATCACCACGGTGCTGCGTAGATCGCAGCGACAGACTCAACCACCTGATAGACTTAACCTGTAAATATACTTTTAAGAAACTTCGCCCCATGGGGACTCTCTTTTAAAACAAAGGAGGGGTGAATGTGGTGAACTATGTGCCTGTCTGGACACGCCCCCTTCTGACTGCTCCTGTGGCTCCTCCCACAGACCCCTGTATAAAGGCGATTGGAGGCACTGCTCCTCCCTCAGTCTCCGAGATATCGTGCTCCCTTTTTGCTGCTAATAAAAGCCTATCGTTCACTCCGTCTCCGAGAGTTATTGATGGTGCATCACTCTCCCACCGAAAAATGCTGAGGGCTTGATCCCCTAACAAATCCCCCATCACCACAGCATGCCTCTTCTTCCCCCTTCCCTTCTGAGTCTCAGAGGCAGACTCAGTGCCAGAGACCTGTCAACTGTGACTCCCCTCTGTTAGGTCATTCCCCCCCACCCCCCCGCAATAGTAACATACTTGTTGCTGAGGGGGATGGCCACAGGGGTACTCTGCACTGGCTCGTTAACCCCTTTCTCCTTCCTGACTGTCACCCAGTTTCCTGTGACCTGCACCTTGGGTGTAGCTACCTTTCTATACTCTATGTCCTTATCTATCACCACTCAGCCTCCTGAATGATCCAAAGTGCATCCAGTTCCAGCTCCATCTCCTTAACGCAGTTTGTGAGAGGCTGCAGCTGGATGCACTTCTCACAGTTGTAGTCATCAGGAACACCGGCGGTCTCCCTGCCTGCCCACATCCTGCAAGAAGAGCATTTCACTATCCTGCCTGTTATCTGTACTGTCCTAGCTGAGCAGAATAGAATGAAAAAAAGTTGATGTTTCTTTCCTTTGCTTCCTCTGACTAAATAATCTAAGAGCTGAAGCCTCAAAATCATCACTCTGACTCTGTCCACTCAGATGATGGCTGTTGCGCTTGCCCCTGCCTTCCTTCAATTTACTTTTACTAGTCAATCCCAGATGGTGATTGGCCACTGGTTAAAGCTCTATTGTGCTGCCTCAGCCTGCTGCTGCTGTCTTTCATCCTCGGGCTGTGGCTCTTCCTCTCCAGACTTCTGATGTCCAGGTTGGCTGCTGGTCAAATCTTTATTACGCCAGAGTTATGAAGTGACCTTCTTCAAGTCAAATGGGGATGGGCATAAATGCTGGTCTTGCCAGAGCCCTCACAGTCCTTGAATAAATTCCTCTTTAAATAGACATGTTACACAGGAGGGAAAAGCTCTTTTGCTACTTGAAAGACTGAAGGATAAACTCAAACAGTAAAGTAACAAAATAATAATACATTTTGCGAGAGACTTGAATCGTGTTTTCCTATTGGATCTCTAGAATCTAAACTAACGATGTGTGACCTTGTCAATTTTTTTGCATTTGGATGCTTTGAAGTCTAAAGATCTTTAATCAACTAAAAACAAAGTGAATGTGAGTTTTCAGCGGATTATCAATTTTTCCTTAACTTTCCTAACAAAGGGTAAAGAACATGATTTTGCAAATTGTGAAATGAAGGAGATACTCGAACAGTTAATGCATTCAGATTGTTTTATGTGATTCTATTAACAAATAGCTTAATATCCTGTACTCCTGCTTCAATAGTTCAGTACGTGAATTAATTCCTTAGTTCACTCTGCTGATACCTGAGCGAGGCAAAAATACCAAAGTACGAAGAAGCTGAAAGGAATGAAAAAGGCAGGAGAAGCCATTGTGCGAAGAGCTTTCGGTTCAATGCTACTGAGAGTAAAGGAGAAGGAGGAGCATTCATGCCAACGAGGAGTCATTCTGTGCTCAAAATTCCTGCTGCATTTGCCAACGTGAGCTTGTCACACGGTTTGGGCTTGCAGCCACCATGAGCTGGAGTTAGGAATGGCTGAATCAATTGTACAGAGACATATGTTTTTTTTTGAGATACAGCACGGAATAGGCCCTTCCGCCCCTTTGAGCCATGCCAACCAGAAATCCCCAATCTAATCCGAGCCTAATCACAGGACAATTTACAATGACCAATCAGCCAACCAGTTGGTCCGTCTTTGGACTGTGGGAGGAAATCTGAGCATATGAAGGAAACCCATGCAGACATAATCAACCTTAGCAGCAGCATTGTAACTTACGTCTGTGCTTCTGGTATCAGAAAACATTTCACAGCCAGTTAACTTATATGAAGTAAACCATCAGTCAGGTTTCTATAACGGCATTGAAGTGTCATAGTTATTCTCTGTCTTCAGGAACTTATCCCAGATTTGATTTTAACTGCCCATCATTACTAAAAGTGAAATGTGCATTCAAAATACACATCAATAAGATAGACTAATTTAATCTTCATTGAAATAAAGCACACCAATGCAGAAGCTTAGAGACTGATGAATATTGGGACCAAAATAAAATAATGACACATAGACTCAATCTTTAGAGATAATAATCCCAGTGATATAAGTTGCCTTTTTCAGATTTAGGTAGACTTGGATCTAACAGCTTTGTTTTGTTTGAAGAGAACAGATAATGTGTTCTCTGATATATCCCTGTTGGAACTGTAGTTTGCTATTTTCTACTTTTTCTTTATCCTTCCTGCCCACCAGTTCTATAACATTATTGTATGGTGTCATTGGGAAGGTGGGACTCAAGCAGTTAATGCTTTCAAATCATTCTGCGTGACTCTGGTAATGAATGGCTTAATGATTTAGATGTCCTTGTTTGCTACAATGACATTTTAACCCAGTTATTTTACATGAATAAACTTCTCAGTTAAAATAATGGACAAAGGAACTGTATACAAAAGCTTAACATCTTCAATAATTACATTGTGCAAAGGAATTTCAACTTGTGAAATATTCAGATTTTCCTAACATCAGCACGAGCCTTTTATTAGCTGGTGTTCCTTTTATTTCTGTTCTTTTTTGGTTGCCAATTTTTAGGTTGTATCTTCCACTGATTTTATTCACATTCTGACCTCTGGGTAATTACAAATCTTCCCAATGTACATTAACAAATCTGTTTTCCCTCCAACCGGAACCATCTGATTTCCTGTTACATCTGTCTATCAATCTAGAGTACTGTGCAAAAGCCTTGGGCATGTATACATAGCTAGGATGCTTATAACTTTTGCACAGTAGTATAGTAAAATTATGTACTGCTGCCACACAAAAAAAAAAATTCATGAGTGATCATGCCCTGATTCTGATGTGGGTCTCTATTGTCAACTGAGAGTGGGAAGGGGGCAGGGAGAGGGGCATCATGGTTGGGAAAATGGGAAGGGAGAGGTGAGGGAGTGGGAAATACCAGAGAGACATTCTGTAATGATCAGTAAACCAATTGTTTGGAATCAGATGATGTTGCCTGGTGTCTCAGGGCTGGGTGTGACTACACCACACCACTCTCACCCCCCACACCCCCAAGCTCAGGTGCTCCTTTTCTGCCACCTGTCCCATACACATCCCAGGGACCTACATCTGCGTGAAGTGCAGCCGGCTGCAGCCCCTTGAAGTCTGTGTTAGGGATCGGGAGCAGCAGCTGGATGACCTTCGGCTTGTATTGGAGAATCGATCAGAGTTTCAGGGAAGTAGTCACCTCGAAGTTGCAGGAGGGGAGTAGCTGACTGTCAGGAGAAATGGAAATGTGAATCTTCAGTTAGCGTGAGGCAGCCCTGTGGGGGATGCCTCCTGGAGGAATGCTGGCACTGAGCATGGGTACCGTGCTGCAGAAGGGAAAGAGGGAGAAGAGAGGAGCTGTAGTGATGGGGGACTCAGTAGTCACGGTAACAGACAGGAGATTCTGTGGATGTGAACAGGACACCCCAATGGTATGTTGCCTCCCCGATGTCAGGGTCAGGAGCATCTCACATCGCGTCCACAGCATTTTGGATAGGGAGGGAGAGCAGCCAAATGTTTTGATACATCCTGGTACCAATGACACAAGAAGGAAAGGCAAAGAGGTCCTGAAAAGAGAATTTAGAGAGCTAGGTAGAATGCTGAGAAGCAGGACTTTCAGGGTAGGAATTTCTGGATTGCAGCCTGTGCCATGCGCGACTGAGGGTAGAAGCAGGATGAAATGGAAAATTAATGTATGGTTAAGATGTTGGTGCAGAGGGCAGGGCTTCAGGATCTAAGATCATTGGGATCTCTTCTGGGGGAGGTATGACCTGTTCAAAAGTGATGGGTTGCACCTGAACCTGAGGGGGACCAATATCCTTGCAGGCAGGTTTGTTAGAGCTGTTGGGGAGGGTTTAAGCTAATTTGATTGGGGGTAGGAACTGGAGTGAACGGGATCAGAAGATGTTGAATCCTTGTGGGTTGAGTTAAGAAACTGCAAGGATGAAAGGACCCTGATGGTGATTATATACAGGCCTCCCAGCAAGAGCTGGGATGTGGACTACAGATTACAAAGTGAAATAGAAAAGATGTGCCAAAAGGGCAATGTTATGATAATCATGGGAGATTTCAACATGCAGATCGATTGGGAAAATCAGGTTTGCAATGGACCCCGAGAGAGTGAGTTTGTTGAATATCTGCAGATGGCATTTTAGTGTAGTTTGTTGGTGAGCCTTCTAGGAGTGTAGCTCTACTGGATTGGGTGTTACATAATGAACCAGAGGTGATTAGGGAGCTTAAGGTAAAAGAACCCTGAGGAATATTGTGACCACAATATGATTGAGTTCAGCTTGAAATTTGATAGGGAGAAAGTAAAGTCTGATGTAGCATAATTTCAGTGGAGTAAATATGATTACAGTGTTATGAGAGAGGAGTAAAGTGGAAGAAGATGCTGGCAGAGATGACAGCAGAGCAGAAATGGCATATATTGCTGGGAAAAATGAGGAAGGTGCAGGATAAATGTATTCTAAAAATGAATGAATACTCAAACGGCAAGATAGTACAACTGGGGCTACCAAGGGAAGTCAAAGCTGATTAAAAAGCAAAAGAGAGGGCCTACAAAAAAGCAAAAATTAGCAGTAAGATAAAAACCTACACCAAGCAATGAGAAGAATCATTAGTAAGGAAACGATGAAATATGAAAGCAAACTAACAAACAATATTCAAATGAATAGTAAATGTTTTATCAAGTATGTAAAAAATAAAAGAGATGAGAGGACCACTAGAAAATGAAATTGGAGAAATAATAATGGGGAACAAAGAGATGGCAGATGAACTAAATGAGTATTTTGCACTGTGGAAGACACTAGCAGTGTGCCAGATGTTGAAGGGTGCAGGGTAAGAGAAGAGAGTGCAGTTACTATTACTAGGAAGAAGATGCTCAAAAAGCTGAAACACCTAAAGGGTACATAAGTCACCTGGACCAGATGAACTATACCTGAGGGTTTTGAAAGAGGCAGTGGTAGAGATTGTGGAGGCATTAGTAATTATCTTTCAAAAATCATTGGACTCTGACATGTGCCAGAAGACTGGAAAATTTAAAATGTCACTCCACTCTTTAAGAAAGGTAGAAGGCAGCAGAAAGGAAATTTTAGACCAGTTAGCCTGACCTCAGTGGTTGAGAAAATGTTGGCCTGATTGAGTCCCTATGTATTATGGTCTTACAGTATCTTTTGTTTCTGCCAGATTTACAAACTTGCTCTCTGTTCAAATTGAGAAACACAGTACCGTCCAAAAGTCTTGGGCACCCTGGCTATATATAAATATATATATACACACACACACAGATATGTCTGGGCAAAGCATAGTCATAGAATCATAGAAATTTGACAGAACTAACTTTCTCACTCACAGGTTCTGGTCCCTCAGGTTTTTGCCTCCACACAGTACAGTATATTGAAATGCTATAACCGTTTCTGCCTTCACTGTCTTTCAGGCAGCAAGTTCCAGACACTCGCAATTCTCTGCATGGAAACAAATGCCCAAAAGCCTCCTTCTGTCAATTTCCTTAAATCTATGCTCTCTCTGATGCTGCCTTTACCATTAATGGAAACAGATCCTCTGAGGACTCCCATCATTTTGTATATAATGTACCCTCAGTCTTATTTGTTCAAAAGAAAACAACTCTGGCCAAGCCAGTCTCTGCAAATAACTAAAATTCATCAGCGATAAATGCAGCTGGCTGCATTTGGACCAGTGTAAAAGCAGGCATGATACCCGCCAAGGGTGCTGGAACCCTTGTGTCTCACTCACCGATTCATTTAAATATGGCATTTCATGGTTCAATAATGAAAACAACTCAGGCACATTCAGTAAATGAGCAGCATAAAGCAATGAAAAAGGGAGAGCAGATGGTTGGGAATTATTGGAAAATGAAGTTTCCTGTTTAGAGTAACCATATTGTCACTTGTGACTTTATAGCCTGCTACAAAACCAGCACAGACGACATGCGGAGAAACAAGAGGACAGAGCGGGGCTAAAATTCAAAACGAGGTTCGAGTGGGGTGGACGGTTTGGTGGGAGGTTGGAAGGGATTATGAAACTCAGTGTACAGTCAAAGGGGGATTATCAATGACAGCTGGTAAGACTAACGAGGTTTTACCTTGAAAGTAAGACCTCTTGGCCATGAAGTTGGGGAAGGGTGAACGGCTCCATCACCAGCAGATGTCATCACTCAGGGAATCTGATCAGGTCGGCTGGCATAAGTCACAGCTCATCAGATAGTTTGTAGACTGACCTGAGAAATGTCCATTGTTTTGCAATCACAATGCACAGGCGTAGAGTCCTATGGCACTAAAACAGGCTGTTCGGCCCGCTGAATCTGTACTGACCATCAAACATCCATGGCAGTAATCCTACCCTAACCCATTCTATTCTCCCCACATTCCCATCAGCTCCTCCCAGATTCTACCTCTCACATACACACTTGGGAGTAATTTACAGAATACAGATCTACTTGCATGATCTTGGAACAGGAGAAGAAAATGGAACCCACACTGTTACAGTGAGAACATGCAAACACTACACACAGAGCACCAAAGGTCAAGACTGAACCCAGGTCAATGAAACTAGGAGGCAGGAATTCTATGTATCTCTACATCCCAAGCGTTCTATGCTTCTAATGATTAACATTGTCAGCAGACACCTGCAAATGGTATCTCTTTGTTTTCCATACTCTAATAGAGTGACAAAACCTCTCCATTCTTCAAAAGAAATCCAATTGTTGACTGCAGCCTCTCACATCTAGGGAATCATACTTCTTTTGCTGGGTCAAAAGAGAGAATAAAGGGGCAAACTTAGCCATTGATAACAACAAGATCAACACCATGCCATTCAAAGTGCTCATTTGGATTCATCAACATCATGTGCAGTGCTGTATGATGTAGGCAATCGTGATCTCTGTGACCATGATTGCTCTTGGCAAATTTTTTCTACAGAAGTGGTTTGCCATTGCCTTCTTCTGGGCAGTGCCTTTACAAGACGGGTGCCTCCAGCCATTATCAATACTCTTCAGCCTGGTGTCAGTGGTCGCATAACCAGGACTTGCAATCTGCACCGGCTGCTCATGCAACCATCCACCGCCTGCTCCAATGGCTTCAGGTGACCCTGATCGGGGTGGTGCGCTAAGCGGGTCGTACAAGGGTGGCCTGCCGGCTAGTAGAAGGAAGGAGCACCTTACACCTCCTTTGATAGAGACATATCTCCACACCACCACCTGCTAGACATCCTTAATAAAAACCAAATGATTCAACACAAACCTCCCCGCGTCAAAGCTCTAGAGTAACAACAGCCTATTTTCCAGTGAGTGATACAGTCTCTGGTGGTGATCAAATTAAGTCTGTCTTGTCACTTGAAAGCATTCAGGAGACATCTTTCATGTTGTCTGAATGCTCCAACTGAACTCCTGTGGAGTAAATTTGATATTGATTGCATCTGCCCGATTCTGATAAATTAGTATTCATTGTTCTCCTTTGGAAACAGTAAGAGTTGAAACAGCTGAATTTTAAAATCCACTGAGGCGACATCAGTCATTGGCATGAATGCTTATCAGTTACTCTGACTGCATTTCTCTCATGGCTAATGCACAGTAGACATGTTCTCCTTTCGGATGAAGCCAGATTAACAAGTTAAAATCAAAACTGTTAGCCCTGTTGCTTGTAAATGAAATATTGTGAGTCTGATATCAGACTAGAGTTGTTTACAATGCCCACTGATTTTAAAGTGAGTTTCCAGCTGTATTTAAATCAAAGAAGAAGAATTTCACACAAATAAATATAGATATGTTACTGATAATATACTCTGACTCAATCTGCTTGCTGGTTAATGCTATAAATACTGCAAGTAACCTATGCACTTTTGAAATATTTTTCAAGCATTAGAAAATTAGTTTTCAGCAATGAGTGACCTGAACATACATGTTGCTACCTCTCCCACTGATAGCAGCTTGATTAACCGCTGTAACCTTTGAGAAATAAAATCAAACTGATTTAATTGCACGCCATCAGGTTAGGGTGAAATCAATTTCCAATTAAGAAACAAAAGCTTCCTTTTGTATCTTTATGCTAGGACCACATTGGGCCTGTACTGCTGAATTTACATTGAACTGTCAGTGAACCTTTCAGTCGCATTTCGTCTTACCCATATTTTATCTCCTTTCGACAGGTCAAAATCTAAACTCACTTCTGAGTTGACAACAATTAAGCTCTCACCAAACTAATTATGCTGAGTCCTTGTTATCCACTGACTGAGCGTGGACTTGCGAGGTCAGCCACGTATTACTGGGAATGCTGTTAAAGGAGCCCCTCTCACATGGTGTCCTGTGAATCCTTTTTACCATGAGGTGAACTGCATTGGACATCCTGTGCTGGCAAAGTATAAACTATCAATAATTGGCATGTTGCTGGAATTATAGTTATGATTGAAAAAACTCAGGGCTCAGGAATTTTGAAGGGGTATGTTGTAGAATCTGGGGTGGAGTGTGGGTCACGTGTACAGCTGGAGCTGGGAACACCGGGAGATGAGGAACATGGATAGGTCTGGGCTGCTTGCATGTTTCACTTTGATATTTACAAAGAGGTGGTCACAACTGTGGAGGGCTGACCAGTCCTTGTCACTGCAGCCTGAGTCTCATTGTCAACAGCTTCGGAGTTCAAAGTGTAAGGTAAATTTATTATCAACGTATGTGCATGTCACCATGTATACTACTTTGAGATTTATTTTCACGCAGGCACTCACAAAAGAACAAAGAAGTACAATAGAACGAATGAAAACTACAAAGACTGACAAACTAGTTTCACTTGTATCTGCGTTTCATTAGAAAACTGCACACTAATAAATAGAACATGGCCTGTTTGTTGTAATCAATGGGGCCGTAATTATTGCTGGAAAATGCGAAACAATGTGGAGTTATCATGCATGTAAAGAGAGGTCATTCCACTACAACTCCCTGATACCACTTCTTAAAGCAATAGGGTGTGAAGAAATTAAACTCCCTCAAAGTTTTGGAGGATACAGATTCTTAATTGCAAAAAAATCCCACCCATGCCACTGCTTAAAAGTTCAAGTGTATGAAAGCTTGGTGAGCTGCTCAGTTGTAGGCATTTCTGAGAAGAGCATTCACAAAATGAAGACAACTGCCAGTATGGTGAAAGGACTTCAGACAATGACCTTTAAAGCAATCACACAAATAATCTCTGTAAAGAATATATCGCTATCATTGGCAATTTCAGCACCCGTGTCATCACATGCTCTTTCTTGATAAAAATAAGAAACTGACAAGCCAATAATTCCTGACAACGTAAAGCTTTTAAAACCACAGCTTCCTAATACACAATTGTCCGCCTAACATGTCCCACATTCTGGAAATAATCTATATTTAAAACTGCTCACAGAAGCACTGGTATCAGACTAAAAAGACCGATTCAGAGAGGAAAAATAATAGTTTTTGTGTTTTTATTTAAACTCTTATTTTCTCCAGGTGTATTTTTTCCCCACGTTATCAAAAAGATTATGCAAAGTTAATAGAGTTTTACTAAAAATAAATAAAAAATGTAGATTCTGGAAATCTAATATAAAAATAGAAAAGGCAGGAGAGATTTGGCAGGTCAGACAGCACCTGGGGAAAGGGAAACAGAATTAAGGTTTCAGGTCATTGACATTTCATCAGAGATGATGGATGTGCTTGGACTTGCAGAAACATGCCGAAATGCAGACTCGTGCATACATACAGTACTCTATATTCTTCACCCACTGCCTGAAAGGGTGGTGGGAGCACAGCCAGAGACAGCTTGCTCTTGAATCTCCTGGGCTTAGATGGTTACAAGCCAACGCCTGAGAGGTGGGATTAATTTGGCTGGTGTGGGCGTGACCTGTTTCCATGCTGTACCATTCTATGACTCTATACCAAATGTGGGTGTATGCGTCCACAGCGAAACTGGGCCTGCATCTGCTTATCTAGACTCATATGTAGGCCCAGGCCTTTACCTTAGGCCCACACCTTGTGTCTGCCTGTGTGCACAAGCTACAGCTTGTTGGGCTGTGGGCCAGTGTGTGCATCAGTTATCAGTGACTGCTGAACCTCTTCCTATATATACTTAAGCATTCTGGGGAGGGGAAGCAAAGGGCCAGACAAACAGTTTTAGCATTCCCAGGGAATTACCCTAGCAGGAATGAGCACTAGATATTTTGGCTATGCTGCGGCACAGGCAGTGACCAGCACTGTTCGATAAAATAGTTTATTTTGGAGCCGGTAGGGACATATATTTTCACCTACAGAACATCCTGATTGGACATCCTCGAGGACATCATGGATGTGGAGAGGAGACAAGTGGTGGAATGCTTGAAAGATCAAGCTCGAACTAATGCTTAGCTCACAGGAAAGAGAGGCAAATCTACAAGAGGCAACCACGTGGGAAGCTGAAAGAGTAAATGTGACTGGATATAAACCGGTATTGGATCACATCAAGGCACAACGTGTAGAGCTGCTGTTTCACAGTTCCAGTGATCTGGGTTCCATCAGGACCTGTAGTGCTGCCTTTGTGGAGGCTGCACGCTCTCCCTGTGACAGTGTAAGATTACTCCAGGTGCTCAGACTTCTTCGCGCATTTCAGAGACGTGAGATTAGGAGGTTAATCAGTCGCAGTAAATTGTTCCTTTAGAGTAGCTGAGTGGTAGTCTGGGATATGGGGGAGAAGGGGGTTGCTGATGGGAATGTGGGGAGAATGAAATGGGATAAGAGAGGGATTAGTGAAATTGGTGCAGATTCAATGGGCCAAAAGGCCTGCTTCTGTACTGCAGGACTCTGTAGAGTCACGTTAATGAGGATGATCCAAGCCTCAGACTGGCGTCGATTCTGAGCAGCTCTATGAAAGATGAAACAGAGACCTGCATAAATCTGGGGAAGAAGGTTTGGAGTTTAGGTACTTGCGAGTTGAAGGCACATCCCTCCAATGGTGGAGTGATTGAATTCAGGGTTATCAAATGTCCTGAGTTAGAGGTGTGAAAATAACTTGGGAGCTTTCAAAACTAGAGGAATTTAGAGGATAGGGAAGGGTGAAATCATTGGCAGGATTATAAAATGGAGATTTTATGTGCCAAGTGAGTGGGTGGATTATAATACCAAATGTGGTCTTCTCCATCTGTAACGCACAGAAGGTCATCAGGGCATGGCCCAAAATGCCGATTGCGTATTCCTCTCCATAGATGCTGCCTGACCTGCTGAATTCCTCCAACATTTTGTGTGTGTTATTCTGGATTTCCAGCATCTGCACAATCTCTTGTGTTTATCATTCACTTCATCTGTAGCAATCTTGCAAGTAATTAGTGGTATGCAGTTTATTTTCACTTTGGCGTACTTGAGAGCTGAAATCACTGCCTGTGGTGTGCTTCATTGCCCTTGCACAAGTTTGCCAGCTACTTACTAACTGTATCAGCTGGGGCCACCAGAGGGAACACAAGAGCTGCAGAGGCCTGACACTGCACTGAGCTGCAGAGCGAATAAACAGAGCACGTTATCAAAAAGTGCAACGGATGCAGATGACAATCTGACCTGATAATGGATTAGCTGGTGATCTACTCTCCTCCTAAAGCAATTATAAAAGGATGTAACACCAATTGTCAAAAATTCTCTAACATCACCTTTGTAATCCTTTTAATATATTGACTTGATACTAAAACTGATATCTGATGCTATGTGGAAAAAGGCCAATAAAGAAACGCTCTGAGCTTGGGCTTATAACATTCTTCATGTTCGAGCCCATGTGGTCATGGACACTCATGGACAACACGTATCAGACTTCGGACCTGCTCTGGTAGGTTGAGAACCCTACCCACTTGTGATTCTCACCCTTCCCTCCCCAATTCGCACCTCTCTCCAGGCACATGACACGTGACACTTATTCCTTGAAACTGTTTGGAATCTGAACTCCTTTCCAGCAGTCTCTGTACCTAAACCCTGAAACTTCTTCCTCAGATTTATCCAGGTCTCAGTTTTGTCTTTCTGACTTTGTAGAGCAGCTCAGAATCGACGCCAGTCCAAGGCTTAGATCATCCTCACTAACGTGACTCTACAGAGTCCTGCAGTACAAATGCAGGCCTTTTGGCCCATTGAATCTGCGGCCACTTACACTAATCCTACGCTTATCCCATTTTATTTTCCCCACATTCCCATCATCAACTCCCCTCCCCACCCCACACATCCTAGGTTCTATCATTCAACTATACAAAAGCGGTAATTTACAGTGGCCAGTAATCTTCTCCCCCCCCCCCCCAACTCTGAACATTCCCAACCCAATTCTAATTCAAAGTGCAAAGTTCAAAGTAAATTCATTACTGAAGTATTATTGTGTCACCACATTCAACCCTGAGTTTCATTTTTTGTGGGAAAATTCAATAAATCCATAATAGAATAATAACCATAATAGAATCAATGAAAGATCGCACCAACTTGGGCATTCAAGCAGTGTGCAAAAGTCAACAAACTGTGCAACTACAGAAAGAAAGAAATAATAATAAATCAATAAAAAATAAATATTGAGAACATGAGATGAAGAGTCCTTGATAGTGAGTCCACAGGTAGTGGGAACATTTCAGTGATGAGGCAAGTGAAGTTGAGTGAAGATTTCCCCTTTGCTTCAAAAACCTGATGGTTGAGGTATAATAACTGTTCCTGAACATGATGCTGTGAGTCTTTAGGTTCTTGTATCTTCCTCCTGATGGCAGCAGCAAGAAGGGAGCATGTCCCTGATAATGGATGGCACTTTCCCGTGACAACACTTTGTGTAGATATGCTCAGCGGTGGGGAGGGAGTTCCACCGTCCCAAGCCACTGCTTTGATGTCTTTACCCACCACCCCTCAACACACAGCAGGCCCCCTGCCTCCCTCTGCTTACTTTATAATAGTGAGGGGCACTGGGATTGCTGAGCTCGGTATGTACAAACGTAATAGAATTTCGCAGCATTGGGTTCTCTGTGAAACATTTAGTGGTCAGCCATGCAAGGCTTTCCAGAATGGTCAGAATTTTAGGCCAATAACATGTAGGGAGTAAGGCTTGTTGGACTGGAAGAGGAAGGCTTTAAAGGTTGAATCAACTGAGGACTCATCATGGCATGTTGTCCTCCCCCTTTCTTGACCCAGTATTGACTGCCCACCACCATGTTGAGAATGTACTTGAAGTGACACACAAGCTTCACAGCTCAGTACACCATGCTAACTCTTCCCCTTTAAGATGCAACAACATGAGGGATAAAAACCGGCAGCTTGAGCTCTGCTGATGTCAGCACTTCATTTCAGAAACCCACATTCACTCCAATCCCCCCCCCCCCCCAAGATGGCTCTTCATCTGTCATAAGGCAGCTATAAAGGGCCAAATGGCATACCCCTGCTTCTAAATCTTATACAGTGCTCGATGGTAGGGACCTGATGTCGCCATTGCTCTCTGCGATCGGAATAATTTCCCCTCTGTCAGCCGGGTTCTGGATGCTGTACTGGTCAGAAGACGGTGGGCAGAGTGTGCAATCCTCTGCCAGCTGGGCCAATTCAGGCCATTTCTCAGCCTTGCCCCTGGCGGAAGATGTGGGCTGCTGGTTGGCCTCTGTTGTTGGTGAAGAGAGGAGGATTGGTTAAGGTAGCAGCATTTCCTGCTCTTTTGTGGGATATTGAATAACTGAGTGAATAGCAGGCTCATGTGGGAAGCAACCTGAATTATGTTCAAAGTGCTTCAGTGAGTCCTGAACCCGTAACTCCGAGCCAAGCACACTGCCAACTGAACCACATTGCTGAAATGTAAAAATCCCACCACTTGACTGCAGTTAACCTGTTCTCAGAAGCAAAATATTAGGCCTGGCTGACAAGGTATCGCCATGATTTCCCCATCTCACTCAGTGTCAACCACAAATATTAGGCCTGTATTCCCGAGCAGTCACTGGAGGGTTTACGGTGATTACAAAGCTTATTAGCACAGACAGGAAGGTGTACTTCCTTCTGGTGGAGAGTGAAGAATCAGTAGGATAGCCTGAAAATTACTGATGTAAATGAGGTGGAGATGGGAGCCTCCATGGAGATGCATCCATGCTTCCAAGGTCACTGATGGTGCAGTGATACAGACCAAGCATCTCCCACCCCTATGATTCACACTCACACGGTCAAACCAATCTCAATAATCTCAGATGGGTGACTGAAGTAGGTCAAAGAACTTCTGCCAGTACTGATTCTGTTATGTATGATACCTTAAACATAGGATTTGTGTGTAAAAGGAACATAGCAGACTACAAAAGTTGTGAATGGTCAGGAGGAAAGTGACATGAGTTCAGGGGGATGCAGACAGTCTAGTGAAGAGGGTGAACCTGTGGCAGATGACGTTTCATAAAGAAAAATACCAAGTGGTGTAATTTGGTAGGAAGTACACGGAGAAACAATGCAGATACAAATTCTCAAATGTGTACATGGATGGACATATGCCCAGCTTCAAAAACAGACATGTGGATTACCAAAGTAAGGCACTTATAACAACGCTCTATAACAGGCAAGCTCAGCCACAGTTAGAATATTACATCCTGTTCTTGCACTCCAAGCATCAGAGGATGCACAATCCTTGCTGAAGATGCAGAAAAGGCCTTCTGAAATGTAGTAAAATGTAACTGAAAGGCTTGAAACACTAGAAAAGCTCCCCTTACATGTCAAAAGCTTAAAAAACAGAGCATAGACGTTCAAAGTAATGAGTGGCCTCAACAGAGTACAGAGAAGAAATATTCTCGTTGATGGAAGGACAGAGAACACAGAATCTTCATTCACCTAGTAATCTCTCATTCTGTTTCTCGCTGTGTTGATCTGCCTGGAAAAGTACAAAGCCTAACCAACTTTTATCAATGCCCGTCAAATGCATCCAATCTGGAGGAATCATGGTTCAAGAAACTGCGGAGAGTTGTGGCCACAGCTCAGCACATTAGGGAATCCAGCCACATCTCTGTGGGCTCTGTTTACACCTCTTACTGTATCAGTAAAGAAGCCAGCATCATATAAGACCCACATACCCTGGACATCTTCCATGGTCTTCCCTCTTCCATTAGGTATAAGGTACAAAAGCCTGAAACAGCATACCTCCAGGATCAAAGACAGTTTCTATCCCACTATTATAAGAATATCGGATGGTTCCCTGGTATAATAAGTTGGACTCTCGACCTCCCAGTCTACCTCATTATGATCTTACACCTTATTGTTTACTTGCACTGCACTTCCCCTGTAGCGGTTACACTTTATTCCGCACTGTTATTGTTTTACCTTGTTCTACCTCATTGCACCGTGCATTGATCTGACTGTTGTGGACAGTTTCCAAGTCAAGCTTTTCACTGCATCTTGGTACATGTGGCAATAATAACAAATTCCAATTCCAATTCCATTGTTCGCCACCGCTACCTATCACCAGACACTCTTGTCCATTCTCCCAAGAGCTACATTTGTCCACTGAATGCATCATTCTTTTAGGGAAGTGTGACTCAGCGTAGTGGACCTCCTGCCCTCCAAGGGAATGTCGGGCTGGAGCCACATTGGCTGCACAAGCTCCCTGAAGCACAACACTGAATGGACAGGAGTGGAGCATTCCGCCCTTCACTTCTCAACAGTTATTCGTTCGGATGCTCGAGCCCGAGGGTGGTTTGCCACTGGGGAAGTTGCGTGAGGGAATAGTTAAAAGAAATCTTTGGGATGTTCTGTTATAAGTCATAGCTGATTTTCATTTTAACTCCAGCTATTGTCTGTGATGTGTGACCTCTAATATCCAAAACTTTCAACGTTCATATTTAAAAAAGAGCCTTCAGCTTCAGCTTTGAAGCATTCACCATTGTGACCGTAATGGTCTGTAGCGGAAGAGAAATATAGATCTCCAGTGTTCTTCATGTGACTGACCTCAGCCCTGAAAAAGTGGGCATGAAAACAGAAACAGAAACACGATAAACTGATGTCAATACTTGGTTTCGTTCATCTGTTTCCCATGTCTGTTCCTTATAATATATGCAACAAACTGTAGAAGGCATTTTAAAAAATACCCGATAAGTGCTTTGGTAACTGGAGAATCAATTCTGACATTGAAATCTGGCACAGTCTTCAAATGCAATCTGACGAGATTTTAATTCTCTGATTGGATGTTCATCTTCCAAACTAAACTGATCTACAAGCTGAACAAATGCCAACAGCTCTCTTAGTAACGTATACAATATTTTCAACTGGCTGCTAACCTGTTTTCTCTTTGCCAGTTCTCAGCAAAATGTTTCTCTTTCCACAGCTCCAGCTAAGGACCCTTTTCAGTCTTTGTCAGAACTGGCCCGCTATGCCTGCTACCAATACAACCCTGAGATTCTTTTTCTGCGGGCATACTGTGGTAAACCATGTATACCTGTCTGGACACGCCCCTCTGCTGACTGCTCCTCTGTGGCTCCTCCCACAGACCCCTGGATAAAGGTGATTGTGTCTCTGCTCCTCCCACAGTCATCCAGCATGGACGTGCTCTGTTTTACTGCTAATAAAACCCTTTCAGTATTTACTCTATTTCCAGTCTTTTGGAGTTATTGGTAGTGCATCACATAACTCAGCAAATCTATAGAACAGTAACCATAAACAGGATCTGTAAACTGTAAACAAACTGTGAATGCAGATATAAAAAAAAGTAATAAATAACAAGCATGAAGTGACAACATTACAGCGTCCTTAAATGAGTGTAGTTATACCCTTTTGTTCAAGAGCCAGAACTTTTCACCCTTAACCCATGACCTCTAGTTGTAGTCTCACCCAATCACAGTGGAAGAAGTTTGCTTACATCTACCCTATCTACATCCCTCATAATTTTATACACTTCTGTCAAATCTCCCCTCATTCTCTAATGCTCCAGGGAATGAAGTCTGAGCCTATTTGACCTTACTCTACAACTCAGGTCCTTAAGACCTGGCAACATCCTTGTAAGTTTTCTCTGGACTCGTTCAATCTTATTGATATCGTTCCTGTAGGTGAGTGACCAGATACATTGGGGATATTCAAGAAACTCTTCAGTTGACATGGAGACCAATGAGAAATGGAGATCTATGTGGGAGGAAGGGTAACATTGATCTTGGAATAGGTCTAAATATTGAACTAACATGTACTGTGCTTTACTATTCTGTGTTCTATGTCCTAAAAATAGACCATAATCGTTCTCTTAGCATGAGCAGAGACTGTGTTGATGTCTGATTTGAAGAAAAACTTCCCTTTACTTATTGTTTTTCAACCTGACGGTAGCATTGCCACTTTCTGACAATTTTTCATATATGGACAGTCACATTTTGCCTTCTGGCAACAAGCAGTGTCAAAGTCCATCCAAAACTACAAGAAACTTGTTTAAAGCAAGCTTGTTTAAAGTTCAATGTTCAAAGTATTCTCTACCTAAGTATTCACCATATACTGTCTTAATTTTCTTGCAGGCATTTACAGGAAAAAAAGAAATAAAGTAGAATTCTTTTTTAAAACTATACTCGAGCAGACAAAAAGGGTGACAAATAATCAAGGTGCAAAAGAAGATAAATTATGCAAATAAAATTATTACTGAGAACATGAGTTGTAAAGGGTCCTGTAGGTCATAGAATCAGTTAAGAATAGTGGTGAATGAAGTTATTCATGTCAGTTCAGGAGCCTGATAGCTGTAATGTAGTAACTGTTTCCTAGTGGTGTGGATCCTAAGGCATCTGTACCTCCTGCCTGATGATAATAGTAGTGAGAAGAGAGCATGGTCCGGATGATGGGGCTGGGGGGTGGGGGGGGGTCTTGGATGATGGATACTACTTTCTTCTGGCAGCATTCCATGTAAACGTGCTCAAAGGTGGGGAAGAATTTGCCAGTGATTGACTAGGCTGTATCCACTATTTTCAGTAGTCTTTTCCATTCCTGGCCATTGGTGCCTCCATACTAGGCCATGAGTCAACCAGTCAGGATGCAACCACTGTGCACTGATAGAAGTTTATCAAGGTTTTTGGTGACATGCCAAAACTATGCAAATTTCTAAGACATTAAAGGTGCTGCTGTGCCTTCTTAGTAATGACTTTTATGTGCTGATCCCGTGACAGATCCTCTGATCTGTTAACACCAAGGAGCTTAAAGCTACAGACCCTCTCCACCTCCATTCCCCAGACCAGGCCAGGTTCATGGATCTCCGGAGGTGAGCCATTGTTGTAATGAGTTACAGGTAAGCAGATGGTCAACAGGTCTGTTTTGCTTTGCATGATCAAAGGAAGTTACAGCTTATGTCAAAAGCAGTCTATAAATCAGATGGATAAATACCTCACCTGCACTGACTGTGATGGCCTCCATGAACTGATCCCGCCAGGAATGTGTCCCGACCACGAGTGCAAGGTTCGTCTTCTTTATGAGCTTATCCACTGTGCTCTGCCAATTAGAGGATGCAGAATTAATGGCCGGATCTAATGCACAATGAATCACCCGATAACATTCAACATACCCTGCATTTACCAGTTCCTTGAAAAAGCTCTTCCACTAGTCCCAAATACTTGCTCCCACTGTGGCCTCCTCTACATTGGTGAGTCTCGAAGCAGATTGGGGGTTCCCTTTGCTAAGTACCTTTACTCCATCTGCCATAAGTGCCAGGATCTCCTCCTGGCCAGCCATTTTAATTCCACTTCCCATTCTCACACAGACAGCTCTATCCATTGCTTCCCCTAATGCAACATTGAAGCCAAGTGCAGGTTGGAGGAACAATGCCTCATCTTTTGTCTCGGTAGTCTCCAACCTGACAGCATTAACATCAATTTCTCTGACTTATGTTGATCACTTCCCCCAGTCCCCCCCCACAACCTGCTGTCTTCCCTTATCTGCCAGCTCCTTTACTTCTTCCCTTTCCCCTCCTCGCCATCATGAGACCTGCTCATCACCCTCACCTTCCTCTGGTTCCTCAACTCCTTTCCACTGCTTCCACTCCTGTTGGATTCCTTCTCCTTCAGACCTTTGCTCCTTCCACCTATCACCTGCCAGCTTCTCACGTCACTCTCTTTCTCACTTCCTACCTCCCCCTCTCATCAATTACCCAGCAGCTCCTGCTTATCCCCTCCCCCACCCTTTTACTTTAGCTTTTGCTCTCTACCTTTCTGGTTCTGTTGAAGGGTTTCAGCTGGACTATTCATCCCATCCACCCCACCCCACGACCCCAGATGCTGCCTGACCTATTCAGTGTCTCCAGCAAATTTTGTGTGTGATACACATGTCTGGGAAGACTTTCTGTAAACTTGAAGAACTTCAAGTTGCTGGGGCACAGCCTTCCCTTTTGCAAGTCATGTTAAATACCTTTGATAATCACTTGCCTAGTTGGTCAAATATTGCATTTACAAGGACACCCTGGAACATCTGACCTATTATTGACGTCAAGCTAATGGGCCTATAATTATCTAGTTCTGCTTTTGCCCTATTTGAAAAATTGGATGTACACTGGCATAATTCCAGTTTGGGAAACATTAACATTTTCATTGCTATCAGCACTATTAATTGCTGCTGGTTGCTGGTCATTCTCAGGAGTCAAAGTGTGCATCTGGCTTTTCTGCCATTGCTTGAGACTTCCTTTATTGAGTACCTTTCAGGAACTGAACATAATCAATGATCTCCTCACCTACTCACATTTCAGATTATTTTACTTGTCACATGTACATTGAAGCGTACAGTAAAATGTGTCATTTGTGTTAATGACCAACATGACCTAAGAATGTGCAAGCTATTTGGAGAAGGAAGTCTGAGAATCGGAACGGGAGTGCTGCGGGAGCCATTTTGATTTTTTCTTCTGATCGGGGTTAAGAGAGGTGGGACTGCGCAGGCATGTGATGTCGGGCAGTGAAGCACGGAAGATTTAAAAGGAACGCAGCCTTATATAGTGGGCAGCGGAGTGAGCCGGGAGCAGAATGAAAGCTTAAGGGCTTTGGCTCAATGGGGTTAGGCAGAAACAGGTGAGGCAAGGTAGGTTTAATTTTCACTTTTTCCTGTTATTTGAGGAAAGGGGGAATTATGAGTGTGAGGGCAGCTTGTTGCTCTTGGTGTCGAATGTGGAAGGTCCTGGAGTCTCCTAGCCTCCCGGACATCCATATCTGCGCCAGGTGTGCCAAGCTGCAGCTCCTAAGGGACCGTGTTAGGGAACTGATAGACAGCAGCTCGATGGTCAGGGCGAGTGAGGAGTTGATAGAGAGGAGTTACAGGCAGGTGGTCACACCAGGGCCACAGGAGGCAGACAAGTGTGTCATGGTTAGGAGAGGGAAGGGGAAGAGTCAGGTACTAGAGAGTACCCCAGTGGCTGTACCCCTTAACAATAAGTACTCCTGTTTGAGTACTGTTGGGGGGGGGGGGGACAGACTATGTGGGGGAAGCAACAGTGGCTGTGCCTCCAGCACAGAGTCAGCCCCTGTGGCTCAAAAGGGTAGGGAAAGGAAGAGGAAGGCAGTAGTAATAGGGCACTCGATAGTTAGGGGGTTCAACCTTTCTCTGGAACTTAGGTGCTGAAACCCAGGTAACATTCTAGTAAATCCCCTACATCTTCAGCTTGAGCACTCCCCTTCTCTATCACCTGCCTATCCTCCCTCACACACTGTCTACAAGCTTTCTCTATTCCTGTTAGGGAATGAGATAGGTCAGGTGATGGAGGTATGTGTTGGGGAGCACTTTGGGTCCAGTGATCACAATGCCATTAGCTTCAATATAATTATGGAGAAGGATAGGACTGGACCCAGGGTTGAGATTTTTGATTAGAGAAAGGCTAACATTGAGGAGATGTGAAATGATTTAGAAGGAGTGGATTGGGACAATTTGTTTTATGGGAACGGTGTAATAGAGAAATGGAGGTAATTTAAAGGTGAAATTTTGAGGGTAAAGAATCTTTATGCTCCTGTTAGGTTGAAAGGAAAAGTTAAAAGTTTCAAAGAGTCATGGTTTTCAAGGGATATTGGAAACTTGGTTCAGAAAAAGAGAGATATCTACAATAAATATAGGCAGCATGGTGCTCAGGTAATATAAAGAATGTAAAAAGAATCTTAAGAAAGAAATTAGAAAAGCTAAAAAGAAGATATGAGGTTGCTTTGGCAAGTAAGGTGAAAATAAATCCAAAGGGTTTCTACAGTTACATTAATAGCAAAAGGATAGTGAGGGATAAAATTAGTCCCTTAGAAAATCAGAGTGGACAGCTATGTGTGGAGCCAAAAGAGGTGGGGGAGATTTTGAACAGTTTATTTTTTTTGGTATTCACTATGGAGAAGGATATTGAATTGTGTAAGGTAAGGGAAGCAGGTAGGGTAGTTATGGAAACTATGATGATTAAAGAAGAGGAAGTACTGGAGCTTTTAAAGAATATAAAAGTGAATAAGTCTCTGGGTCCTGACAGGATATTCCCAAGGACCTTGAGGGAAGTTAGTGTGGAAATAGCAGGGGCTCTGACAGAAATATTTCCAATGTCATTAGAAATGGGGATGGTGCCAGAGGATTGGCGTATTACTCATCTGGTTCCATTGTTTAGAAAGGGTTCTAAGAGTAAACCTAGCAATTATTGGCTAAGTTTGACGTCAATGCTGGGTAAGTTAATGGAAAGTATTCTTAGAGATGTTATATATAATTATCTGGATGGACAGGGTCTGATTAGGAACAGTCAACATAGATTTGTGCGTGGAAGGTCATGTTTGACAAATCTTGTTGAATTTTTTGAAGAGGTTACTAAGAAAGTTGACAAGGGTAAAGCAGTGGATGTTGTCTATATGGACTTCAGTAAGGCCTTTGACAAGGTTCCACACAGAAGGTTAGTTAGGAAGGTTCAATCGTTAGGTATTAATATTGAAGTAGTAAAATGGATTCAACAGTGGCTGGATGGGAGATGCCAGAGAGTAGTGGTGAATAACTGTTTGTCAGGTTGGAGGCCAGTGACTAGTGGTGTGCCTCAGGGATGTGTACTGGGTCCAATGTTGTTTGTCATTTACATTAATGATCTGGATGACAGAGTGGTAAATTGGATTAGTAAGTATGCAGATGATACTAAGGTAGGTGGTGTGGATAATGAAGTAGGTTTTCAGAGCTTGCAGAGAGATTTAGGCCAGTTAGAAGGGTGGGCTGAACGATGGCAGATGGAGTTTAATGCTGATAAGTGTGAGGTGCTACATTTTGGTAGGAATAATCAAAATAGGACATAAATGGTAAATGGTAGGGCATTGAGGAATGCAGTAGAACAGAGTGATCTAGGAATAATGGTGAATAGTTCCCTGAAGGTGGAATCTCATGTGGATAGGGTGGTGAAGAAAGCTTTTGGTATGCTGGCCTTTATAAATCAGAGCATTGAGTATAGGAGTTGGGATGAAATGTTAATATTGTACAAGGCATTGATGAGGCCAAATTTGGAGTATTGTGTACAGTTCTGGTCACCGAATTATAGGAAAGATGTCAACAAAATAGAGAGAGTATAGAGGAGATTTACTAGAATGTTACCTGGGTTTCAGCACCTAAGTTCCAGAGAAAGGTTGAACAAGTTAGTTCTTTATTCTTTGGAGCGTAGAAGGTTGAGGGAGGACTTGATAGAGGTATTTTAAATTATGAGGGAGATAGATAGAGTTGACGTGGATAGGCTTTTTCCATTGAGAGTAGGGGAGATTCAAACAAGAGGACATGAGTTGAGAATTAGGGGGCAAAAGTTTAGGGGTAACATGAGTGGGAACTATTTTACTCAGAGAGTGATAGCCAGTAGAAATGGTAGAGGCAGGTTCAATATTGTCATTTAAAGTAAAATTGGATAGGTATATGGACATGAAAGGAATGGAGGGTTATGGGCTGAGTGCAGGTCCGTGGGACTAGGTGAGAGTAAGCATTTGGCAAGGACTAGAAGGGCCGAGATGGTCTGTTTCTGTGCTGTAATTGCTATATGGTAATATGGTTATTGCAATGACTACAAATCTACTGTTAGCTGATCCAATAAAATCTTGTGTTATTTTTACCTGTGTATAGCACTTGTAGTCCCATTTTACTTATAATTTATTTGCTTTTTGAAGCCATTTGGACTTCATAAAAACTCACCCATCCTTAAGGTACATAATGTTCTTCATTTTTAAACTTGCTGTTAAAAGCTTTTTATTTATATTCTGCCATGGTGTTGTCAACACACATCATGATTTATCCAACCAACCTCTTCCAAACGCTCAGTCATTTTATCAAAGTAAGTTTTTTTTTGAAATTTACTTCTGGAGACACCTTGTTCCTTAAGTTTTATCAACCAACTGAATCAGCTATTGCGATTAGGTATTATCTCATCTGGACGTCTAACACCAAGTCAAGTTCAGTATTAAGCACTAGACTTACCAAATAAGACTAAGTTAGGGAATTTCAACAAATTTTATTAATGAGGTGGTCATCGGAAGAAATAAAGTGTTTCTCCCCGTGCTCTTTATTGCAACAAAGTTTCTTTTGTTAGCAGGGACATACCTCTTATAAACAAGTACATTACTTCTAATCTACTACGGGGTCACTGGCTCAACAGTCACCACTTTGCTGAAAGCCACGTTCAACACTAATGCTGTGCCTCTGACCATTTTAAAGAAAAGACACAGTGGCAGACTATGCTGCAGCTGTCTGAGTTCTTCCCTGACCTCTGAATCTGTCAGTGTGGAACCTTCAAGATCTCCCTTGTGAGCCCATTGCTTTCCCCAGATACTTGCCTCCCTCCCACATCCCAAAGATATGCTGCTTTGCCAGGTTGACTGCCTGTTGTAATTGATCCTGAGGGGCTGTCTAAGAAGGCCTTATTTGTTAGAAAACCCAAAGTCCTCGACCTGTACTTTAATTTCCAATATCCCCATTTTGCTTTATCCGTCGGCACAGCCCAGTGCACATTTAAACATGAACATCCAAACGGTAGCCATGGTGGTCAACAGATCAGCAATTCTACATAAACGTTAAAGTGCACTTCGCAAGTAGTGAGAGTGCCTTGGGAACTTCCAACCTTGCTGGGAAAATGATAATCAAGCAAAATAGTTGTTATTTTGTAAGATTGCTTGACACTGGTACTGACAAAACGATGCAGCAATCACTGTGAGTAGGTTTAATTGTTGTGGTTCTATTGTCATTAATTAAAGCCAGAAGAATGCCAAGTTTGCTGTTTGTTTTGTTTTTTTTATTTGTAATGCTACAATAAGAGAGTGCTACTTTTAGAAGAGGAATTACTGTTTGACTAATTCCATGTGTTCTCCCGCCCTGCGGAGTCCCGCATGCCTCATTGTTCCTCTCACTTTCTCAGCATGGGGAGTTGGAGCCAGGTTTGCAGGTGAGCTCGAACACGTTAACGTAGTTCGGTCAGCACTCCCCATATGTACCAGTCAGGGTTCGCGGGAGTGACACTACACTTGATGAAAAACTGGGAACAGTCTGCTTTAATTGGCGCAGCGGGTATTAAGAGCTCTGCTGCAGGCAGACACCAATTAGGCTGCACTGCTCTTTCAAACTGGTCTCTGTTTTGCCTTTCCATTGTCTGATGCACTGGTGACAGCTTGCAGAACTGGGCACTGAGCTGGATGGGAAACCCAGAAGGGGCTGTCAGTGACATTACAGTATAACTTCTTCAGCTTTCAATGTTAACGGGAGTTACAAAGGGTTTCTTGAGATTCCATCATGGTTAATAATACAGTACATGCCCACTGCAACTGAGAACAAGATGTGTGGTTGCATAAGCCTGGATTTAATAGGACCAAAGCAACAACAAAATCCTTGCTACTTAAGGAGGCATTTCCCTTTATTCAATCTGTCTGACATTGTTTGTTCTTCCCCTCTCTGTGCCAGGATATAGCTGACTTTTCTGGCAACAGTTTCATAGGGGATATTTCAACAAACATCCCAACCTTTAATCCCTATGGCTTTGTGCTTTTTCTGAGCTTGTACTGGGGTGATATAAACGGGACTTTGGCTCAAGTGTTTAGCAGGAAGAATTTCTGGACAGGCACCGGGAGCGCTGCAAACCAAAAACTACACGTGCTGAAATTTCCAGTGTCAAGGGACAGAATTGAGTGTAGCCATCATTAATAAGGAGATGATGCTTGGGAAGCTGAGAGGTCTGAAGGTAGATAAGTCACCTGGACTAGATGGAATACACCCCAGGGTTCTGGAAGAAGTAGCTGAATAGATTTGAAGGTATTAGTAGTGATCTTCCAAGAACTATTGGATTCTGCAATGGTTTTGGAGGGCTGGCAAATTGCAAATGTCACTCCACTCTTTAAAAAGGGGGGCAAATATGGGAAGTTATAGGCCAGTTAGCCTTACTTAAGAAGTTGGAAAGATGTTAGAGACCATTAATAAGGATGAGGTTTCAAGGTACTTGGAGGTACGTGATAGAATGGACTAAACTCAACACAGTTTCCTTTAGGGAAAATCTTGCCTAACGAATTTGCTGGAATTATTTGAGGAAATAACAGGCAGGATAGACAAAAGAGAGTCGTTAGATGTTGTTTACTTGGATTTTCAGAAGTCCTACGTGAGACTGCCAAACACAAAAAGATAAAAAGCAAGGCTCGAAGATTGGCTGACTGGCAGAAGGCAAAGAGTGTGAATAAAAGGGGCTTTTTCTAGTTGTCTACGGGTGATGAGTGGTGTTTGACAGGGGTTGGTGTTGGCACATTACTTTGCACATAATATGTTAATAATCTGGATGACAAAATTACTGTCTCTGTGGCCAAGTTTGTGGATAACACCAAAATAGGTGGAGTGGCAGGTAGAGTGGAGAAAGTGGAGAGTCTGCAGAAGATTAAGAGAATGAGCAAAGAAGTGGCAGATTGAATAGAGTGTTTAGCAGTGTATGTTCATGTACTTTAGTAGAAAGAATAAAAGCATTGGCTATATTCTAAATGGGGAGCAGTTTCAGAAAACAGAAGTACATAGTGGTTTGAAAGTACTGGTGCAGGAATCCCTAAATGTGAACTTGCAAGTTGAGTCTGTAGTAAAAAAGGTAAATGGAATGTTAGCATTCATTTTGAGAGAACTAAGATATAAAAGCGAGGATATAATGCTGGAGCTTTATAAAGCATTGGCCAGACCTTGTTTGGAGTATGGTGAGCAGTTTTGAGACCCTTATCTAAGAAAGGATATGCTGGCATTGGAGAGGATCCAGAGAAGGTTCACAAGAATAATCCTGGGATTGAAAATGTTCCTGTATGATGAGTGTTGATGGATCAGGCTCTGTACTCACTAGAATTTAGAAGAAGCAGAGGGAATCTCATGGAAATCTATCGGATATTGAAAGGCCTAGATAGAGTGCACGTGGAGAGGGTTTTTCCTATTGTGCGTGGGCCTAGAATCCAAGGGCACAGCCTCAGATTAGCAGGACATCTCTTTCAAACAAAGATAATAAGGCATTTCTTTAGCAAAAAGGTGGTGAATCTGCAGAACTCTTTGCCACAGATGGCCTTGGTGGCCAAGTTATTGCATATATTTAAAATGGAGGAATGGTCTACAGGTATTTCTGTTCCTATTCTTAGAGTCTTTTGGAAATCTGGAATGGAAACAGAAAATGCTGGAAAAATTCAGCATGTCATGCAGCATCTGTGGAAAAAAAAACAGTTCGTAATTCAACTCTCCATTGGGAGAGCTCACTTTTGCCCCCTGAAATATTCCCAACAAACCTGGGATCTTTCTATCCTCAGAGAAAGTGAACTTAGAGATGGAGGAAGAAAAGCTCAAAAAGCAAATAAGTGAGACGATTCATCCACGGCTTTATATTCCGGCATTTGCGGGTGATAAAGGCTTTAGAGGTTTCATCAACACATCCCAGCTGGGACAAAGATGTTCTGCCTGAGGCCACTGGGAGCTGCAACTGGGATTGGTTTATTATTGTTGTGTGTACCAACATTTGCACAGCAGCCAGGCAGATCATGCCATACCTGAGCACATCAAGGTAATAAAAAGAAAACAGAATGCCGAATATAGAGTTGCACCTACAGAGGAAGAGCAGCGCATATAAACAAAGTGCAAGGAGCATCATAAGGTAGACTGGGAGACCAAGACTTCACCTTTAGCATATGTACTGCCTGGTCAGGAGCCTGGTGACAGTGGGATGGAAGGTGCCCTTCAGTCTGGTACTACATGCTCTCAAGCTCTTGTATCTTTTGCGAGAGGGAAGAAGGGAAAACTGGATCATTACTAACTTGGTTTCAACACAGTCAGATTTAAGTAGTCGGTACTCACTAATGGGGTTGGACTGCTCAAACCTTCCAGAATTCCACAGCCCTACATCCATCTTTGCTGCTTATGATGTCACCTCACTTTATGTCCCTTGTGTTATCAGAACACTTGAATGTGACTTTTCATCCCATCACACAAATTGATTATAAATAACTTGAAGTCTAAAAACACCCTTGCAGGCACCTCACTCCACATGCGGCCAATGCGGGTATGTGCCCAAAATCCTCACCTTCCACCTCCTGCTGTGGAGCTAATTTCTTTCTCAATAGTCTCTCTTCAAATGCACGAGCTTCAGCTTCAGTTAGTGATCTCCTCTGAGGAACTTCATCAATTGTCCTCAGGAAGCCCATATGAATAATGTCTACAGGCATTCCTCTTCGAATTCTTCAGTCACCTCCTCAAAAACTTAATTTGTAATATACATGAATGTATTAATTTTTACTGCTTTGTGCTGTCTGTGTCTGATCCGCAGAGAAATTTCAAGGTGTCCTTAATTATAGTCTGATAATTTCTGCCCGACTCTCTTTAGAACTAACACTTTCATGTCTTGTGTTTTATATGCCATAATCCGCTATTTCATACTTTGTACCATACTTTTTCTGTCACTTGACTGTCCATGTTATTCTGCAATGCATCAAATGTAAACCTGACAGCTTCGTGTTGGCAGTGGGTTGTGGGGCAGAGAAAAACAAAGCTTGCATAAAAGTGGTGTATCCAAACATAGGAGATGATGGTTGTGCCATTTCTGTTCCAGGTGTTTTCTGTTTATGTTCTGTTCTGTACCCATCAGAGTTGAGGAAGCAAAGATGGGACCTGTACCTTGGTAACGACCAGTTTTAATAAGCTAAAGTTAGTGGATTACCATGAGAAGTGTTGGGGATTTCTGAGTAAATCAACTACTGCCTCAAGTGCATAGATCTTCGGCCATTTAGAACAGAAAATGTTTCATTTCAACAAATTTAACTGTCCAGCATACAAGCGGACATGAGGGAGATGTGAGGGCTTTGTGTAAGTTGTAAGTTTTTGAAAGGGTGGATGATTTCTAAAAGGATTTATAATGAGAATCTTGGAGGACAGATGGCTTAGGACAGAATTGGAAAGGTACTTCAAAGAGCAGATTACCAGGGGCAATATTGTGGTCAAGAAGAAATTATTCCATGTAAGGGTAGGGGTTCCCCAGGAAATATACTTACTGATTTGCATTATTCAGTAATGATAAGTCATGCGTGTGTGTGTGTGTGTGTGTGTTGGCAAGGCAGGGTAGAAGATAGGACAAAACAAAGGGAATGGTGAATAGGAAGCCTTGCAGATTCCCTTCTCTCTCTAACCCGAGTCAATGGATAGTGATTGGAAACAGAAACCCTGACTTATTTCTCTTGCCTCTCACACAGGGGTAACTAAGCATTGATGGGACCAAGGACCCCAGAAGATTTCCCTCTTTCCTTAACCCAGAGGCTGCAGAACCTGTCTAATTACTTCCTCTGCCTAGAGCTTGGGGAGGTAGGAGGTGGGAGAGAACAAAATTACTGTCTTATTGTTCCCAATTCACTATTCTGTACATTTACTAGTATTAATGTTTGCTTCTTTCCATTATTTAACTTTATGAATGGATCTATAATGGCTTAAAGTACTCTGTATTAGTTTAAAGATGAAATAAAATTAATTTCTTACCTTAAATTCGTAAGATTCTTCAATGATGACCTCCAATTTTGGATGTTCACCCAAAATGGGTTTCCCCATTTCTGCAATGCGTTTTGCTTCCTCCTCCTCAATTGTCAGTTTACGGTTAGCATCCTCTGCAAAACAAAGAGTTTACTTCATCAATTAAAACTGCAGAGTGGTGTTTCCTGTTGTTGTGTGCTCTCCAGCCCATCCCATAACACCTGCCCACCCCATTGCCTTTAAACCTTTCGAAAGGCATTCACATATACATCGACAGCAAAATTACAAAGATGCTGCTCTGCTCTGATGGCTTAATTTAATTCCCCTATTGATCCAAGCTAACTAACAGGCAGTCATGTTGGTTATAAATGTAAAACAAAGACAAAAAAGAAATCACTGCAACCTTCGAGCTGCAGTCCTCAGTGACTTACATCCACTAAGTACATATTGGTGAAAACAAACTGAACTAAAACCAAATCAAAACTATACCTGAATTGAAAGGCCATTTACTTAGTTACTATTTGAAATATTCTCTACAACTTTTCATCATGTTTCCCCAACACAGCCATATGTATCCATACCCTCTTCTCAGTTATCAGAACAGGACATGCTTTTTGTTTAATGAACAGCACCAATCAGTTGTTGCAATGTGAATTGTATAATTATGATACTTGATCCTGATCAAGCCATGCATGACTGATTTCCTTCTTTCTCTCACACAAAGATTTGAAAGTTGACAACTTCTAACAGAGCAAACATGAGGAAATCTGCAGATGCTGGAAATTCAAACAACAACACACACAAAATGCGGTGTTCTACCAGCATTTTGTGTGTGTTGTTGTTTGAACTTCTAACAGAACTTTGTTACACCAAAGAACTCTAAATATGAAAAAAATGAGCATTCAAAATGGACATTGAAGTCTGATACCTCAATATAGTTCTGCACTAATAAATTAAAAGATGTGAGCATCACTGAGTATCTGGGGTTTAAAGTGGCACCTGAATCCTGAAAATTAATTACCTTCTGTGCTATTAGTTGAATCATCATCAATGTAGGATATTACTTGTGCAATAAAATTTGAACCATCTACTGTAAAGCATACAGGAGATATTCAAAGTAATTCTCCCTTCAATCTAATCACCTATCTTTTGAGTCTATCCACTATGGCAAGCCCATGTCTTGCTACCAGGTAACTTATACTCCAGGACTCCATGATTTGAGCTTACATATATAATAATGATCTCACTAATCCATATTCAAAATTACAATGCTGTTCCAAAATAAACGGAGAATTAGAGATATGGAAACATTGATTCAGGTGTGACATGACTAACTAAATTACTTTATTGGTATTTTTGCTGAATTCAGGAGTAAATTCATCCCTGGTGGCCCTCATCATTTTAGAATTGGAAAAATCCATTCATGGCTTTTTAAAGGGGAGAGATAATCGGGTTATTAATGGAAAAACTAAAAGAAGGTATTTCATTGTTCGAGGAAATGTGTTAAGGCGCTGTAAGAACTGTGGTTTCCATCTCGCTGCTTCTTGGTCCCGTGGAAGTTGCTGAAGAAAGCTAGATAAAGAAATTGGCATAAAATTGTCCTTTTTATGAGGCTCTCATACATCATACAGCATTGGCTTTACCCCCTCCAGTTCTCTGTTTCCTCCTCCAGCTCTTCCGCCCTTCAGAATCTCCAAGTGGCTGTGGTTGCTATCTCTCTGAGGTTAGTCTCTGGTATTCCTACCCTAGGTCCCTCCGTCTCCCTATCTTTCTGCACTCCTTTACAATGCTCCATCAAACCAAGGGCTAAGCTTTCAGCCATCTGCTCTCCACAGCTTAGCATATCTCAGGGAGCAAGTTTGATAAAGTCCCTTTACATTCCCTTAAGACATTTTATTTAATTTAAAGTGCTATATAAATGCAAGCTGTTGTTACAAGTAAGTGCAGTGACTTTTGTCCACCTTCAAAGACAGGAGGTGAAGTCTTATGGATAATTGATACTCCACAACAAAGACGCAACCATAGCGCACGTGCTGAACGGATCAAGGGTGGATTTTGCGTCTCAGTCAAAACTTCCTGATAGGAAAGAGCTTTGTTGTATTTTATTTCATTCAGCTTTGTCCTCAGAATGATCATCACTTGAAGTCTAGCAGCAGTTCAAAGCCAAACTTCTCCCTGGCTGCATTAAGCTTAAGATTTTTCAACTCATTCAGCTGAATTTCTCACAGGCACAAAATATTGACATCTGAATGATCTTACGGTGCATCCAATGAAAATGTTACTGCTGTCAAAGGCTGGAACTATAATTAGATTTCTTCTAAAATATTAGAAGCCAAAAACACAAGATAATCTGCTGATGCTGTAAATCCTGAGCAGCGTACACAAAGTGCTGGAGGGACGCAGCAAGTCAAGCAGCATCAATAGAGGGGACTAAATGGTCCACGTTTTGGGCAAAAACCAGAGTACGAAGGTGGAGGGGAGGAGTACAAGCTGGCAGGTGATAAATGAAACCAGGTGAGGGTGAAGGTAGGTGGGTGGAGGAAGGGGATAAAGTAAAAAGGTGGGAAGTGAGACATGGAAGAGGTAAAGGGCTGAATAAGTAATCTGATAGGGCAGGACAGTGGACCAATGATGAAGGAGAAGGAGGAGGGATACCAGAGGGAAGTGATGGACAGGTGAGGTGAAGGTTGGTTTGCAGATGCAGCAGGCTATGAATAAGGCAAATGGGATGTTAGCCTTCATTGCTAGAGGGATTGAATTTAAGAGCAGGGAGGTTATGCTGAAACTATACAGGGTGCTGGTGAGGCCGCACCTGGAGCACTGTGTACAGTTCTGGTCTCCGTACTTGAGGAAAGATATACTGGCTTTGGAGGCGGTGTGGAGGAGGTTCACTAGGTTGATTCCAGCGATAAGGAGATTAGACTACAAGGATAGATTGAGTCACCTGGGACTGTACTTGCTGGAATTCAGAAGAATGAGAGGAGATCTTATAGAAACATATAAAATTTTGAAAAGGATAGGATAGAGGCAGAAAAGTTGTTTCCACTGGTAGGTGAGACTAGAACTAGGGGACACAGGTTCAAGATTCAGGGGAGTAGATATAGGACAGAGTTGAGAAGGAACTGTTTTTCCCAGAGAGTATTGAATCTGTGGAATTCTCTGCCCAATGAAGTAGTGGAGGCTACCTCAGTAAATATATAAAAGACAAGGTTGGATAGGTTTTTGCATAGAAGGGGAATTAAGGGTTATGTAGGAAAGACAGGAAGGTGGAGATGAGTCCATGGCCAGATCAGGCATGATCTTACTGAATGGCAGAGCAGACTCAACGGGCCAGATGGCCGACTCCTGCTCCTATTTCTTACGTTCTTATGAAGAGAATGAGTGAAAGGGGAATGAAAAAGAGAGAAAGGTGAGGTGAAGAAATTACTTGAAGTTAGAGAAATTCAAGTTATCAGGCTGCTTGGATAAGAGGTATTGTTCCTCCAACCTGAGTTTTGCCTCAGAATAGGCAGTAGAAGAGGCCATGGACCAAAATGTCAGGAAGGGAATGGGAAGTCAAATTGAAACGGGCAGCCAGTAGGAAATCCTGGATTTTGTGTCTTTCACCTGCCACCGACTAGCTTGTACTCCTTTCCATCTCCCAACCTTCTTATTCTGGTGTCTTCCCCTTACCTTCCTGCCCTGATGGAGAGTCTCAGCCCAAAGTGATGACTGTTTATTCCCCTCCATTGATGCTGCTGCCCTTAGTAAGTCCCTCCAGCGCTTTGTGTGCGTTGCTATTGGTAGCCAAAAACTTTACATCTAAGCAAACTGTGTGAGGGAACAGACATGCTACAAAAATAAAAAAAAGTCCACGTATTCGAGATTCTAGTACATTTATTATCAAAGAATGCATAAATTATATACCTTGAGATTTGTGTGCTTACATAGAAACATAGAAAATACGTGCAGGATTAGGCCATTCGGCCCTTCAAGTCTGCACCACCATTCAGTATGATCATGGCTGATTATCCAACTCAGAACCCTGTACCTGCTTTCTCTCCATACCCACGATCCCTTTAGCCACAAGGACTACATCTAACTTCCTCTTAAATATAGCCAATGAACCGGCCTCAACTGTTTCCTGTGGCAGAGAATTCCACAGATTCACCACTCTCTGTGTGAAGAAGTTTTTCCTCATCTCGGTCCTAAAAGGCTTCCCCTTTATCCTTAAATTGTGACCCCTCATTCTGGACTTCCCCAACATCAGAAACAATCTTCCTGCATCTAGCCTGTCTAATCCCTTTAGAATTTTATACGTTTCAATAAGATCCCCCCTCAGTCTTCTAAATTCCAGTGAGTATAAGCCTAGTCGATCCAGTCTTTCTTCATATGAAAGTCCTGCCATCCCAGGAATCAATCTGGTGAACCTTCTTTGTACTCCCTCTATGGCAAGAATGTCTTTCCTCAGATTAGGGGATCAAAACTGCACACAATACTCTAGGTGTGGTTTCACCAAGGCCTTGTACAACTGCAGTAGAACCTCCCTGCTCCTGTACTCAAATCCTTTTGCTATGAACGCCAACATACCATTTGCCTTTTTCACTGCCTGCTATACCTGCATGCCCACTTTCAATGACTGGTGTACAATGACACCCAGGTCTCGTTGCACCTCCCCTTTTCCTAATCGGTCACCATACAGATAATAATCTGTTTTCCTGTTCTTGCAAGCAAAGTGGATAACCTCACCTTTATCCACATTAAATTGCATCTGCCATGAATTTGCCCACTCACCTAACCTATCCAAGTCACCCTACATCCTCTTAGCATCCTCCTCACAGCTAACACCGCCGCCCAACTTCGTGTCATCCGCAAACTTGGAGATGTTGCATTTAATTCCCTTGTCTAAATCATTAATATATATTGTAAACAACTGGGGTCCCAGCACTGAGCCTTGCAGTACCACACTAGTCACTGCCTGCCATTCTGAAAAGGTCCCGTTTACTCCTACTCTTTGCTTCCTGTCTGCCAACCAATTCTCTATCCACATCAATACCATACCCCCAATACCATGTGCTGTAAGTTTGCACACTAATCTCCTGTGTGGGACCTTGTCAAAAGCCTTTTGAAAATCTAAATATACCACATCCACTGGCTCTCCCATATCCACTCTACTAGTTACATCTTCAAAAAATTCTATAAGATTCGTCATACATGATTTACCTTTCACAAATCCATGCTGACTTTGTCCGATGATTTCACTTCTTTCCAAATGTGCTGTTATCATATCTTTGATAACCGACTCTAGTATTTTCCCCACCACCGATGTCAGACTCACTGGTCTATAATTCCCCGGTTTTTCTCTCTCTCCTTTTTTAAAAAGTGGGGTTACATTAGCCGGCCTCCAAACCTCAGGAACTAATCCAGAATCTAAGGAGTGTTGAAAAAATTATCACTAATGTATCCACTATTTCTTGGGCTACTTCCTTAAGCACTCTGGGATGCAGACCATCTGGCCCTAGGGATTTATCTGCCTTTAATCCCTTCAATTTACCTAACACCACTTCCCTACTAACATGCATTTCCCTCACTTTCTCCATCTCACTAGAGTAGTTATTCAATTGGTCTGCCATGTCCTTGTTCCCTATGATCAATTCACCTGTTTCTGACTGTAAGGGACCTACATTTGTTTTGACCAATCTTTTTCTTTTCACATATCTATAAAAGCTTTTACAGTCAGTTTTTATGTTCCTGCCAGCTTTCTCTCATAATCTTTTTTCCCTTTCCTAATTAAGCCTTTTGTCCTCCTCTGCTGGTCTCTGAATTTCTCCCAGTCCTCAGGCGTGCTGCTTTTTCTGGCTAATTTATATGTTTCTTCTTTGGACTTAATACTATCCCCAATTTCCCTTGTCAGCCACGGGTGCACTTACCTTCCCTGGTTTATTCTTTTGCCAATCTGGGATGAACAATTGTAGTTCATCCATGCGATCTTTAAATGCTTGCCATTGCATATCCACCATCAACCCTTTAAGTATCATTTGCCAGTCTATCTTAGCTAATTCACGTCTCATACCTTCAAAGTTAGCCTTCTTTAAGTTCAGAACCTTTGTTTCTGAATTAACTATGTCACTCTCCATCTTAATAAAAAATTCCACCATATTATGGTCACTCTTACCCAAGGGGCCTTGCACGACAAGATTGCTAACTAACCCTTCCTCATTGCTCACAGGCAGCCACAAGGCAAGAAACCCGAAGAACTCAATTAAAAAGACACCATAAATGAGGGGAAACACACACACACACACACCAGCATTCTGAACCAGACTGACTCCCTAGATCTGCTCCCCAGAGCAGCCAGAGTAGGCCCAGGCCTGCTCATGTTAGCCATCTCAGTTCATCTTCGCAGATCAAAAATGCTGTGAAACTCGCAGGGACGACAGCCTCCAGAGAGAGGAATGAACATCACAGGCAAGTGATCAAATTCAGCATGACCTTTGCCTCTGGTGCCGACACTCGGGCTTTTCAGTTTATCCGGACCAGCACTTAAATTGCCCAAGCACCAGGTAGGACCTGGATCCTGGCACAGTGACACACCTGAAGCTGTTCTCAATCTCACTAAATCGGCCGCCACTTGGAGCGATCCACCTCGGACCCAGAGTTCACGGACAGGAGTCGAAACTCTTCTGCATTGACTCTTCTACAAATCTTTCACTCCAACAGCGACAGCGATACGATCTCCACCTGCAACCCCATCTTGAACGTGTTGCCCCTCGGTTTTGCAATGCACCCGCACGGCCCATCCTTCCAATCAGCTTCACCTCCGCTTGTTTCTTCATTGATAATTGACCACAATTTACTTCGGGAAAGGTGTTATTCGTAATGTCTTTAGTCACTTACACATTAAAAACTAATGTTGTATTTTGGATATATTTACATACAGACATAAAGCTTTACTGACACAACTTTAAAACTATTTACATATTTAGTCTTTAATACTTTAAGCTGTAGCAGGGCTAATGTCTGTGCTAATGTTACCCTGCTGTACATTGGATAGATCACTTGACTTTGCTGTCCAATAAGATGATAATATGAACATACCTATGGACACAGACGGCACTTTCCATGGTGCGTAATATATTACCCTGTTCCCGCCTAATATTTGGGACCAATAGTAGGATGCAAGAAGCTTTGCAATATCTATGGAAGGGTTTCAGTTTCTTCCTCTGCACAGTGATCAAGTTTTGACGACTCTGCCAATATCTGTACCCACTGGGCCTTTCCTGGAGACACAGAAGAGGTAGCAGGTGCTGGAATCCGAAGAACATAATAGGATAAGAAACAGGAGCAGGAGTTGGGCATCTGGCCCATGGAGTCTGCTCTACCATTCAACAAGATCATGGTTGATCTGGCCATGGACTCATCTCCACCTACCTGCCTTTTCCCCATATCCCTTAATTCTCCCATTATGCAAAAATCTATCCAAACTTGTCTTAAATACATTTACTGAGATAGCCTCCACTGCTTCATTGGGCAGAGAATTCCACAGATTCTCCACTCCCTGGGAAAAACAGTTCCTCCTCGTCTCTGTCTTAAATCTACTCCCCTGAATCTTGAGGCTATGTCCCCTAGTTCCAGTCTCACCTACCAGTGGAAACAACTTTCCTGCTTCTATCTCAGAATCAGAATCAGAATCAGAATCGGAATGTCACATGAAATTTGTTACCTTAGCAGCAGCAGTTCAATACAATACATAAAATAGAAGTAGAAGAAATAATAATAATAATAAATAAGCAAATCTTATTCAGTGTACATTATACAGTATATGTATATTGAATAGATTAAAAATCATGCAAAAACAGAAATACTATATATTTTAAAAAAGTGAGGTAGTGTTCAAGGGTTCAATGTCCATTTAGGAATCGGATGACAGAGGGGAAGAAGCAGTTCCTGAATCGCTGTGTGTGTACCTTCAGGCTTCTGTACCTCCTTCCTGATGGTAACAGTGAGAAAAGGGCATGCCCTGGGTGCCGGAGGTCCTTAATAACGTACACTGCTCCTTGAAGATGTCCTGGGTACTTTGTAGGCTAGTATCCAAGATGGAGCCGACTAAATTTACAAACCTCTGCAGCTTCTTTCAGCCCTGTGCAGTACCCTCACTCCACCATATCATGCAGTGTTGCAGCCTGTCGGAATGTTCTCCACAGTACATTGATAGAAGTTTTTGAGTGTATTTGCTGACATACCAAATCTCTTCAAGCTCCTAAGAAAGAATAGCCACTGTCTTGCCTTCTTTATAACTGCATCAATATGTTTGGACCAGGTTAGATCCTCAGAGATCTTGACACCCAGGAACTTGAAGCTGCTCACTCTCTCCACTTCTGATCCCTCTATGAGGATTGGTATGTGTTCCGGAAGTCCACAATCAGCCCTCTCGTCTTACTGTCGTTGAGTGCCAGGTTGTTGCTGCGGCACCACTCTACTAGTTGGCATATCTCACTCCTGTACGCCCTCTCGTCACCACTTGCGATTCTGCCAACAATGGTCTTATCTACCCCTTTCATAACCTTATATGTTTCTATAAGATCTCCTCTCATCCTTCTGAATTCCAGCAAGTACAGTCCCAGGTGACTCAATCTCTCCTCATAGTGTAATCCCTTCATCTCTGGAATCAACTTGGTGAACCTCGTCTGCACCACCTCCAAAGCCAGCATATTCTTCCTCAAGTAAGGAGACCAGAACTGCACACAGTACTCCAGGTGCAGCCTCACCAGTACCCTGTACAATTGCAGCATAATCTCCCTGTTCTTAAATTCAATCCCTCTAGCAATGAAGGCCAAAATTCCATTTGCCTTCTTGGTAGCCTGCTGCACCTGCAAATCAGCCTTTTGTGATTCATGCACAGGCACTCCCAAGTCCCTCTGCACAGCAGCATGCTGCATTTTTAACATTTAAATAATAATCTGTTCTTTCCTTTTTCCTCACAAAAGCAACAATCAATCTTCAGGAGGAGCACAGAGGAGTCAGCAGCATCTGTGAGTTGGTCTCATCTGGATTTTCAGACAGTTAGTGGAAAACCTTCTTTGAATGAATTAAATGTTTAGATCACACTTTTTCACCCAGCAGCAGAGTTCTCATATGTTAACTATGACAGAGAATCTGCAATGGCATTCTGTTCAAACTCTTGTCCTCAATGGTATGATTACTGCCCGCCTTCCATCCTGGATTTTGTAACTGTGCTACAGATTTGGGCCTAATATTGCAAGCCGAGGGAGGCAGGGTGGAAATATGTCTCTGCCAAAGGAGGTATAGGCACTCCTTCCGTCTGCAGCTCACCCCTTGGGCAAGGTGTCAGCTTTTACTTACTAAGCTTTCAATATAAGCACACTAAGCTTCGTTATGCAACCTCCATTGCTCTTCCTTTCTCAATAAATGATACAATGACCTGTTCACCATCACGAAATCTGTTAGCAATAGCATGTCATTCAACACTTAGGAGAGTTGTGTTCTCTCTGCTATATTTCGATTTCCAACGCTTTAGTGGTCACCTCTACTATCTTTTGTCACTGATGTAGGCCACCAGCATTAATTCTCAAACCAAGAGACAAATCACCTGATTGAAAAGCATGCAACTGCTTCATTTTGATTCACTTGTGTAATCTCCTGGCACCACTTCCAAAATCTGGAGGTTTTCATCTTCTCTGCTTGTAGCAATCAATAAAAACAAAGCACTGATCCAACACTTACAAAATTTTAAGGCCTGGAATGTTGTGTTCTGTTCCATGTATAGACAGTCAGGTGGTGCTGACTATCCTTTCAATATTTAATTGTGCTTAGGCGCAGTGAATATTTTTGATCCTATTCATCACCTATAAGTCTTCCAAAGTGAGTGTAGATTTGTAGTCTTTACACGTGATGGATATTCACTTTCTGAGAAGGGGGTTGGGTCACATGTTTTGCAAAGCATGCCTCTTGTCAAGATCAAAACAGCTGTAAGTAAACTTCCAACTATATTGAATAAGCTCTTCTCGGGCTTCCAGCCAGGTAAAGGTAATAACTATAACCGACATTTCAAAGACAAATTTGGCTATCCTCGTCAGGGATGATGCATGTCTAGTTCAGTGGTATTTATACCCCATAGTCCATCCCTCCTCATTGGTTAGTCCTCATCCAATCAGGTTTTCATTCTTCCACCTTGTTTACAATCGAATTCCAGCTCTTACTTAGAGCAAGAGCTTTGGCTTTGTCAAAATTCTTCTAGTTTTATGTCAATGACTTCCTTTACCAGGTGATCCCAAAAGCCATTGGTGTAGCACAGTAGTTTTGTGCTATTGAAGTCAATCCTATGGCCATTATGAATGCAGTGTTCTGCTACCGCCAATTTCTCTGGGTAACCCAAACGGATACACCTCCTGTGCTCCTTGATGCACATTTCCACCATGTGTCCCGTCTGGTCAATATACACTGCTCCAGATTCACAGGGAATCCTGTAAATGCCACCCAACCTGTGTGTAAGGTCATCTTTGACCTGCAAACTGTGACTTGAGCTTCCTTACGGGTTCGTGGATGGAATTAATCCAGTGTTTCTCGAGGATTCTGGCGATGCTTCCAGAAACTGTGGAAGCATAGGGAAGAGAAGTGGTAGCAATGGATTCCTCCTTATTGTTAGGCTTCCTGATTTTTCTGTCAGCCCTTTTAAGGTTGACTTCCTTCAGCTTAAGACGGATTTCCTTCAGGTAGCCATTCTGTAGGAACGTCAAGCGTAATTATCTTAATTCAGACCTGGAGTCTCCCCAAGGCAATAAGATGATTACGCATGACAGTAATCAGTTTGAAGTTTAAGAAGTTCTGTCTATAAAACAGCTTTGCAAACATGTCTGTAGAAAATAACCTTGCCTGGTTTATTACTGCAATGTAATAAGATGATGGGCTATTTCATTTGGCTTGTTTTAAAGCAAACGGTGCAGACTGAGTTGCTTAGTTCAAGAAAGGTTGCAGACCAGATGGAAACAAACATCTAGCATGTCATCTATTACAGTTGGCGGTTTTATGTACTCAAGGAAGTTAGCTTTACAGCATGAACTGAGATCTATGTCTCCAAAGAAGCTTTTAGACCTTTTGTGCAAAAAGAGTATCTGAGGAACCATCACATATGTGTGAAGTCGCTCAAGTGGCAAAGGGTATAAGTGTAGGCAACAGTTCCAGCTATTAGGAATGGGGTAAAGAACATCTAGAAGAATAAAAGGAGTGAACTAGAATTTACTTCTCTGGCTTTGATTTCAGCAACGATGATTCATTCTTCTGCATCGTTAGTATGTTTCTTCAGTTTATAGGAATCCTATCTGTGATTTGGAGATTTTTTGTGCTTTAGAAATGGTTTGTAGTTTGGAAATGTCTTATAAGGTAGAAGTCCCTGTGAGTTTTAGATGTGTTCTAAGAGTGTTGTTTGGATTTAAACAAATATTACAGAAAACAAATGAGCAGTGTTTTAAACTACTTTGTTAGCTCGAAGTATCTTCTATTTGTTGAGGGAGGGGACACCACTTAACTAGTGGGTATTGGCAGCTAAACTCACCGTGGTGAATAAACAGGGAACTTAACTAGTGGGTATTGGCAGCTAAACTCACCGTGGTGAATAAACAGGGAAGGAAACTAGCCTTTGAAGATTGATAGTTACAGCATAATCTCCCTTTAGTGAGAGTACTCATGGCTACTTATATCTGATGGGGCAAAGGTCTGCAGTTGAGTTCAGAGCTTCATGGTCAGCAAATCCAATACCATCACTCATATCATGTCCCCGTATTTTGTTTTTTTAAACCGTAAATACTGTTGGTTTGGTACACTTAAGCTATTTTTCAGAGCAGAGCAGTTTGCTGTAGATTTTTCAATACTTTCTTGAAATTCAAAGTTCAAAGTTGGGCAGCAGAGTAGTGTGGTGGTTAGCAAAATGCTTTACAGTACAGGTGAGCAGGGTTCAACTCCTGCTGCTGCCTGTAAGGAATTCATACATTCTCCACGTATCCGAGTGGCTTTCCTCCAGGTGGGCTGGTTTCCTCCCACACTCCCATGTTCAAAGACATACTGGTTGGTAGTTTAATTGGTCATTGTTAATTGTCTGTGATTCAGCTAGGATTAAATGGTGGGAGGCAGTGCGGTTGCTAGGCGCCATGGCTCAAAGGGCTGGAAGGGCCAATTCTGCGCTGTATCTCAATAAATAAACAAAATAAGTAAATATATTCATTATCAAAGTACATATATATCACCATATACAATCCTGAGATTCACTTTCTTGCAGGCATACTCAATAAATCGGTAATGGAAGATGCACCAACTTGGGTGTGAGACAGAATGTGTAAGACAACAAACTGTGCCATTACAAAAAGGATGAAATAATAATAATAATAATACAGTAAATAAGCAATAAATAACAAGAACATGGGATAAAGAATCCTTGAAAGTAAGTACATACGCAATGAGGACATTTCAATGATGGGGCAAGTGAAGCTGAATGAAGTTTTTCCCTTCTGTTCAAGAGCCTGATGGTTGAGGGTAATAACTGTTCCTGAACCTGGTCCTGAGGCTCCTGTACCTTCTTCCTGAAGGCAGCAGCAAGAAGAGAGCATGACCCGGGTGATGGGGGCCCCTGATGATGGATGCTGCTTTCCTGTGACAATGCTCCATGTAGATGTGCTCAGTGGTGGGGAGGGCTTTACCCACGAGGGACTGGGCTGTATCCACTACTTTTTGAAGGTATTTCCTTTCAAGGACACTGGTGTTTCCTTACCAGGCTGTGATGCAACCAGTCTCTACCACACATCTGTAAAGGTTTGTCAAAGTTTTAGATGTCAATGCCAAAGTTTTGCAAACTCCTAAAAATATGAAGGTGCCTTTGTGCTTCCTTCATAATTGCACTTCCTTTTTGGGTCCATGACAGGTCCTCTGAACTGATAACACCAAGGAATTTAAAGTTGCTGACCCTCTCCACTTCTGATCCTCATGTTAGGACTGGTACATGGACCTCTCTGGTTTCCTCCACCTGAAGTCAGTAATCAGATCCTTGGTCTTAATGACGTTGACCAAGAGGTTGTTGCTGAAGCACCACTCAGCCAGATTTTGAATATGTTGATTCTTCACCACCAATGATTTGGCCTACGACAATGGTGTCATCAGCAAACTTGAATATTGCACAGGAGCTGTGTTTAGCCACATAGTCATAAGTGTAAAGTGAATAGAGCGGGGGGCTAAGCACAATTTATGCACCTGTGCTGATGGTGATTGTGACTCTTTGAACTTGCAGATCCGATCTGCGCTTGCACTAAACTGCCTTTGCATCTTACCTGATGTGAATATGCTCATTGTACCATATGACGCTTGTGATCTGCCTCGTGCTTCACAACAATAAGCCAAGGAGCTACTTTGAAGTATCCCTCAGCAGAAACATTCTTTCAGTAAAGAGATTTGCTAGCCAATCCCCCCTTACATGCACTGGGCTTTTGACTTAGTGCTGCCATTGTACTGACTGTGTTCTATGTCCTAATGTTTGTGAAGCCTTGCTAGGATAGATTTTCTGTTTCACAACCATCGGTGTCAATGTGAAGTTGCTTGGGTAAAGTTCTTGATAAATTATTGAATATTCTGTGACAGTATTAATCCACATATTCATTCACTGATTGTTTAATCATCATCATTACAATATTTTTTTAAATGCTCAATGTCTTTACTTGAAAATCTGTCTTATTGCTACTTGTGGCATTGAGAAAATATAAAACCAGTTCTTTCTTGTCTGAATAAATTAATTATCATTTATTTTTATTGACATTTCAAATGGCTGCTGAAATTCACTTTGGCTCCACAGATTGCCTGCCTTTTAGAACAGAAGAATTGGCATTAGGAGCATGCAATGTGACCAGTAATATCCTGTCAGTCAATCAGTACGATTATGGCTTTTACTTCAAAGCTGCCCTTCTTTACTCCCCTTATCTCTTGATTCCCCTATTATCCAAATAACTAGCTTTGAATATACTCAACTAAGCCTCCACAGCCCTCTTGGGTACAGAATTCCAAGTGTTCTCTACCTATGAGTGAAGAACCTTCTTCTCATTTCAATCCTTAATCACCAATTGATTATTTGGAAACCATAGCCACTGGTTCTACACACCCCAACGAGGAGAACATCATACAAAATGCATTTTGTGTTTGCTGCTAGGATTTCCAGCATCTGCAGATTTTCTCTTGTTTGTGAGAAGAATATTATCTCTGGACTTCCCTGACAAATCCCACAAGAATTTTTAAAAAGTTTTATTGTGATTTCATTAATGCCATTCATTAATTCAGTAGACATACATTCCATTCATGCAAACTTTAGAGATTATGGACTCTGCCCCCTCCATTTCAGGATCTAATCTTTATTTATTTATTGCGATACAGTGTGGAAGAGGCCCTACCAGCCCACTGAGCTGTGCCGCACAGCAATCCCCCTGATTTAATTCTAGCCTAATCACAGGACAATTTACAATGACAAATTAATCTACCAACTAGTACATCTTTGGACTGTGGGAGGAACGTACAAACTCCTTACAGGCAGTGGCAGGAATTGGACCCTGGTCACTAGTACTGTAAGGCCTTATGCTAAACACTATGCTACTGTGCTGTCCCAAATTACAGACCTTCTTTGCAGTTCTTATCTTATATCTTTTCACAAGACCAACCTGTGAAAAATATTGCTGTAATTCATCATGGCCCTATAAAACAGCAGATGAATGCCTTTCAGTTTCTTATCAAACCTTCTTATGTTAAAGGCCAACATTGTGTTTACCTTTCCATCTGCTTGCTTACCTGAGTGTTAACTTCCACAATTTATATACAATTTGTATCCCTCAAAAAAGCAACACCTTTCCATCTTTTGGCAAATGAAATATTTGGCTGTTGTAGTCTTTCAGAACTGTGCATATGATAGCCATTGGCACAGCTCTAACTGACCAAAAGATAGTTGGCTACTGCAGTGTAGATGGATGGTTAGAATGAAGTTGATGCATGTGCAACAGAGAGTAGGTGACATAGTTTGGGAATGGCATGGGCGGGATTGCGCTGATAACCACCATAAATTCAATAGGCTGAATAGCCCACTTCTCTGTCATAAAAAAACTATGAAAAAATATACTCTAAACGCTATTTCATGCCTCTGACAGTGAATAGTGCCAATTCCAGCTGTTAAAGGTGGATAAAATGCTCCAGGATTATTAAGTAGCATTTAAAAAGAGTAATTCTAAATGCAGTTGAATGTCAGATTTTGAATGCTCAACAACTTTCTCACTACCAGTCTACTCACATAGCTATTTATACAAGAATCAACACTAGAAGGGAGAAGACAACTTACCTTACTTTGTGTCACCTTACTTAATTTTTGTCTCAGACTTACAGATTTCTGTTAGGTTAAAGGTAAGCCAGGTTTTGCACAGGCTGAATTATTCATAAACACTTTGCTTCTGATTTCCACTGTATTACTTTTCTACACCTGCACATCACACTGCTCTGTGTCCCCTTCTCCTTCAACCACCAGGACACACTTTACCTTATAGAATATGCTCATTAGTTCAAAATTTCAGGTAAAAAGTTCTCAAGCTAAGTCATATATGCTGAATCTCCTCACATAGCCAGACAATCCAGCTACCTCTTTCCCTTGCTATTCAAAAGTGACATGGCTAAACTTGTTTAGTGTGTGTATGTGAGAGAGAGGGGCAGAGATGGTCCAGTAATGAGTCTGCATTGCTGTCTCCTGTCACTGTGACTTGCTACCCTCATCAGTAATCATGAATGCCTTAGACAAGTGAGATTTCATGCATATGATCACAGGAAAATACTGCACAAATCAGTTAGATAAAGACACTTAAAACTTACCAACCGACAGTCATCAATAACCTTCAAACAACTCAAAGTAAAACCACCATCCTTGTTTCCAATTTCCAATACCTTCATGACGTTTTCTGAAGCACATTACATACATTCAAGAAGGCAGAGGCTCATTTATATGACCAGTTATCTGAAATGCATCAGTAGTCTCTCGGTCAATAACTCAGGGAAGCAATCAGGTGAGAATGCATACAACACACACAAAATGCTGGTGGAACACAGCAGGCCAGGCAGCATCTATAGGGAGAAGCGCTGTCGACGTTTCGGGCCAAGACCCTTCATCAGGACTCAGTGAGAATGCATGTCTGTTTTCCATCCAGAACTGTGATGATGGCTTAGTGAAGAGACATATTATGTCACCTTCATTAACAATTCATAAAATAAGCGTTAATTTCCTCAACCACAGACTTCTTCAATCACTTCACATTCACATGAGATGATAACGCTAACTCAATAGATAAATGAGGTGAAGGGGATTTAATTCACAAACTGGATTCCCATTTGAATCTATAATACCAACTTCCTGCCCATGATATTCTCTCAGTTTTCAATAACAGGTCGAATTTTGCTTGCCTCCATCAGGATGTAAAGAACATTTGCAGAGTATCACAGTTTAGGAGGGGCAGGAGATAGGGCATGGGTGGGGTGGGAAGGAACATGATAAAGCGCATACATTGAACTGTGTGTCGTTCATGGATGCATCAGTTAGCAGCAGCCGGTACCTTGAGAAGGAATAAAACTAAAGCAATGAATCACAATTTTAAAAGGAAGAGCTCAAAATAAGAGGATATGAGCATATGTTAAATAAAATCATTCAAATTGCAGCAGAAATCCAAGGTTTGACCATCCCTGAGGATCAGAACTACACCAGGCAATGAATGCCTTGTGAGCAGTTCATCATTACATTTCATGTACGAGTGTCGTTTGCGTGCGAAGTACTGACTTTCTGAAGTTTGACTGGGAAATTCATACAGTATTCTTTGACTTTCCACTCCAGGTTTATGAATATGTTATCCTTTCCGCATTCCAACAATATCAAGCGAGGCAGAAAGAGACTGCGGCACCTTCTGACCCAGAATGAATCCTGCATTCAAAGTCGCACCTAGCACCTTTGAACCATGACAAGGAAAACAGTCAACAGGGTATGTGTTCCTCCATGGTTAGTTTAACGAGATAGCAGGGAGTAAGCTGAAAAAAACTGAGAAGCAATTTGCTGCTAATGCAAACTCCCAACCCTGACCTCTCATAACTATTGAACCTTTCAAGCTCTATCCAGTTGAGGGATTGGGGTCAGTGTTGGTGGGAGGGCATAGGTTTAATACGTTCGTTCCGAACTGGCCTGAGGTTTGTGAAACATTTGAATGGAATGCAAGTAATATCCCGGTGATTCCAGCTGACTATAATGGATTCTGCACGCAGGTAACACAATTCATACTTCATCTTGATGCAGGGTCTTGGCCCAAAATGTTGACAGTTCTTCTCGCCCCACTCCTCCCCACCCCCGATCCCCAGAGTCGCTGCTTGGACTGCTGAGTTCTCCAGCAGTTTGCTCTTCGCTCACTCACTGTTAATCATTGGCAACCTGATGGGGGCCTGGTACCATAATGTCAACAGTTCTTAATGCACACCTGTGGTTTTTACTATTTTAATACTTTCGCCCGCCACTTGAAGGGTGAGGACTGTGAATGGAGGTCTTAACCAACACACCATAACCAGGCTCAAGGACAGCTTCTATGCCAAAAGTCTTGAACAGACCTCTTCTACATGAAAGATGAACTCTTGACCTCTCAATCTACCTTGTCATGGCCTTTGCATCTCATTGACTACTTGCACCCCACTTTCTCTGCATTGTAAATGTAGCACTATATTCTGCATTTGCTTTTATCTTGTACTAACTTGGTGTTCCTAAGTTTTAAAGTGATCTATATGGACATCTTGCGAAATGAAGCTTTTTAATTGTATCTCAGAACATGTGACAATGTTAAAGCTATTCCAATGAATCAACTCCAATTTTTGTAACAAGCTCAGCAATGAGCTGTGAATGAGAGAGAAATGATAGTCATTGGAGAGGTAGAGCAATGGAGATTTTGATAAAATGCAGAAAACTGAGGAGATGTTGTGCATAATCAAGGGGAAGGAACTCCTTCAGGCATCTCATCAGCGATGAGATTAATACAAAGAATTATGCCCCGAGGGCCGAGATGCATTGAAGAAGTTCAATCCTTTCACATGACTAGCTAAAATCAGCTAAGGAAATCTTCAACTGCTACATTCCAAAATACACCAGCCTCAGGCACTTCTCACAGCATCACAACGTCTGTCTCCTCTCACAACCTCCAGTCATCAGGAGTCATTCTTCATATTCAACACAAACGTAGAGTTTGCTGAGTAGCACTCACAGCATGTGTATATTTTTAACTGTTCAGCCGTGGCAGTCTCACAAATAAACTGTGCAGCATTTCAATGAAGTACTTCTATTTTAGTTCTACAGAGAGAGAAAAAACTGGAAATTGCTGTAAGTCACCAGAAAAGGAAAGGTGCAACTGCAGGTACTGTCCACCACGACAGAGTGGTCATTTTGGGATGGCTGATGAGCCCTGCAAACATATGTATTGAGCTAGAATAAAGTCAGTGGAGATGATAGCAACTTAGAACAGCACAGCACTGAAACAAGCTCCCAGCGTTGTGTTGATCATGATGCTAATTTAAACTAATTGCTTCTGCCTGTACATGGCCTGCCTGTTCATGTGTCTGTCCAAACACCTCTTTATTACTATTGTACTGCTTCAACCATTTTTCCTGTTATCACACTCTGAGCACTGACCAATCTCTGTGTAAAAAGTATACTTCATAAATTTCATTTAACTTTCCACCAACATCTTATCCTCACAACAAATCCTCTTCTTCATACTTCTCGTCCCTAACTTACAATCTGCACGTGGTACAACGTGTAACTCTTATTCTAAGCATAATGCACTTGCATTTTCCTTTCTGATTTCAGATTCCAATTCCACAGCAGCTCAGGAAGCTGAGGAACAAAGAGGAGATAGTATCGGTGGAGTCAATTTTATAATCAGCTTTGATGGTGACATCAGCCACAAGTGTTGTGTATTCAACTCAGGGGAAAAGATGGTGAAGTTGGCAGCCAATTGCAAGGAAGTTCTGGCAAAATACTCACAAGAGGACTTTAGACCACCAAACAATAGATAATGAATATTGAGTACCCAGCAAACACGAGGAAATCTGCAGATGCTGGAAATTCAAGCAACACACACAAAATGCTGGCCGAACAACGTCAACGGTGCTTCTCCCTATTGATGCTGCCTGGCCTGCTGCGTTCCACCAGCATTTTGTGTGTGTTGCTTGAATTTCCAGCATCTGCAGATGTCCTCGTGTTTGCTGGGTACTCAATATTCATTATCAAGGAGCTAAAAGGAATCTGGCACTGCCCTGAGAAGAGTTCAAATTCAGCTCTTGGAATCAGTGGCCAAAGCTGTCAACTGAGTTCAATGAACGTCATAGGGTCACAGAAGCATACAGCACAGAAAGAGGCCCCTCATCCCATCCAGTCCATGCCAAACCATTTAAACTGCTTAATCTCATTGACCTGCACCAGGACCATAGCCCTCCACACCCCTACCAATCCATGTACCTATCTAAAGTTCTCATAAACATTGAAATCTAGCTTGCATGCACCATTTATGCTGGCAAGTCATTCCACAATCTCACAACCCTCTGAGTGAAGAAAATTCCCCTCATGTTCCCCTTAAGCTTTTCACCCTTAACCTATGACCTCTGGTTTCAGTCCCACGCAACCTCTGTGGAAAAAGTCTGCTTACATTTACCCTATCTATACCCCTCATAATTTTGTTTACCTCTATCAAATTCAAGGAATAAAATCCTAACCTATTCAATCTTTCCTTACAATTCAGGTCCTCCAGACTCAGCAACATCATTGTAAATTTTCTCTATACTCTTTCAACCTTATTTACATCTTTCCTGTAGGTAGCTGACCAAAACTGCACACGATACTCCAAATTATGCCTCACCATACAACTTTGACATAATGTCCCATCTCCTGTACTCAATACTTCAATTTATGGCAATGTGCCAAAACCTTTCTTTACAACCCTATCTACCCATGACACCAATTTCAACAAATTATGGACCTGTATTCCCCAATCCCTTTGTTCTACCACACTTCTCAGTGCCCTTACATTCACTGAGTAAGACCTACCCTGGTTGGTCCTACCAAAGTACAAAATATGACACTGAGTTTGTTTTCGCTCCTTTGGATACACTGGTCCTAGCCAGACCACGTAGGAAAGGGCTGTCAGGGTTGCCTTTTCCAGCTTGTTCACTTCCTCTTCACCTGTGCTCCTCCTCCTTGGTGGAGTTCGATAAGTTATGTGAAAGGGTCACAACAGTGAGATAGGTAGCACGAAGCAGACCATCACAAGTCCTCAGGTTTGCCCGGGTGAGTACTGCATAGCTTCACCTCAGCAGGAGCAACTCTGCTTCAAAACACTAAGGGCCCACTCTTATCAGATCCCCGCAACAGCTTTGTGTGGCTTCGATCACTTTCACATTCCTGAACCAAAATAAAGGCTTCCAATGGATGCCTGAGAGCACCTTTGGCTCACTGTCTGTTGTCTGTTTGATTTGGGGCAGCCTTTCCTCGATTCTATTGGGGTCCTTGAATTTACTGTGAATGACTGCAAGAAAATGAATCTCAGGGTTGTATATGGTGACAGTATGTACTTTGATAATAAATTTACTTTGAACTTTGAAATTTGTGGTCCATGCAGAAACACTTAAGTCCAAGCTGTATTGATTTAGCACCTGCCAGATCATTTCCTTTATACTTCTGAAACTTTATACAGCTGTAGGGAGTTCATAGAAACACACAGAATGGCAGCGATGAACAGAACAGATAAGCCAGCAACTAAACTAATAACCTCTGAAGGCCATGGGCACGGGGAAGGGGATCCTTCTTCCTGCCTAAAATCGTGCATAAATGTGCGTTGTGCACATATACATGAGCTTTGAGAGCTGAAGTACTAGTTCCCACAGTGAATCAGCTTTGCACAGTGAACAGTATCACAATCAATATGTTGCCAGTGGTCACTGTAGTAACACTAATCAACTCTTGTACCAATAGCATCCTGCTTTCTGCTTTGGATGTGTATGTACCAAGGCAAATGACACTTTGGGCTTCACCACACCCAGAAAAAACATAGGTGCCACAATACCCGATTTCATCCTCTGGAAATCTAAAGTCAGCAGAGCTCAATACTTTTGGTTTTGAATGTCACTGACACATTTTTATACTGTACTTAGCAATTTGCAATTTCTCTGTGTTACCAACCAACATTTGCTTGTAACTCCCTACTGGAAAACTCAGTTGTAATCAAATCACCTGCAGTTCTACAGAACACTGCACTGGAGGCCAATAATAACAAAGACATTGGGAAAAACATTTCATTGATGATCATTCTGTTTTATGGTTAATTAAAAATTTACAATGCCTTCTGGTCTAATAATTGCATTGGGCAGCTGCTTTATAAAACACCTACATCCTTTCATACTGGTGAAAAACTAATAGAGATATGCTGTGTTCATTACAACTAAACATTATTGTGATCTTTCAGAAATCAGAAAAATTAAATCTTCATTATCGTCCCAATGATGGAGTAAGGCACTTTCCTATCTCTCTCTAATCATCTGTGAATTATTTCTTGATAAATTTGTTAAAACCTTGTCACAAAAGTTAAGTCTTTATTGAAGATTAACAACTGGTGCTACCTCCGATGAAGCTTTTCAGAAGAAATGTATAAATTTCATATGGTTTCTTAACCGAAGAATAATGAATGTCCTGGAGTTGGTAACCACAATTTCAGATGCCCACATGATCGTTACACACTTAGTGTTCAAGTATTCTGTGGCTTCAGCAAACATTGACTATACAAATACTTCCTTCAGTTCATTATTAGAATACTTCAAAGCATAGCTCTTTGTAAGTTAAACACTGAACCTTAAAACGTGGACAAATCGGAGGACCATTTTGCACTGAAACTTCAGCATTATTGTTTCATTAACAACAACTGGAAGCATGGGCCCTAATGAACTGGTGTGCTCACAAGATCGTTATATATGATCATATAGTGTGCTCTCATTCCTCTATTCTACTGCCTGTACACAAATGGCTGTGTGGCCAGATTCTACTGTATTTCTGTCTGCACATTTGCAGATAACACCACTGCAATGGGCAACATCTCAAATAACAATGAGTTGAAGCATGAGAAGGAGATGGAGAACTGGGTAACATGGTATCACGACAACAACTTTTCCCACAATGTCAGCAGAACAAAAGAGTTAGCCATTGACTTCAGGAAGGGGGATGGTACACGTGCTCCTCTTCACATCAATGGTGTTGAGGTTGAAAGTTGGAAGTGAACATCTAACCATGTAGACGCCATGGCCACGAAAGCTCACCAATGCCACTACTTCCTTAGGAGGCTGCAGAAATTTGGCACGCCCCTTTTGATCTTTACCAACTTTATCAATGCACCATATCTTTATCACCATATCTTTATCAATGCATCCTATCTGGATAGATAATAGCTTGGAATGACAACTTCTCTGCATGTGACTGCAAGACACTACAGAAAGTCGTGGAAACACCTCAGCACATCACGAACACTGGTCTTCCCTCCATGGACTCTGTCTACACCCCTCACGGCCTCAGTTGAGCAGCCAGTGTAATAAAAGACCCTACCCACCCTGGACATTCTCCCTTTCTTCCATTGCACAGAAGATACACAAGCCTGAAAGCACATACCACCAGGCTCCAGGACAGCTTCAATGCCACTGTTATATGACTATCAAATGGTTCCCTGGTACAATAAGACAGATCTTTGAATAAACAATCCACCTTGTTATGATATTGCACTTTATTGTTTACCTGCACTGCCTGTTTTTCTATAGCTGTTACACTTCATTTTGCATTATTATTGCTTTACCTTGTATTACTGCAATGCACTGTGTAATGATTTGATCAGTATGAACAGTATACAAAACAAGCTTTCCACTTTATCTCTGTACATGTGACAATAATAGATCAATTCCAAGTCTGATTCCAATTTCAAGGTACAATATTGCTGAAAGTGGCAATCCACTTTAATCTGACCCATTTTATCTTTCAGTGCCAGAGGATTTGGGGCAATGCTGGTTCAGTTATCCTATCAGATGCTGTCAGCAAAGAATAAATGCACGGTACATCTCTTTGAATGCAGATAACACCTTTTTGAATGAAGTCAGTGGAGAATATATAATTAAGCTGCTTAACTTCATGGTAACTGAACACAATTATTATTGGACCTACTCAATTCATTCAGAGTTGCTGGTTTTCATGTAATGCCACAGAGTAATGGATATGACACATTCACTCTTTACTCAAGGGTATGCCTTTCTGCTTTAGGTTGGCAAATGTTCAATTACTCAGTAAATTAAAATTTTAAAAAAGCTGCGGATATTGGAAATGTGAAATAAATAAAACAGAAAAAATGAAAACTCTCAATAGGTCTAGTGGATTCTATGATAATCAGAACTAAAAACATTAACCCTGTCGCTTTTTCTAAATCTGCTGCCTCACCTGATGAGTGTTTGCAGCATTTTCTGTGCTTGTTTCAAGCTATCCAGTTCTAAGCCATTAGTGGTATTCTCACCTTTATCCCCAAGCTATAAAGCAAATGGAGTCAAATTTAATTAAACTTTGATAAACTGATGAAATCTGGTGCAAAATTAGGTTTGTATTGCTTGACATTAAATCTCTCTGAAATTAGTGGAGACTGTGGGTTGAAAACACTGAGAAGAACCCTTTTGTATATTTGCATCTAAATATGTGCTCTGCTGATATTCTCAACTGTCAGAATCAGAATCAGATTCAGTATCTTTGGCATAAGTTGTGAAATTTGTTTATATATATATATATATATATATATATATATATATATAAAATGTATAAATTAAGTATTGCAAAAATCAAAATTTTAAAAAGTAGCGAGGTAGTCTTCATGTCCATTCAGAAATCAGATGGCAGAGGGAAAGAAGCTGTTCCTGAATCGTTGAGTGTGTGCCTGCTCGCTTCTGCACCTTCTCCCTGATGGTAGCAATGAGAAGAGGGCATGTCCTGGGTGATGGTCTCCTTAATGATGGATGCCGACTTTTTGAGGCATTGCTCCTTGAAAATATCCAGGACACTATGGCGGCTGGTGCCCATGATGGAGCTGACTAAGGTTACAACTCTCTGCAGATTACTACACCTGGATTCCAGCAGTAGAGCTGCTGAATGAAATGCTGGGAAATCAGCTAATGGGAGTCTACCATAGCCAGACCTGATATGACAATGGAATCCCCATATATTTTGAGTGGGGATTCTCAATCTATAGACAAGGAGGGAAATAGTTCTATTATCTATTTTATTTTTACCTGTTTGTCTTTATTTGATTGTTTATTTTGATTAGGGTTTTCTAGAATTTTGTCAATAAATATTTTCCTAATACCTAGATGAGACTGATTTGTATATAATTAACAGACTTATATCCCTTCCTTTTGAGGAGGTGTCAAATAACTGACAATACCTTCTAAACCCATGACCTCGACTATCAGGAATGACAAAAGCATCAACCACAGAGGAACACCACCACCAGTAGCTTCCCCTCTAGTTCCTTCACCATCCCAACCTGAAGTATAACACCAGTCCTCCACTGCTGTTGGATCTAAATTCTGCAACTCTTCACCCAATACACTGTGGAAGCCTCTTCACCAGTAAGAATGCAGCAGTGCAAGAAGATGAATCACCAACCGTTTTTTAAGAGCATTTAAGGACTGGTAATAAATGCTGGTCTTGCCAACAAAGCCTGAGTCGAAATAAACAAGTAAGTGAAAAGAAATCCACACCTCTGACAATGTAGAGGAGAATGGAAAGGTGTGGGCTCTGATTTCTATCACGTATTTAACAGGCTGGAATGAAAAAAAAATTGCCATGTTCCTTGAGTCACTATGAGTCCCTGTTTGTTTCTGATGTACATTATCAACACATTCCAGGGATGCAAGGCATAATTTTCTCTGCCTGCAGTTGACAATGGTAAACTGTAAGGAGAAGTAGAAATGAACTTCTAGAAGGATGTGGACAAGCTTGTGGATGAGCAGTTGTGTGACAGAAGCTACCTACTGTTGGGAATGGTTGTGTAGTTTGGTAAAAATAATGAGAGGAGACCATAATTTGGGGTTGCATTCAGTCAAACCTTCAAACGTGGCAGGATGTTGGAAAAGCTGTTAAAAATACACATGAGACCACTGGTTTTATTAATGAGGACACAGAGTTGAAAATGAAGGAACCTGTGCTAAAAATGACACATTCAGTTCTGGGCACCTCCATTTTAGAATGACAATCAAGAACTTAAAGAAACCCAAAAGCAACTCATTAGAAGTTAGCATAATAGTGGGGAAGCAGAAAAGGTTAAAACATTTGAAAGCAATGTCAAAATCTTGAAAGATTAAACTCGTACAGAATGTTTTGGTTGATGGATTACGGAAGCCAGCAGGTGAAGCTTTAAAACAATTGGCAAAGGATTTAGTCTGCAAAGAATTATCAGAAAAGTTCTGCTTATAATAGTGATGAAAATAGATATGATTAAAAAAATGAAAACGCATTGGAGAAGTGCATGGAGAAAACACATCTTGCAGAATAGGAGCAAGTGAATGGTACTTAATTTTTGGCACCCATTTGCTCTACCACAGTGGGCAGAATGCTTTCCCGGTAATGTCATTCTATAATTCACGGAGTCATCAACTCACACAGCACATGAACAAAACTTTCAGCCAACTGATTCCATACGAATCAACAAGTTGGTTACAATCATTCCACCTTAATCTCCCCACATTCCTATCAATGCTCCATGGTTCTGCCCCTCACCTTACACTAAGGAGAATGTGCAAACTCCACACAAAGAGCACACAAGGTCAGGATTGAGCCTCAATTGCCATAGTGGTGAGGCAGCACCTCCACTAACAGGGTGACAGCATTGCCCACAGGTATACACTGTGGAATATATTTTATAGCTGAACAGCTGAAGGCCAGGCTGATGAAAGCTCTGACAAACCATTAGATTATTTTTTCCTGCATGTGCTATACTCTAACCAGTATCTGTACCTTGAAACCTCATGCAAATATGAGAAATAACTCAGCAAATTGTATCTTTCAATTAGATTGGTCATAATTTTGCCTAGGTTAGTGCTGTAGTTATATCCTCCTGCATGGCTCCTCTAACAACGATCAATTAGTCCTCATCGTTTCTCAATATTTCCAGTGATACTAAGGGAAAGCTTCAGGTGAAGGGTTGCTTTTTTCAATCAAACTGGAAATGAGGCAGAAACAATCTGAATTAATTGGCCTAGGAAAAAATATCTAATTGCTCTTGGATCATAATCAAATGAACACTGATTTTGGAAGGATGGAAGAGCATAGGACTGAGAAGAACAAACAAACTGAGTTAAAATCTACATTGTTTTGTTCTACTCTTCTTTCTTGTTGTTTTTATTGTGTTCTTGCTTAATTATGTAATTATATAATTATTGACAACCTGGAATAGTCCCTTTCTGCTCAGCAATTTAATCATGGGACAATTTACAATGGACAATTAACCTACCAACTGGTACATCTTTGTATAATTTACATTTAATCTATGTTTTTCTTGTGAATGTTCTGTCTTGAATGCAATGTGCCTGTGATGCTGCTGCAAGCAAGTTTTTCATTGCATGAGTGCATAGTTGTACTTGTGCATACAACAATGAACTTAACATAGAAACACAGAAAATAGTGCATGAGTAGGCCATTCGGCCCTTCGAGCCTGCACCACCATTCAGTGTGATCATGGCTGATCATCCAACTCAGAACCCTGTACATGCTTTCTCTCCATACCCACGATCCTTTTAGCCACAAGGGCCATATCTAACTTCCTCTTAAATGTAGCCAATTAAATGTCTTCAATTGTTTCCTGTGGCAGAGAATTCCACAGATTCACCACTCTCTGTGTGAAGAAGTTTTTCCTTATCTCGGTCCGTGAGCCCTTGTTCTGGACTTCCCCACCATCAGAAACAATCTTCCTGCATCTAGCCTGTCTAATCCCTTTAGAATTTTATACGTTTGAATAAGATCCCCCCTCAATCTTCTAAATTCCAGTGAGTATAAGCCTAGCCGATCCAGTCTTTCTTCATATGAAAGTCCTGTCATCCCAGGAATCAATCTGGTGAACCTTCTTTGTACTCCCTCTATGGCAAGATTGTCTTTCCTCAGATTAGGGGATCAAAACTGCACACAATACTCTAGGTGCGGTCTCACCAAGGCCTTGTACAATTGCAGTAGAACCTCCCTGCTCCTGTACTCAAATCCTTTTGCTATGAATGCCAACATACCATTTGCCTTTTTCACCACCTGCCGTACCTGCATGCCCACCTTCAATGACTGGTGTACAATGACACCCAGGTCTCGTTGCATCTCCTTTTTTCCTAACTGGCCACCGTTCAGATAATAATCTGTTTTCCTGTTCTTGCAACCAAGCTGGATAACCACATTAATTTGCATCTGCCATGAATTTGCTCACTCACCTAACCTATCCAAGTCACCCTGCATCCTCTTAGCATCCTCCTCACAGCTAATACCGCTGCCCAGTTTCGTGTCATCCGCAAACTTGGAGATGCTGCATTTAATTCCCTCATCTAAATCATTAATATATATTGTAAACAACTGGGGTCCCAGCACTTAGCCTTGCGGTACCCCACTAGTCACTGCCTGCCATTCTGAAAAGGTCCCATTCACTCCCACTCTTTGCTTCCTGTCTGCCAACCAATTCTCTATCCACATCAATACCATACCCCCAATACCGTGTGCTTTAAGTTTGCACACTAATCTCCTGTGTGGGACTTTGTCAAAAGCTTTTTGAAAATCTAAATATACCACATCCACTGGCTCTCCCCTATCCACTCTACTAGTTACATCTTCAAAAAATTCTATAAGATTCGTCAGTCATGATTTTCCTTTCACAAAACTTGACTTGACTTGATCCAGTGCTCCCCAGGGATTTTACCACGTTTCTATGCAGAAGGTAACTTGAGTGCTCTACCCTGTGCAATGACTACGTCATTTGGATATAAGACCATAAGACCACAAGCTATAGGATTTGGCCCATCAAGTCTCTCTGCTCTTTCATCAAGACTCATCCAATTTTCCACTCAGCCCCAAACTCCTGCTATCTCCCCGCATCCCTTCATGCCCTGACCAATCAAGAACCTATGAAATTCTGACTTAAATATACATAAAGACTTGGCCTCCACAGCTTCCTGTGGCAAAGAATTCCACTGATTCACTACTCTCTGGCTAAAGAAACTTTTCCACATCTCCATTCTAAAAGGACACCCATTTATTCTGAGGCAGTATCTTCTGGTCTGAGACTCTCCTATCATAGGAAACATCATCTCCACATTCACTCTATCAAGGCCTCTCACCATTCAATAGGTTTCAATGAGGTCATGCCTCATTCTTCTGAATTCCAGAGAATATAGGCCTAGAGCCATCAAATGCTCTTCATGTGACAAGCTATTGAATTCTGAAATCATTTTCATGAACTTTCTTTGAACCCTCTCCAGTTTCAGCATATTTTTCTAAGGGGCCCAAAACTGCTCACAATACTCCAAGTGAGGCCTCACCAGTGCTTTATAAAGTCTCAACATTACATCCTTGCTCTTATACTCTAGTCCTCTCGAAATGAATGCTAACATTGCATTTGCCTTCCTCACCGCAGAATCAACCTGCAAATTAACCTTTAGGGAATCCTGCACAAGTACTCCCAAGTCCCTTTGCACCTCTTTTTTTTTGTATTTTCTCTCCATTTAGAAAATAGTCAACCTTTTCATTTCTTCTACCAAAGTGCATGACCATACACTTCCCAACACTGTACTCCATCTGCCCATTTGCCCATTCTCCTAATCTGCCCAAGTCCTTCAGTAGCCTCTCTACTTCCTCAAAACTACCTGCCCCTCCATCTAACTTCATTTCATCTGCAAACATTTCAACAAAGCCATCAATTCCATCATCCAAATCATTGAGATATAATGTAAAAAAAAGGTCCCAACACAGACCCCTGTGGAACACCACTAGTCACTGGAAGCCAGTCAGAAAAGGTTTCCTTTATTCTCACACTTTGCCTCCTGCCAATCAGCCACTGCTTTATACATGCTAGAAACTCTCCTGAAATACCATGGGCTTGTAGCTTGTTAAGCAGCCTCATGTGTTGCACCTTGTCAAATGCCATCTGAAAATCCGAGCATACAAAGTCAACCGATTCTCCATTGTCTTGCTTGCTAGTTCTTCAAAGTATTCCAACAGATTTGTCAGGCAAGATTTCCCTTGAGGAAACCATGCTGACTACGGCCTGTTTTATCATGTGGTCCAAGTACCCTGAGACCTCATCCTTAACAATCGACTCCTACATCTTCCCATAAGACTAAGACTAACTGGCATATAGCTTCTTTCTTCTGTCTCTCTCACTTCTGGAAGAGTGGAGTGACATTTGTAATTTCCAGTCCTCCAGAACCATTCCAGAAATTAGTGATTCTGGAAAGATCATTACTAATGCCTCCACGATCTCTTCAGTCAGCACTTTCAGAACTCTGGGGTATACACCATCTGGCCCAGGTGACTTATCTAATTTCAGATTTTTTAGCTTCCCAAGAACCTTCTCTTTAGTTATGGTAAATTCACACACTTCACGACCCTTGACACCTGCAACTTCCACCATACCGCTAGAGTCTGCCACCGGGAAGACTAATGCAAAATACTTATTCAGTTCATGTGCCATTTCCTTGTCCCCCATCACTACCTCTCCAGCATCGTTTTCCAGCGGTCCAATATCCATTCTTGACTATCTTTTACACTTTATGTATCTGAAGAAACTTTTGGTATCCTTGTTAATATTATTAGCTAGCTTACCTTTGTATTCCATCTTTAACTTCTTAATGACTTTTTTAGTTGCATTCTGTTGCTTTTTAAAAGCTTCCCAGTCCTCTAACTTCCCACTAATTTTTGCTCTATTATATGCCCACTCTGGCTGTTATGTTGACTTCTCTTGTTGGCCATGGTTGTGTCGTCTTTCTTTTAGAATACTTCTTCCTCTTTGGGATGCATATATCCTGTGCCTTCCAAATAGCTTCCAGAAACTCCAACCTTTACTGCTCTGCCATCATCCCAATCAATTCCGGCCAACTTGTCCCTCATGCCTCTGTAATTCCCTTTACTCCACTATAATGCTGATATGTCTGACTTTAGTTTCTCCTTCTTAGATTTCAGGGTGAATTTGATCATATTATGATCACTTGACCCTAAGGGTTCTTTTACCTTAGGCTCTCTAATCAATTGTGGTTCATTGCATAACACCCAACCCAGAAGTTAATCTTCCAGTGTGTTCAAACATGCGCATCTCTTAAAATAAACAGCATGTAGGCACTCTAGAAATTCCCCTTCCTGTACTCTAGCACCAACCTGTTTTCCAAATCTACCTGCATATTGAAGTCCTCCATGACTATTGTAACTATGCCCTTTTGGCATGCATTTTCTATCTCCCATTGTAATTTGTGGGCCACATTCTACTATTGTTTGGGGGTCTCTGTACATCTCCTATCAGGGTCTTTTTACCTTTGCAGTTCCCTAGTTCTAACCACAACGATTCAATACCTCCTGACCCTATGTCACCTCTTTCTAATGATTTGGTTTCATTTTTACCAACAGAGCAACGCTGCCCCCTCTGCTTTCCTGTCTGTCCTTTCGATACAATATGTATCCTCAGGCATTAAACTCCCAGCTGTTATCTGCTTTCAGCCCTGGTTCAGTGATGCCTACAACATCATGTCTGCCAATCTGCTACTGTGCTGTGTTCATCTACCTTATTCTGTACACTGTGCATTCAGATACAACACCTTCAGTCCTGTATTCACCCCTTTCTATTTTCTTCACATTCTACATTGCAACTCATTTTGTCAACTGCAGTTTTGCCCTATCAACAGCCCCTCTTCACTACACATTGTCTCTGTCTGTAAACCAGCTACCTCATCTTCAGCACTATCATCCGCCTTTCCTACGAGACTTCTTGCATTGAAGTATCGGCAGCTCAGGGCACTAGTCACACCGTGCTCAACCTTTTGATTCCTAACTTTGTCTGAGGTCTTAGCAACATCTCCCATCGCAAACTCTCCTCTAACTGTTCTGGCACTCTGGTTCCTATCCCCCTGCAACTCTAGTTTAAACCCCACTATGCAGCATTAACAAGCCTTCCTGCTAGGATATCAGTCCCCCTCCAGTTCAGACGCAAGCCGCCTCTTCTGTACAGGTTCCACCTTCCCTGGAAGAGACCAAAATCTTATGCCCAAAAATCCAAAATAAGATCCAAAAATTTTATGCCCTTGCTCCTACACCAACTCCTTAGTCATGTATTAAACCGCATAATCTTCCTAGTTCTAGCCTCGCTAGCATGAAGTATGAACCCTGATTGAAATCCCCTTTTCTTCAAAGATCCGATGTCCGGATTGGTTGCTGGTCAAAGCTCTATTACTTTACCCTGACCTGCTCCTGCCTTTTATCCTTGGACAATGGACCTGATTGAAATCCCCTCCTCTGCAATCTTCCATTTGTGCTTCATTGCTCACATAATCCTTCATGTGCTCACCTTAAGGCTACTAATTGACTGATTGATTGATTGATTGATTGATTTAGTTATTTATTGGGATACAGTGTGGAACAGGCCCTTCCAGTCCTTTGCCACCCAATTTTAATTGTAGCCTAATGATGGGACAATTTACAATGACCAATTAACCTACCTACAGGTATGTCTTTGGACTGTGGGAGGAAACCAGGGCACCTGGAGGAAATCCACAGTCACAGAGAGAAAGTACAAGCTCCTTACAGGTAGCGGTGGAAAATGAACCCGTACTGTAAAGCACTGTACTAACCACTACATTACCATGTTTCTATCTTATGCTTTTTTTTTTGTACTTATTCCTCCAATCAGTGATCATCATCCTGCTTGATCCTGGGGAATGAGCTTTTAAGTCAGATTAAAATAAAACTACTGAGTGCAGAAATGCACAATTCCCATTGTATTCTCCATTATTTAATAATGAATTCAATAGCTTAACAAAGGTATTTACACCAGAACTTTAATCGGTGGAATGTAGGAAGTGGAAAAAAAAGTTGAACCAGATGGTTCAGGAGATTTTTTACAGCTGTAAAAAAGCAAAAGGTCAAATGATCCAGGCAATACTTTAAAAATATCAGCAATGCTTGTCATCTTTTATACTTGAAAGCTGCAAGTTGTACTTTTCTTAAAGGCAGTAAATAAATTCCTATTCCGGTTGTTTTAACATTCTTTATAACTATCTACGGCATTCACACTGCATGGACCACTGCTATACACTGAATGGCCGTAAACAATTGGTTATTAACTCTCTGTTACATCATCAATCAACAGTGTACAATATGTTGTAGGGAACTTGAAACTGTCCCTGCATTGTTTGATATTTGACTTAAGCTGGAATATTTGATCCTTCCCTGCAATTTGAACAAGTGTTTTCTCATTCATCATCTGTCCTGCAGAGGAATCCTCACCAGCATCAGCTGACTCTACTTTCAGTGCATGGAGGGTGCCTTTTCTCTTTCATGTTGTTTGAGGTCCATCTTATGAAGTAAACAAATCACCTCTGAGATTAAATCTCAAGTATGGTTGCATACTCCAGCATATGACATTTCACTAACAACTTTAGTAGCATCCTTGATAGGTCAGTACGTTGGCTGTGGTATGACTTCCTTCACATTGTCCTCTTGGGGCACGGTTTATATGCACATCTCTGCTTCAAGGAATTGCTCATAATAGAACTAAAAGCTTTGGAATAAATCCTTCTATGCGTGACATCTCCGTGGCTGCTGATAACTCCATTTTACTTTACATAATCGCTAAGGATAGCTATTTCTAAGTGAGCAATAAAACTATGTCCTCGTAGTGAACAGAACCACAGTGACCCATTATACCACGTAACACTTCATTGGTTGTTCAACTGCTGGTACAGTGATAGACATAGTAATGTTCCAGCTATTAGCTCATCAATCATTCTGAAGCAGCGATCTGCTGGTTCCAAGCAGAACCTGAACTACAGTCTTATTGGTTTTCCTTCTTGCATCGTAAATCTAGTAGGTTTTGCTGAACAATAATACAGCAAAGACTGCAATTAAATCTCTTCATGGTGAATAAAAGAAATATTTTAGTTCTGCAAAAAAAACCTCTCAATTACATAATGCTGAAATACTAAAATACTGTAACTTTACTATGGTTCAAACTAATTTCACAATGTTAATCACAAAGCATTAATTTAGAAATAAACGTGCCAGGTATGATGTTGTGGCCATCACTGAATCGTGGCTGCAGGATGGTTTTAGTTAGGAGCTGAATGTCCAAGTTTACACGTTGTATCAGAGGGATAGGAAAGTAGGCAGAGGGCATGACTCTACTGGTAAAGGATGGCATCAGATCACTAGGAAGATGTTGAATCTTTGTGAGTCGAGTTAAGAAACTGCAAGGGTAAAAAGACCCTGATGGCAGTTATATGCAGGCCTCCCAACAGTGGCTGGGAGGTGGATCACTGATTACAACAGGAAATAGAAAAGGCATGTAAAAAGGGCAATGTTATGATACTCGTGGGAGATTTTTACATGCAGGTTGATTGGGAAAATCAGGTTGGTAATGGGTCTCAAGAGAGTGAGTTTGTTGATTGCCTAAGAGATGGCTTTTTAGAGCAGTTGAGCCTACTAGGGGATCAGCTATACTGCATTGGGTGTTATGTAATGAACCGGAGGTGATTAGGGAGCTTAAGATAAAAGAAACCTTAGGAATCAGTGATCACAATATGATTGGGTTCAGCTTGAAATTCGATAGGGAGAAGGTAAAGTTTGATGTAGCAGAATTTCAGTGGAGCAAGGGAAATTACAGTGGTATGAGAGAGGAGTTGGCCAAAGTAAATTGGAAGTAGCTGCTGGCAGGGATGCCAGCAGAGAAGCAATGACATGCATTTCTGGGAAAAATAAGGAAGGTGCAGGACATGTGTTTCCAAAAGTGAAGAAATACTCAAATGGTAAAATAGTACAACCGTGGCTGACAAGGGAAGTCAAAGCTATTGTAAAGACAAAAGAGAGGGCATACATCAAAGCAAAATTTAGTGGGAAGATAGAGAATTGGGGAGTTTTAAAAAATCTACAGAGAGCAACTAAAAGAATCATTAGAAGGGAAAAGATGAAATATGAAAGCAAGCTAATGAATAATATCAAAGTGGATAGTAAGAGCTTTTACAAGTATGCAAAAAAAAGAGAGATGATAATGGATATAGGACTGCTGGAGAAAATGAGGCAGGAGAACTAATAATAGGGGACAAGTTGATGGCAGATGAAATAAATGAGGATTTTGCATCAACCTTCACTGCAGAAGACACTAGCAATATGCCATCAAAGGTTATGGGGAGAAGGCTGTGAAATGGGGTTGAGGAGGAGAAAAAAAAGGATCAGCCATGATTGAATGGTGGAGCAGACTCCATGGGCCAAATGGCCTAATTCTACTCCTATGTCTTAGATAGATAGATAGATAGATAGATAGATAGATAGATAGATAGATAGATAGATAGATAGATACTTTATTCATCCCCAAGGGGAAATTCAACATTTTTCCAGTGTCCCATACACTTATTGTAGCAAAACTAATTACATACAGTATTTAACTCAGTATAATTATGATATGCATCTAAAATCACCCTCCCAAAAAGCATTAATAAATAGCTTTTAAATAGTTTACTAAAGTGCATTGAGTGGTGACTTAAGCTCAGTCCTAACCCCGGCACTTTAACATGTTTTGCCCCTGGTGGTTGAATTGTAGAGCCGAATGGCGTTGGGGAGTAATGATCTCTTCATCCTGTCTGAGGAGCATTGCATTGACAGCAACCTGCCGCTGAAGCTGCTTCTCTGTCTCTGGATGGTGCTGTGCAGAGGATGTTCAGGGTTTTCCATGATTGACCGTAGCCTACTCAGCGCCCTCCTCTCTGCCACTGATGTCATACTCTTATGGTCTTATGCAGTGCAATATAAATTTCTCATCAGTACTTGGTGAGCAAGATTAATGAATATACAAATAATTCCACCACAGATTATGCACATTGTACGTTTGTAAAATATGCAGCTGAAAAATGCATCCTTGCAATGGATGTCAGTGGCAGGGGATTTGCTGATCATCCCAAGATGATTATTAACTGAAGAGTACCTACAAGTCAAAAATGCTGAACATTGTGTTGCTCATGGCCAATCCCGGGTAACAGATGGCTGATTACTTTTATCAAAAGGTATTGATAAACCAGATAAATGTTTTATGTCTAACGTGATCATCCCTATTGACACTAGTTTTTATTTCAAACTTACTAAAATACTTGAATGTACAGTATTTCTATGCTACAACGATGGGATCTGAACTCCTGTTTCACAAGAGCAAACCTCCAGATCTCTAGATTATTGTAGCATTGACTGAAGCTTTGGACAAGAATTCATGAAGAGTGTTATTTACAGGGAGCTGAAAGAGACAGTTCATGCAAGGATCACAAGCATTCTGCTGAGTTTAACAGCAGGTCTTCTAACTGTTGACTTCCATTTTTCACCCACATGCTGGCCAAAGTTATAAGCTGCTCCCTGGGCACAGCTTTATTTACGGAAAATGGAATATTAAACTATTACGCTAAATGTTTGATTCCTTTCATTTTTGAAGACACATAAAGCTTATGCCTATGTGCAATAAAATTGCTTCTTTCTCTCCTTATTGCACCAATGTATAATTCCTATTGCCTTTTTCGATAAAGAAGAAATATTTCTTCTGAAGGGCCAGTGAAGATTATTCTCACTGGGTATGAGGTAGAGTGTTATGACGGCAATGTTGACATCCTGTGCCTGTGATTTAGACAGTTACAGAATAATTTATCATATGAAGTGCTGCCTAGCTCTTCTTCTCTGCTTCCAAAGTTGACATTTGATCTCCTGAGCACTTCTCTTACAGAAGGTATGCAAGATGCATACCTTCCGTGATCTGAACCTCCCAGCCTCTGCATAACCTTTTGAAACTTAACTACCTCTGTGTCTCAGAAGAACGATTATTGCTTTAAGGTCTTGAGAATGAGCACCACTGCTTCTCTGCTTTTTGTTGATTACTTGGAGTAAACAAAGGAACTGCCTGAAGGTGAAACACTCACCTTGTCTCTGTATTAGGTACGCCTGAACACATGCTTGTTAATGTAAATTTCTAATCAGTCCATCACGTGGCAGCAACTTAATGCAGAAAAGCATACAGACATGGTCAAGGGGTTCAGTTGTTGTTCAGACCAAATACTAGAATGGGGAAGAAATGGATCCTAAGTGACTTTGACTGCAGAATGATTGTTGGTGCCAGATGGGGTAGTTTGAGTATCTCAGCAACTGCTGATCTCCTGGGATTTGCACACACAACAGAGTTTATAGAGGATGGTGTGAAAAACAGAACACATCCAGTGAGCATCAGTTCTGTGGGTGAAAATGCCTTGTCAGGGGAGAATGGCCAGAGTGGTTCAACCTGACTGGAAGACAACAGTAACACAAATAACCACATGTCACAACAGTGGTGTGCAGAAGAGCATCTCTGAATGTAGAGCATGTTGAACCTTGAAGTGGATGGGCTGCAGCAGCAGAAGACCATCAAAGTACACACAGTGGCCACTTCATTGGGTAGAGAAGGTATCTAAAAAAGTGGCCACTGAGTGTAGTTGTGAGGTGAAGAAACCATCAGTGATCACCATCATTAACTTGTGAAACTGGAAACCATGGAATATGTTTATAGTGTTAAATAACGGAAGGTGTTGTATACAACATTTTCCAAAGTAATCTCCACCATCAGTACAAAGACAACAACTTTCAGTACAAACAAACTATTCTCATTGTATAATATTCTGAAATGGTCACCCTTGTTTCATAAAATTTTACTTCATAATTGTATTCTAAACTTTAATTACTTGACAATTACTCTTGAAGCCTGGAAAATCTAAAATATGACTTGCAAAGAGCACTGTATGAGGTTATTTTTACCCTCGGCCATTAGGCTCTATAATGAGTCAACCTATAGCCGGGGAAGTGATGACCCCCTCCTGTTAGACTGTTTGAGGTAACCTATTTTTTAACAATTTTTCTTACTTTACTTCTAATATTTGTATATCTGTGCACTTGTAATGCTACTGTGACACTGCAATTTCCTTTGGGATCACTAAAGTATCTATCTATCTAACATTAAGCTTGGTGAGGTTTTAAATGTAAAGGCGTAAAGGTGGAGAACATACACTATGAACCTTGTTAACTGTTCTTGAATTACAGATATAAATATAACAAACGTGGGATCATGATCATCATGGAACATTCATTTTCAGTCACTAAGGAATGGCTTCAATTTTTATTTTTAGGTTTGGAAGATCCCTCTTCAGTCTTTTGAGTTAATCAGTTAACTAATTGGAAGCACTGGGACTAATCCTGGCTTACTCTAGTGAGAGCCAGCAAGGATGATGAAGACAACGAAATCCAAATGGCCACCCCTCATTTTTCGTTTTTTCTCAGCTGAGTAACATTTTTTGAAAAGTGTGGCATGGTAATCCTAATATAAAAAAAGGGTAAATCTATCATTAGGAAACCTCGTAGTCTTTTTGACAAAGAGAACACATCCAGGTGACACTAAAACTGAAAGAGGAATGAATTCTCGGTGTTGTTGGTAGTGTGATGCTGGCAACATCTCTTTGTTGCAGCTAATAGACCAGTAGCAGCATCTCCAATTTATTCATTTGCCTTTAATGTAACCTGAAGACATTTGAATTCAGTTCAGATTTTGTAACCTTTAGCTGTTTAAATGGATCAGTGATAATTGAGGCAAAACTCACGCAGTTTTAAATGGTCTCTTAAATTTTTTCTAAGAATAGGAATGAACTTCACATTAAGGAAACCTATTATGCTTTTGTGGTGTGCTCTTAATGTTGAGCTGTGCTAAACTTGGTTGTCAGGATATAAAGCAGGACCCCATTACCTTTTTACAGAGTAAACGGGAAAGTCATTCAGGTTAGCAGACATAGAAATAAATTGTCCTACTATCATCAATTAAGTGCTGCAATCTTGCTAGAAAAATACATCTCAGCAAATCTGAATTCTGCGAGTTTCCTAAAGATCAAATTTCTCCATAAAGCAATAAACATTGTCGACTGAACTTTCTCATAACTTGATGCTCTCTCAAGCAACCATGTATGTTAAGTAGAATAACCCTAAATATTATTTAGAAAGAGTTTAGCTTAGCCAGGACTTTGAACTGTTTAATGGAGTCATTAATACCCTTCATGTTGCATGATACCATCGAGCCTTTCTCATATACTTGCAGTTGGATTTTTCTCAGCTAAGGGCTTGGCACATAGAAGACTGAAATAATCAGTTTTATCAGTAACAGTCTTTATCAGTGATAATGCATACATCTATCCGACCAGGTATCAAGCTCATGAAATCAAGAAAGGTACTCATTCACTCACATATAAAAGCAGAAAACATAGAACAATAGAGATGGATTTGGCAGAATTTACCTTCAATAAGAAGGTAATGGATTGAGTGTAGATCTTGTCTTTATGCAACATTTCTAACCATTTCTTTTAATTCATTATCGGGTCACCAGAAAACAAAGATATCAATGACATTCAGGAAATGCATTCCAAAAGCTGTGTGTTGAAAAGGAACTTAATTATACCTGAACCAAAGTTTCCTGAGAGAACCAAGGTACAAAATACTGTACTATTTACAGAACGATCAGGAAAACCTGAAATAGATTCTAACCACACAGGTGAAGTAAGTAGGGACAGGGAGATGAATAGATCTTCAAAAAAAAATACAGAGCTGTCCAGTAAATATAAAGTCATGATATTGTGAGAGTATAACAACCCAACCATATATCGATAGGATACAGGGCTGAGAAGTGGTAGATTAAGTTCAAGCCAGATAAGTGTGAAATGGTTCATTTCAGTAGGTCAAATTTGAAGACAGAATATAATATTATTGGTAAGACTCTTGGCAGTGTGGAGGATCAGCAAGATCTTGGGATCTGTATCCCTAGGACACTCAAAGCTGCTGTGCAGGTTGACAGTGTTGTTAAGAAGGCGTATGGTGTGATGGCCTTCATCGACCATGGGACTGAGTTCAAGAGCCATGAGGTAATGTTAAAGCTATATAAGACCTTAGTTAGACACCCCCATGGAGTTCTGGTCACCTCACTATAGGAAGGATGTGGATACTATAGAGAGAGTGCAGAAGAGATTACGAAGGATGTTGCTTGGATTGGAGAGAATGCCTTATGAGAATAGGTTGAATGAACTTGACCTTTGCTCTTTGGAGTGACGGCGGTTGAGAGGTGACCTGATGGAGGTGTATAAGATGATGAGAGGCACTGATCGTGTGGATAGCCAGAGGCTTTTTCACAGGGCTGAAATGGCTAACATGAGGCGGCATAATTTTAAGGTGCTTAGAAGTAAGTACAAGGGGAAATCAGAGGTAAGTTTTTCACACAGAGAGTGGTGGGTGCGTGGAATGCACTTCCAGCGAAGGTGCTAGAGGCGAATACAATAGGGTATTTTAAGAGACTCTTAGATATGTACATGGAACTCACTTCACTTATGGCCAAGATTCCTGGATCTTAAACGTTGACTATTTCTTCCTTCTAGATGTCACCTGGCCCGATGAGTGTTTTCAGTATTTTCTGTTTTATATATACTCAGAGCCACTCTTTCTTTGGCAGCCTTCCTGCGCATTTACCAAATGAGATGGCTTGGTCACAAAGTGTGACACAATGGACATTACACCTAGTTGTTCTGGAGTGCAACATGGCAATCAGAGGCTGCAGAGCTTGTCAGGAGTACAGTGTAGCTGGAGAATTCCTGTGCCCAAAATGCCACTTGTTGCTTACTGAGTTGCAGGTCATGGAAATGATTTCCCTTAAATACAGTGGTGGAGCCACACTGGAAGACATCAAGAAGCCAGTGGTGAGGGAGTTAAGAGTCTTGGTGATTTTGACCTCTATGGAGAGAGCAGACCAGGTACTAGAGCCCAGCTCAACACCAGCTCAGGCCTCAGTCATATCTCCACTGATGGACCATTGCTGACAGTGTCATCCAAATGTAACACCCTGGGAAACGTTTCACTGCTAATGTAATGGTTTCTCTGTAGCACAGAGTTTGGGTTATGACTAAAGATAATGGGGGCTTTGGAACGTGCACTGGCCAATGAGGGGAGTTGTTTTTCTTTCTTGTGTGCCCGAGAGAAGGTTTCACAGTCTTTTGTTTGATGAAAGATGGAGAGAGAAGATGCCCAAACGGGAAAGTCATAGTCTGCAGGACAGAGTGGACATGGAATGGGGTTGGGAATTGACAACACCTGGGGGACTTCAATGGCGAATGAACAGAAGGGAAAACCATGAACTCCAACGTTGTGCTTTAGACTGTTTCATGAGAATGGACCCTTTTTCTCTTTTGTTTCATTACTAACCCTATAGTCAAATTAATAATTATAAAGCTCAATCATTTAAGTGCATATTGTGTACTGTTTGTTATTTCATGGTACTGATTTGTAAAGGGGAACACATCACGCAGTATCCACCCAAACAAGATTTCTCAAGTTTGGCCACACCAGAGGCTGTCTCCCCCTAGAGCAACAAGCATTTCTGCAACCCCACAAAGGAGAAAGTGCTCACTATTGATAATAACACATGCAATGGGAAAAAAGTGTTTTGGCAGCTTGCGGGGAGTTCTAATGTGGCCCACTCAGATTTTTTGATGCCAATTGATCGTCCTCTTCCTTCCAATCCCTTCCTCCCCCTCCCCCTATTAAACAGCCACAAACTAACACAATGTTCTTCTAGTTTCCATGTATCATAATGGGAAATGGGAAAATACTTAAGGGTCTTCTCTGAGGGGTCAGTGGTGGAGAATGTGAGCAGACCTTCGTTCCCAGGTATCACCTTGGAGGATCGGAAGATCCTGGGCAGAAAATCTTGATGCAATCATGAAAGGGCATTCCAGTAGCTCTGCCTCTTTAAGAGTTTGAGGAGATTTAACAAAGAATTCTTGCAAAATTCAACAGATGTACAGTGGAGAGCATTCTACTGTCTGCATCACGGGCTGGTTCGGAGGATCCAGTGCACGGGATTGCAAGAGGATTGTAGACTCAGCCAGCTCCATCATGGGCACAGCCCTTGCAACCATCGAGGTCGTCTTTCAGAGGTGGTGCTTTCAGAAAGCTGCATCCATCACTTAGGACCATCATCGTCATCCACACCATGCCCTCTTGCCATTACTACCATAAGGAAGGAGGTACAGGGGCCTGAAGATGGAAGCTCAAAAGTTCAACAATATAAACTCCCCTGTGCCATCAGAATTCTGAACGGTCCATAAACCCATGAACTCTACATTTTCCCTTCTGTTACACTCTTTATTAACTTTGTACCTCATAGCTATTTATGGTAATCTGTATGTTCCAGTTTGAGGGAGACTGCTCTGTGAAGCTTTCTCAAAGATAAAAAATGGACTTTTGCAAATAGTAGCATCATTCGATGAGGGCAAGAAATGGTCACACACACAAGCACAGATCAGGAATGCAAGCATCCGGTCTAATTTTGTGAATGGCCTGTTTTTACCCTTAAAAATAGCTAACATAATTTACTCTGGGCAAAATCAGAAAAGGATTGCATAGTACTAATCTTTTCAGCACTACACCATTCTGGGGACGTGATTCACGTTTAATGAGTTAAACTTGGAGTTAAATGAGACTCTCTGATTGATTAAGACTTCCAAGGCCATAGATTAGGTTTTCTATAGATAAACCCATTGAACTTTACATAACAATCATCATCATCATTATGTGTCATGTTGATGTCAGAATCAGAATCAGGTTTATTATCACGGGCATTTGTCGTGAATTTTGTTAACTTAGCAGCAGCAGTTCAATGCAATACATAATATAGAAGAAGAAAAAATACAATAAAATAAAAAAATAATAAATATATCAATTACAATATACGTATATTGAATAGATTAAAAATCGTGCAATAAATAGAAATAATATATATTAAAAAAAAGTGAAGTAGTGTTCACAGGTTCAATGTCCATTTAGGAATTGGATAGCAGAGGGGAAGAAGCTGTAGAAGAGGGGAAGGGGGAAGAAGAACTGATGTAGGCCAGTGATTCCCAACAGGGGCGGTTAAGTGTCCTAAGGAGGTGTTAGGGGAAATAGAAGTTGTTGTTCAAGATTCTTGGTGGGGCAGTAAGCGGTGCCCTAACTTCACGCACAAGACCTCACTGACTGTTGGTACAGCAGGCACTTCCAAGAGCAAGCATGAGTCATTGAAACACAGAAAGAACCTCAGCTCTGCATCTGGTGACCATTCATTGTCAGAACACTTCTGAAACTCAGCAATCTCATCCGACCTTATCAACCAAACAGACATTATTGGGGATGCATAAATTAGCAACCAGGGTGCCCAACAGTTCCCCTGGACTCAAGGCATGGAATGAGTCATGCAATTCAACAGTTGGTAAGTGAAGAACACCCTCTCAACTTTCTCTACAGGTCTGTGGAAAACAGGTCATGCAATGATACAGCGCTACCTAGAACCAAATGGTGAAATAGAGCCAATCAGTGAACCTGCCAACACAAAGGATTCCTCTTGAAGTTTTCAAAGTGACCTCAGCTTCATATACGGCCAAGAACCATCTTTGGTCAATCACACTCACTGGAGTACTATAAAAGTAGCTTGCCAAACACCAGCTCTAACATTCAGATTCCAATCTGAATCCTTGTCAATGTAATTTTTGCTGCTGTGTTCATCTTCGCCTTGCCGTTCCTTTGTGTGCCACTACCATTGTTCCATCCCTGTCAACTCGCTGCCATCGTCAACATCCAATAGGCATTCACAGTTTGTGTTAATTTTTTATTTTAATTTAGCCCCTTTAATGATGGAGAAATATGTATGGCATGATCTCTATGAGTCTGAAGGCAGAGAAGCCTTGAATTCTTATCCTGCTGAGAAACAGAAACTCCAGAAAGTGTATCAATACAATGTTACGTACCTGGAGTATGGTTTCATTTCATTCCCCATAGACCAGCGACGCCCCATGCGTCTATTTGTAATTCTGTACTGTCTAATGAAGCCATGAAACCATCAAGACTGCAGGAACATTTCCATAAAAGACACCCTGAAAAGGCTACTTACGGTATTACTCAGTTTCAGAGAAGCATTTGAAAAGTGTTGCACACTCAAGTCATTTTCCAAGGTAAAAATGATATTGATAGTGGCCTTATTGCTTCTTATAACATTTTCAAAGTGATAACAAAGTGTAGAAAATCTCATACAATTGGTGAAAGATTAATAATGTTTGCTGTACCAGAAATGCTCAATACTGTTCTAAAAATAGATACCAGTATTTTGAAATCAATTCCTCTGAGCAATAACTCTGTAGCTGGTTGTATTGACGAAATGAGTGAAGACATTAAGTATCAGCTATACACAGAGCTACAAAAACAGAATTTGGGATACAACTGGATGAGTCAACCGTGCGAGAGAATGAGACATTGCTAATGGTATATGTATGGTTTATCAAAAATAGAGAAGTGTATGAAGAGATTCTCTTTGGTAAAGTGTTAAAAACAAATATCAATGGAGAATCAATCTACAACAAGCTCAAAATGACAAGTATAAAAGTATTCCAATTAGGAACATGATTGGTTGTGAAGCAGATGGAGTGCCATATCTGACAGGTTGCCATGCTAGTTTAGTGGCATTTATGAGAAAAGAATTCCAAGCCTGTTTGCAACCTATTGTATAATTCATCATCAACATCTCGCAACCAAAAGCCTCAGCCAGTGACTTTTTTCAAGCATAACTCTTGCAATAACGGCTATCAGAAACATTATAGCTCATCCATTAAATAGCAGAATACTTTACCAGTTATGCCAAGATAATGTTGAAGAGTTGGAACATTTGCTCCTTCACACTGAAGTGTGTTGGCTGTCAAAAAGCTGCAGCTTAAAATACTTATTTGATCTTTTTGACTGTGGTTGAATTTTTTTCTGAAAGTTGACAGGAGGTTGGGAAACAAGATTGAACTTCTACATGGTGATGTGGCATACCTAGCTGATCTGTATGATAAAATGAACATCCCAAATATGAAACTGCAGGGTGAGAATTTCAATTTAATCAAGGTAGAAGTGCAGTGTCCACTTCTATCTGAAAATTGGAAATAAATGAACAAAACATTAGGAGAAGGATGTTCTCAGTTTCCCTGCATGGAAATTATGCCACTCTCTTTCATCGACGGTGATTTGCAAGAGTACTGCTTACACCTGCAGTCACTGAAGAAGGATTTTCAGAATTGATTCAAGGATTTGAATGATCTGGAAAATCCAGACTGCACAATTAACCCATTTCTTTGCAAGGTGCAAGAACAGAAAGAAAGCTTGCTAGAAGAACTGATTGAAATTCAGAATGATGAAGAAGCAAACATGTTTTTCAAAAATGTCTGCTTTTGTGGTATGTGGATACACTATCATCTGAAGATTTTTGGTCTTTGGAGAAGAGCCAAACTGCTCTTCATTGCATTTCCATCCTCCTACCTTGTTGAAAGAGGCTTCAGTGCAGTGAACCACATACTCACAAATAACAGAAACCACTTAGACATTGTTACTCGTGGGGACTTGAGGCTTTTGCTGTCACAACTTGAACCAGATATTTCAACTCTTGCTAAAAACCATCAAGCTCAAGGATCACATTGATATCTAAGCAGCTGTACAGCGCACAGGTACTGTGTAAGCTAGGTTTTAAAACAAATAAAAGTTTAAAGCAGAATCATTTTTCATGTTAGCATATGGTAGATGTGTTTTTACACTTTGGGGGCTTTAGAAAGTATACTGTGCCTAAGAGGGGCACTGGCAAGTATGAAGGTGCTTTAGGGGGGTGTTGGCCTTTAAAGATTAGGAAACACTGATTTAGGTGCTCATGGTCTCCATGACCATGATTGTTCTTGGCAAACTTTTCTACAGAAGTTGTTGCAATGCCTTCTTCTGGGCAATGTCTTTAGAAGATGGGTGACCCCAGCCGTTATCAATACGCTTCAGAGATTGTCTGCTTGGTGTCAGTGGTCGCATAACCAGGACTTGTGATATGCACCAACTGTCCATACGACTATCCACCACCTGATCCCATGGCTTCTCATGGCTCTGATTGGGGGGCTGTGTAAGCAGATACAATAACTTGCCCAAGGGTCACCTGCAGATTAGTGGAGTGAAGGAGCGCCTTACGCCTTCTTTGGTATATAGTCCTAATGTTTTAAAAATTCAACAAAGTGGTGTTGTATTAGTTGCACACTTCAGGGGCTTTGAATCGTGGAGAACAATATTCTAAGCACACATTAAAACCAAGGATCCCGACTTTCTGCATGTATGTTCTGCAGAAACTTATCAGCTTGTTTTAGTAATATTGCCTCTCCTCAGGGGGGAAAAATCTACTGAAATGGTAAACATTGCATTTCAAACCATTTTAATTATTCTGTAATGCTTACTTCAGTAATAACCTGTCTGATGTTAGAGACATTTAAAAAGCTACTAAATTATCCACACAACTTTGACAAGTGAAAAAGCCAAGGACTGGACTTTGCTGGTAATCAAAAACCTTTAGGGGCACTGGGGTAGATCTTCTTTACTTCTGGAAGTCTTGTCTGCATCCAGACCAGTCAAATGGAATCTGGGATGCTTCAGGCCAACACTGTAAACTCCCAGCATCTAAACAAGGTAAGGTGAGGCATGTGGAGGTAGTGGCTGGTAATTCCAAGTTTTATGACCAGGTCAGCAAGATTTGGACCAATGTATTTAAATCGTCAATCAGGATAAGAAACATTTCAACAAATACCAAAGTAAATTTTTGGGTGTCAGAGACCAAACTTAGTGATTGTGAAGCTCACTGAACAGCATTTATGTGGAAACTCAGGACTGGAGTATGTTTTGTCCCCATGTACATACAATAGTTTCAGTCGGTTTCGAGAAGATTCTACAAAGCAGTCTGAAAAAAATCAATATTTAAAAGGTGAAATGTAATTCTGCTCAGTGATAATTTGTTCGATGAATTATAATTTGTAATGGTATATTTAATCACATAACAAGTCACATACAATTATAATGATTTAGTGGTTCACTTGAGCACCATGAACCAGGCTGTGGGGGTGGAAGAAGCCTCTCTGTGTTAAACTGGACAAATTCATCATTTGAAATCAGACATTGTGTAGACATTTTTAAGGCTTGTTCACTCACAAAATAATTGCTGCACCATGTACAGGCCATGCACACATTAGTTGCTTTGATGTGAAATAATTTATCAGATGATTACGCTTACTGTATTGAAATGTTACACTAGAAAAAAGAATAGCTGACCTAAAAAGGAATATAAGGTGTAATTAAGCACAGAAACTTAAAACAAACAGCAGTGTCTCTTCATAATGAGACAACTGGCCTCTGTTACCTTCCCAGCTTTCTCACAGTTGGTGAGTGGTGGTGTGTCAATAGTGTCCCACCATGTTGGAAGAGCACAAGAGGGGCATCAAAACAAATTTGTCAGCAGACTGACTGTGGTAAACCATGCATACCTGTCTGGACACCCCCCTCTGCTGACTACTCCTGTGGCTCCTCCCACAGATCCCTGAATAAAGGTGATTATGCCACTGCTCCTCCCATAGTCCAGGGCAGTCATCTGGCATGGACGTGCTCCGTTTTACTGCTAATAAAAGCCTTTCAGTATTTACTTTACTTCCAGCCTTTTGGAGTTACTGATAGTGCATCACTGACAGGAAGCGTATTTACAGCAGCTATCTGCGTGACGATATTGACAACAAAAAGCTTACGGACCTTGTTACCTTGCAACCCTATTTGCAAGAGGGGAGTAAAACAAAGTAAAACAAAGGCAAGACTTAAAGTAGATAGGGAAGCAGCTTTCTATCTGTAGGAGCTGCGTGCTTCTGTTGCTTTTTTTGTCAGCTGATAGGACTCTTAACACATTAAACCTAATGGTCACCAGAAATATTTCTACTTATATAATACAAACAATATGAATTCAGCCCTAACTGCTTAGAATTCCTAGCTTTGCAGCCCTTTCATTGTAAAAATATGCAATCTCACAAAGTAAGGGCTGCAAATTGGCAAGTCTTTACAAGAAGGGAACTGACATGGGTAAAGCAAAGGGATAATTGGAATCCCAACAACTTGAATGCAGTACAGTACTCTATTTTTACATTTAGCTGTCTCAGACTGTTAAAGTACAGCATGTTGTAGGCTTTCATAAATTGATACATAATAAATCCAATTACACAGAGGATCATAAGAAATTGCTTCCAGTTTCACTACATGTCCTCTACCCTGGGCTGGCCAAATTTACTCAGCTGCATAATGTAACGGGAACACTAACTTTGAAAGTTTATTAATTTTGATTGTTTTTAGCAGCAATATGTAAAATAATTAGACATGAATAACTGACTGTGTTAACCTCAAGCAAAACTTCGTATTCCCTCAACTAAGTCCACTTCTTTGGTGCTCAAGATATGCCTTCATCTATAGTACTGTGCAAAAGTCTTAGGCACATATATATAGCTAGGGTGCCTAAAAATTTTGCACAGCACTGTATTTCTCTACATGGAACAGAGAGCAAGTCTGTAAATCTGGTGGGAGCAAAGAATGTTGGAGAATGGCCAGGGTGGAGCACAGCACGAGAGGTGTGGGATAGGTGGCAGAAACGGAGTGCCAGGGGTGGAGGGTGGCACGAGTGCAAACACACCCAGTTCTGATACACCAGGCTAGGTCATTTGATTCCAAGCAGTTGGTTTGTTGATCATTACAGAATGTTCTTCTGGTGCTTCCCTCTCACTCCTCTCTCCTTTCCCCTTTTCCCAACCCTGATTCCCCTCTCCCTGACCCCTTGCCACTCGCAATCCACAACAGACACCCATACCTTCACTGACAAATGTCATGGAATTTGTTCTGTGTTTTTTTTGTGGTAGCAGTACAGTGCAATGCATAAAATTACTACAGTTCTGTGCAAAAGTCTTAGGCATATATTGTACTGTACATTGGGAAAATGAAACAGTGACTGGGTGACTACTGTCTGGAATCTCCCTGGTCTGTCCACAAGGGTGACCCTGAACCTACAATATTCTGTCATTTTAATTCCCTATCACACTTCTGCTGTCTGACCTTCTCTACTGTTCCATCAAAGTTCAACATAAACTCAAGGTCAAACCACTTAAAATCTGAGTGAACACATTAAATCCTCTGGACTTAATAATAAATACTATTCCATAAATCAGCTAAATCAGCTTTGAGTCTCACATTTCCAGCATTCAGCTTCACTCTCTCCTTAAACGTACAAACAGAAGAAATAGGAGCACCGACACCATCTACATCTACTCTATCTCCATCTATGAGTTTGCAGATGATACCACTGTGGTGGGCCATAGCTCAGATAATGAGTTGAATATAGGAAGTAGATAGAGAACAATGCAATAGCATCATGACAACAACCTTTTCCTCAATGTCGACAAAATAGCTGGTCATTGACTTGGGGGGATTGTAGTGCACATGCTTCTGTCTTCATCAACATTGTTGAGAGCTTCAGGTTCCTAGGTGTAGTCATCACCAATAGCCTATCCTGGTCCAAACAAATTGATGTCATAACCAAGGAAGTTCACCAATTCCTCAGGAGGCTGAAGAAATTTGGCCTATCCCTTTTGATCTTGACAAAATTTTATTGATGCACCATAGAAAACATCCTATTTGTATGTGTAACAGCTTGGTATGGCAACTGCTCTGCATGTGAACGCAGAGAGTTGTGGACACAGCTCAGCACACCACAGAAACCAACCTCCCCTCTGTCAATACTTCTTGTTGCTTTAGTAAAACATCCAACAGAATCAAAGACCCCACCCATCCCAAACATTCTCTCTTCTCCCCTGTCTCATTGGGTAGAAGATACAAAAAGCTTAAAGCTCGTACTATCAGACTCAAGGATAGCTTCTATCTCAGACTCTTGAATTAACTTCTTGTACGATAAGGTGAACTCTTTACCTCACACTCCACCACGTTATGATCTTGCACTTTGTTTACCTGCACTGTGCTTTCTCTGTAGCTCTTTCACTTTATTCTGTATTGTTATTGTTCTACCTCGATGCACTGTGTAATGATTTGATGTGAATGAACTGTATGCAACAGAAGCTTTCACTGAAGACATGATAATAATACACCAATAAAGATTGCAACTGATTTGCTGCCTCACACCATTTTCCTCTATAAATCTTGACCCCGACTCACCTAATATCCATAAATCATTTGATCTGAGTGACCGAGCCAACATAGCTCTTCAGGATAGAATCTTCCAATTTGTCACCATTTGAGTGAAGAAATTTCCCCTCATCTTAATCCTAAATGACATATGTCTTATCCTTCATTTGTAACCTTTGGCACTACAGCCCTCAATTAGGAGAAACATCCTCCTTGCATTCAGTATGTCAATCCTGTAAGAATTTTCCAAGTTTCAATGAGATCTCTTCTCATTCTTATAAACTCTGGATAACCAGTTCTAATGAAACCAATTTCTTTTCATGACAAGCCTGCCATCCTGTGAATCAGTCCAGTAATTCTTCACTGCACTCTTCTTCTCTGATAAGTACATCCTTCTTTAAGTATAGAACCAAAACTATGCACAATATTTCAGGTGCAGTTGTACTAAGGCACTATAAAATTACAGTAAGACATCTCTACGCTTAAACTCAAATTCTTTTATAATAAAAGCAAATATAGCATTTTCTTTCCTCATCTCTAGCTTCAGTAACTTGTGCACAAGGACACCCACATCCCCTTTGAAC